>NC_142035.1:12542663-12859955 GCF_982192425.1 Myodes glareolus | reverse complement strand
CTAATGATCCCTTTACCAAACATCACAGTCCAGCCAGGAGCTTGTTAATGTTGCTGAGGCTGCTGATTTAATGCATTAGTGTCACAGGCAGGTCTCAGCCCCTGGATCACAGGAATGCTGCAACCCTGAGGCCCTGTGCTTCCTGGAGGCTCCCCCAACACCAGGGAACCATGGAAACCAGTCCAATCCCAGAGCTGGAGATGGCCGAGCCCTGAAGTTAGCCTTGGAAGCCAGGTATACGTTTCTAGAACTCCACCCAGAGGTCACAGGCTGGATCCCATCTTGGTGCCCCGCAGGGAACACCTGAGTCACTCAAGGAGCAAGCAGAGGCATGGGCAGGGTTTCTAGGGCTCCAGTCTGATTCGTCTTCCTTGGCACCAGCTCCTCTTCTTGCCCTCTGAGGCTGAGCAAAGCCAGACTCCATGAGAGAAATTCTGTCCAGTCCAGGAACCAGGAACATGATGGCACAGAGACCACGGGAAGGGCCAGCTCCTCTGATCCTTCATTATAAACCAGTTTAGAGGCTTGTCATTAAGACACAATCTTAAAAAAACGAAAATAAAAGGGTTTTTTGTTGTTACATTGTGTGTATGTGTGTGTGTGTGTGTGTGTGAGTGTGTGTGTTTCACACGCATGTATGGAGGTCAGAGGACAGCTTGCAGAAGCTGGTTCTCTCCTTCCATCATGTGAGTCCCAGGAATATAACCTCGGGTTGGCAGGCGTGGCGGGAAGAACCTTCGCCCTTCCGAGTCGTCTCACCTGATCAGAGATACATCTTTTAAGTTAAAAGCGCAGGTGTCCAGGGTTCTGCAACAGGCAGAAGACACTCTGCACCTGGGGACCCACCATGGAGGAGCTGGAGGAGGTTTCTCCTGGAGGTGGAGCTCACACACAGGAGGCTGGGTGGTGGCAGTGGTAGAGAGCTCTGACATTCGACCTGATGGGATGTCCTCTCAGGCCACAGACTGGGAGGGACAGCACCTTGGGGGAACAGCCAGAAGGAAGAAGGAGGAGAAAAGCAAAACATGATGGTTTTGGCAGTCAGTTTGACCCAAGGCTCTTACAAATCTTGCTTTGTGCCCTGGGTGGTATGGCGGCTGTCCTGGTGTTGATGTCTCTCAAGTTGATCTTCCCTGCCCTGGGTTTCAACTCTTCAGGTCCTGGCTATTATCTGAGTGCCCTGTGGCAGGCGAGAGAGCCTGGGGCTGCAGAGGGGACTGGTAGCTACAGACATGTAACTGCCCATGGCCTTGCTCTGGAGACTGTCTGTCCATAGACTTGGATCCTTTCCTTTCACACAGGCCTGCCCTCTTGGTTCCCTCTTGACCTGGACCTCCTTCCAGCAGCTGTGACTTCCTCCCTAGAGACTGCAGTGGCACCATGCATGATCTGGCGGAGCCTCCCTGGGGTGTCTCATATGGCTCCAGTGAGCACATCAGTCCCATGTATTCACTATTCCTACTTTCCACAGAGAGACACGAGCTTGGGAGCTGCCTGGGGTCACATGGGTGACTGAGGAGTGGGTGGAGTTTGAACTGTACAGATTTCTAGGC
This sequence comes from Myodes glareolus, assembly GCF_982192425.1. Taxonomy (NCBI): domain Eukaryota; kingdom Metazoa; phylum Chordata; class Mammalia; order Rodentia; family Cricetidae; genus Myodes; species Myodes glareolus. Next base: position 12,858,402 of record NC_142035.1, on the reverse strand, counting down.
TGACGTGAAAACCTCAGATCAAGCAAGCCAAGCTCCGAGTCAATGCATTCCAGACCAGTCCCAGGGAGCAGTGACAGCCAGAGAGTACTAGGTCCCTTATAATTGGGCAGAGGGGGACGGCAGGTCACAAACAGGTCATTTCCTTTTTCCATTGTTGGAGATCCTGGAGTCAATATGATACCATCTGCGCTGCACCTGGCTCACGCCAGGCTCCTCTGTCTAGTCCCGCTAAGCTGGGCTTTTTGTGGATGTGCTGGGATGCCAGGGATCTGAGCTATGACCTACTCCAGATGTCAAGGATGCTTATAGTGACCCCTGATCTCAGGAAGGCAGTAGTCTTTGACAGAGATTGGAAGCCAGGGCAGGTCAGAATTAGGTCTCCTTATGAGGAACAATGGAAGGTTGTGTGTGACCACAGCTGGGGAGGGATGGGGATCCAGGAACTTGATTATCCATCTGTGTGTTACACAGGCCACAGTGAGCAAAATTCAGAGGTCATGTCATAGCCCAGTACAAGGGCCCCGGAATAAGTTTCTCTTTAACGAGTCAAATAACATTAATCGCTGTGTGTGCAGAGCCCACTTCTCTTGCAGCCAGGGGCCATCTGAGCATCCTGTGCTAGGTCCCCAATGCGTGCGTGCGTGCGTGCGTGTGTGCGTGTGTGTGTGTGTGTGTGTGTGTGTGTGTGTGTAACGTCAGGAGTGTGACTCCGTGGAGGAATCATCATGAGTTCTGCACTGTTCATCATTCGTGAGTGTTTTCTAGGCAGACCTTCAGTGTCTCCAACCTGTTAACTGTGCAGTCCTGAGATCTTGCGTTGTGTTACCTTTCCCTAGGTAATGGGCATGGATAGTGAAGGAGTAGCACTTCTGCAGAGCTCTAAGGAGGCCAGTCCCGTTGGCCACAGCATTTCCCAAGTTCCTACCGGCGTCATCTCTTGAGATGCAGATGCTGGTGGAGCCAGGCGGCTGTCTTCTGTTGGTGTGTTCTCGGCTAAAAAGAGACCTATGTCACTGAACTCTTCTGCTCAGGATGGCACTACCTTATCTGCCACCTTCCTGAAACCACAGCTTTGGTTCTTTCCCTAGGACACGCTAAACTACGAGACTATTAAAATGATGATTATTAAATGACCACTAAAATAAAGGACTAGGCGCCACGTATTTATTGATATAAAATTTCACCAGCTTGGCAAGGGACTTACAATGCCAACAGAGTAGAAGGCCAGAGGCTACTTCTCTGTCTTGGACACTTTGAGGTTTCCACCGAGGAACGACCGCTTGTGGGCAGCTGGAGGTGGGAGGCGGGTATGTCATTACAGCAGGGAGACGCCTTCCTCAGCAAAGCCAGGTAAGTATCAGAAGCAAGTGCCTTTCTTTCTTACGTCACTTCCCTTTCTCCCAGTTTGTTCCAGTTTGTCCCCTTGCTCCGTCACTTGCAAACCTGTCATGATTTAGTCAGGTGCAGTGTTTTTCTCCCTGTGCTGACCATGACCCAGTAGAAGAAATCTCCTCTTCAGAGAGGGCTGTGCTCTGTGGTAGAGTGCTTCACTTGCTCATGAAGGAACCTGGCTTCCATCTTGGGCACCACAAAGGGACACTTCTGTCTTGGTCACTTTCCTGCTGGTGGAACAAAACCCCATGGCCAAAGCGACTTACAGAAGAAAGAATTGACTTGACTCACAGTTCCAGAGGTTTCGAGTCCGCAGTGGTGGGATATCGTGACAGCAAGCAATGGGCAGTAAGAGCGGGGAGCCGAGAGCTCACACCCTGACCCGTCTGGAGCCTGAAGAAGAGAGAGCAAACTGGACTTGGTGGAGACTTTTAAATCTCAACCCCCACCCCCAGTGACATACTTCCTCCAGTAAGGCTGCAACCACCTAAGCCTCCCAAATAATGCCACCAACTAGGGACCAAGTGTTCAAATGCCCAAGACAGTGGGGATATTTCTTATGCAAATCACTACAACACACATACACACACACACATGCGCGCAGGCACACACACATGCGTGCATGCACACATACACACACATAAATACACATGTATGTATGTACATATGCGTATAATAATAGAGCCCAGCAAATGCACACAGGCATACACATGCAAGCACACCAAATACACGCGAATATAGAACTTTACAGAGAAGCTCGTGTCTTCATGTCAAATGCTGCTTTTGGGTGTTTCCTTCTCAATCCCAGTATCCCATTTTGTAAAATGCTGATTGTAGGCACCGACTGGGTTTAGTTTGGGAAGTTGGCACTGCCTCCCTGCAGCCTTGGCCCACAGCCCCACAGTTTCAGCTGCACTGCCCTGCCACCAGCCAGCTCGCATCTGGACACCCTTCTTTGTTTCACTTTCGGTTGCTCAGCTTTTGGATGCCGAGCGTGTCTTCTGTTCTTGTTAATTTTGGGGCCACACGTGTTACTTCAAGCTGCTTCTTTTTTTAACTGGAGAACATTCTTTTTTAACGACTTTGCCATTATTTTTCCCCACTATTCTCGCAGCAACAGAAAACAAAACAAAACAAAAAAAATCCAAGCGGAATGCTTGCAGTAGGACGACGGTGGGAGAGCAATTGCCACATGGCTCCCCTGCCCCGCAGCAGGCCTGGTTCTGCATGAAGCCAACAGAGCCTGCTAGGTAGTCGTGTCCAGCCATGTGCTCCCCAGAGATGCCCAGGTGATGGACGGGAATGTCCACCAAGGCTCCAAATCAGTCTCTCCTGCTGGGCTTCAGTTTGAACGTGGACTATCTGCCTATAGGCTTATGAGCAGAATGTTTGGTCCCAGCTGGGGACAGTTTTAGGAGGTACTGGAAATTGTAGGGGGCAGGACTTAGCTGGAGGTGGTAGGTATCCGGGAGCATGTCCTTGAGGGGTGTATCTTGTCCTTGACCCTACTTTCTTGTTTTCTGCTTCCTGATAGATGTTCACTACAATGTGAAGACATCCCTCTGTCGCATGGTCTGGCTGCTATAACCATGCCTGCTGCCATGCTGTTCAGTACAGGCCCATGGGACCAGACAATGAAGCCAACATAAATCCTTCCTGCCTTAAACTGAATCTGGCAGACTCTGTTAACAGTGCAGAAGCAACCGATATAGTTCTCTTGACCTCTGGGGGAAAGATAAACCTGTTTGGGGGGATACCCTGTGCACTCTAGGAGGTTTGGCTGTTCGCATCTCTGACCTCTCCTACCCAACAGCTGAGCACCCCACCTCCAATATGAAAATAAAACTGTTGTCAGACATTGATATCTGACATGTTGGCTCTGTAAACAATGTTCCTAGATGCTCCAAGGACAGCTGACTGGCCACTGATGGAGACCCGTGTTCTCACAAGAACCTGGAACGTAAGGAGGAACATTGTCCTGCAGATGGACGAGGTAATTCCCAGCACAGAAACCCCTGCCGTCGGCTGTGGCTCAGGCTTATCCTTGTCCAGGATACAGTGTGGTACCGCAGGCCCTGACACAGATACCACCTTCAGCATGTCCTGAAGGGCATGAGCAGAGAGGCTGAAGTTTTGGCTGTAGGAATGGACTTTCAACTTCAAACTAGCAAAAATTCAAAGGCCCCTGGGCCTGTGAGCCAGGGCCCCGGAGAATCCTCCTGTCTCCTCCTGTGAGAGCCGCGTCTGAGCACATCCAGATGGCGTCCCCGCACTTTACTCATTTGTCTTGGCAACAGTTCCATGTGCGTGCATTCCCACGGGGTCAGTCCGTGCTCCTCTGGCCTGTGTTTCTGTGTCTGTTTGCTTTGCTTTTCTCTCACCAGACAGCCCGCAGCCCACTTTTCTCCGCTATGGAGAAAGCCCATGAGAATGTCAGCTCGTTGGCTCATATCTCACACTTCCTAATCTTTCTGTCTCTGTTTGTTAAACAAGAGTCAACCTCTTCCTGGGGATGAAAAGTGTTGGTGGTCTGCATGTTCTGGATTCTCTGGTGCTTTTGTTCATGCTGACATTTTCTCTGGAGGGCATCCATCTGTGGGTCATTCATCTTACCACCAAGTAACCGACATAACTGTCACCATCATTATCACCACCACCATCAGCAGCAATACCACCAGCAGCAGCAGCATTACTATCATTATTATCATCATTACTACCATCGTCATTATCGCCACCATTGTTATCATTACCATCACCGCCACCATCATCATTATCATCACCACCATCATCATTGCCATCATCGTTATCATTATTAATACCGTCATCATCATCATCAACATCATCATCATCAGCCTCATTATCACCATCATCATCATTGCTATCACTACCATCATCAACATCATTATCATCATCAACATCATCATCAACATCATTATCATCATCAACATCATCATCAACATCATTATCATCACCAACATCATCATCAACATCATTATCATCATCAACATCATCATCACTATCATCGACATCATCCTTACGATCATTATCATGCATGTCTTAAGGATGGGAAGGATGAGGACAAAGATTTGCTTGGTGGCTATGAACCAGAGGCAAAGGAGAGAGAATCAATCAGTCTACTTCGCATCATGGTGACAAAATACAGTGATGTATTTGAGATCATCAGCTACAAAAGTGGAAAATCTTGTTTTGGCTCCTAGTTCCGGAGGTTTCTGTGGCCAGGTGGCTTATCGCTTTGGGGGCCTGTTGCAAGGAAGTCAATCATGGTAGGAATCCATGGAGAGGAAACTGTTCACCTCCTGACATCCAGGAAGCAAAGTGAAAAGGAAGAAGGTGGGGCCTCAATATCCCTTTCAAGGGCTGCCTGCATATCACCAGAGGGCTTCCAACTGGGATGGATACCTTTATTAAAGTTCCCACCGCCTCCAGTCATCACTATGGGTTGGAGACCAACCTTTTACTACAGGGCTTTTGGGGATATGCACAGGTCAGAGTAGTTGCGAGCTGCTTACCTCTGTGGGTCTCCCTCAGAGGGTCTTAAAAAAATCAAGAAGGTAAAAATAGCACTTGTTGAGATGTGTGGTGTTGCATTGCATGCTGGTAACCCCAGCACTTGGGAGGTTTCACTTCAAAGAGTCAGGAGATCGAGCCCAGCCAGTCTCATCTACCATAGTAAGTTCAAGGGTAGGCTGAACTATGGGAGACCCTTCCTTGAAAAAAAAATAGCAAAAACAATGCTCCCTCACTCACCCCTGCAAAAACAACTAAACAAGGCACTTGTGAAAATTGTGTGTGGGGAAACAGGGTGACTCGGTGTTAATGTGTCTGAGTACCGGAGGCTGGAGAGATGGCCCAGCAGTTAAAAGCACTTACTGCCCTTGCAGGGGACCCAGGTTCAGTTTCCAGCACCTACATCAGGCAGCTCACAATTCTCAGTAACTCCAATTCCAGGGGATCTATCTGGCCTACTCTGGCCTCTGAGGGCATCTGCATGTACACAGTGTAGGCAAACACAGAGAGAGAGAGAGAGAGAGAGAGAGAGAGAGAGAGAGAGAGAGAGAGAGAGAGGGAGAGAGAGAGAGAGGGAGAGAGAGATAAATAGATAGTAATTTTTAAAAAATGAGCTAAGACTATAGTAGCTGGTTCCTTAGGACAAAGAAACAATGATGCATCAACCCTAAAACTACAGGTGTCTGTGAGTATCACTGCTCTGTCTGGTGCTAGAGACTAGAGACTTGGAGAGAACCATCACCTTTGGGACACACTTCCACCTAGAGGGTCTGAAGAGGCCTTGTGTTCTCTCATCCTCTTGGATGAGGCAGAGGCAGGGCTGACTGTGCCTCAGTGGTACTCCTGATACGTCCTGGAATACACTGCCTTGTACTGAACTAAAATACAGCAGGAGGAAGATGGGGAATCCTAGCCCAGTGACTCTCAACTTTCCTAATGCTTCAACCCTTTACAGTTCCTTGTGTTGTGCTGACCCCCAACCATAAGATTAGTTTTGCTACTACTTCATAACTGTATTTTTGCTACTGTTATGAATTGCAATGTAAATATCTGATATGCAGGATATCTGATATGCAACCCCTGTGGAAAGGTCTTTCGACCCCCAAAGGGATTGAGAACCGCTGACTTAACCTTCCAACTCAGTTCATTTATTCAGCATCACCACGACTCAGGGAATCACTGTGTGGACTGGGCAGACCCAGCAGTGCCCTGTACCTGCTCCCCTCTTGAGAAAGACGATGTTAGGTGGGGGGTCCCAGGAAGACTGAGGACCAGGGTCTCACAGGTAGGGTCATCTCTGCCCTTCTCCCGGCGTGAGTTGAGATGACAGAAGACAGAATCCTTATCCTGGCTGAGGATGTCCACTTCAGGGTCTTTATAACAACAAACGAATCCAGCAGCAGAGGAGAACATTCTGGAGCCAGTGGGTAATTTTCAAAGATCAATAAAGAATGCATCTACGTCCTGTGGAGAAAAACTCCATGCGGACTCTGAAGAACTCTCATCCGCTCTAACTGCTTCTTTTATAACTAGACTTCAATTTGTGTGTTAAAAATATTGAAGATGGACGTCAGCTTTCTTTATCTTCGAGAAACATTTTCTCAACTCTGTTGCTTTTAAAGTCGGGAATCAGATGGATAACACTGAAAGCAAATGGCCCAAGAGAAGAGCGGAGGTGTCCGTGGGTGACACGCAGCCCCTCAGACTCGGAACCCTCCATGGGAAACCCCAGAGCAGGGACCCTGTGTCCTCTCTGTCTTGGTGGTGGCGCCAGGAACACAATCAGGGCTTGGTCAATAATTGATGACAGGGAAGACCCTGAATGGAGTCCCTTTTATGGCAGGCAGCCGCCACCTTCTCGGGGTGCTCTTCTGAGAGCCTTTCTTTCATTTTCCTTTTTTTCCCATCTTAATGGATGAAATGGAAGCGGCTGGGCGCTGTCTCCTGCTGAGAGCCAGAGAAGAGGAAAAAGAACAGACAGGCACAGCCCTGCAGGACGCCATGGGGTTGGGCTCAGTCCCCCCAAGACCTGCAAGTCTCTCTCTCTCTCAGTGGCTCTGAGGCTAGTCAAGAGCTGTTGGCAAGAGTGAAGTGAGAGATGCGGTCACCAAGATGTTGCTCTCTCTCTCTCTCTCTCTCTCTCTCTCTCTCTCTCTGTGTGTGTGTGTGTGTGTGTGTGTGTGAGAGAGAGAGAGAGTAGTAGTAGTAGTAGTAGTAGTAGTAGTAGTAGTAGTAGATCTAAAGCCTGGGACATGGTCTCTGCTCCCATGACATTACCAGCAGGTGTTCACAGAGCCCTAGCCCACCAGTCTCTGCTCTGGGTGCAGAGATAGGAGGGAACCTGCCCTCTGCCTAGTTGCTTTCTATGCCAAAGGACAGGCTGTGGCCATTGAATACACAGTTGCAGGACCTTTCAGAGGTGACAGGTGATTTAAAGGGTAGTAGAAGTCAAGGTCAAGTTTGTGTGAGCAGTCATGGTCTGCCTGAGAGGGCGAGTGAGCGCTGGAGAGACCAAGGTGAGTAGGGGACGACCTCTGTACAAAGGCCCTGGGAGAGGAGAGATCCTGGCAATCCTTGTAGGTGGTGCAGCTGGAGACTTCTGACCAGGCTCAGGGACAGGGTGAGGGCACAAAAATGAAGCCCATGAGCCATGTGCCACAGGCTCTGACACGGGAGAAGGCACTGAGTGAGACACTAGGAGACCCAGGTCCAGTGGTCTCCATCTTTAGGTGAACATGGTGGAGAATCCCTATCCTCTCAGCTCCCAGCCGCCGCTGCTTCTCTGGACCTTGTCAATGATGTCAGTTCTTGGGCTCTGGACCTGCTGAATGGGACCCTGGGGGTCAGGATGGAGCTTCAGCAGGCTCTCCTCTGGTGGTCCCAAAGCTCTCTGGAGTTTCTGGAACAGCAGCAGCAAGGGGCTGAGGCTGCAGGTGTCTCGGAGCTCAGTGGTGATGAGGAGAGCCAGGCCACTGTTAAGGAGGCATCTGTGAGGATGATGCTCATCCTGCAGCACAGTCAGGAGCTTCCCAAGCTGGTTAAGCTACTCCCACAGTCAGGAAGTGGACAGAGGGTCGAAGATCCAAGGGGAGAATAGGTCTTGCTGTGATTCGAAAGAAAATGACCCCCAAAGGGAGTGACACTATTAGGAGGTGTGGCCTTGTTGGAGTAAGTGTGGTCTTGTTGGAAGAAGTGTATCACTGTGGAGGCGGGATTTGAGGTCCCATATATGCTCAAGATGCTGCCCAGAGTCTCAGTTTACTTCCTGTTGCCTGCAAGATGCAGGACTCTCAGCTACCTCTCCAGCACATGTCTATCTGCCTGCCACCATCATCATGATGACAATGGACTGAACCTCTGAACTGTAAGCTGCTACCTCAGTTAAATATTTTCCTTTATATGAGTTGCCATGGCCATGGTGTCTCTTCACAGCAACAAAAATCCTAAGACAGAAGCTGGTACCAAGTTTTTGTTGGAGGAATTTGGACTCTGGGAGTTTGGGTTAGGAAAGCAGTGGAATGCTTTAAGCACTGCTTAATGGGCCATGCTAGTAGGAGCATGGAAGACAGAGGTGCTAGGAGTGATTTGAACTGTGGAGGGCTGGCTCGAGAGATTTCAGAGAAGAAGAATTTTAGTATGTTGTCTAGAACTCATTCTTGTGATATTTTGTTGAAGAATGTGGGGTTTTTACCTTTGTCTGAAAAAATTTGCCTGAGGTTAAAATGAAGAGTTTTGGATTAATTCCCTTGGCAGGGGAAATCTCAAAACAGCCTAGTATAGACTCTGTCATGTGGTGTTAACTCTAATAAAGATTTATGGTGAAAAGGAACAAGCTAAGCAAGGAAAAATACTTGAGAAGAAAGGGAGCACCAGAAAGTGGAATGGAGCTCAATCCTGTGTTCAAGAAGATAAACAGATTGAGAAATGGAATAAAGGGAGAAGTGTCCTCAGGGTAAGAACCCATCCAGCTAAAGAAAAGCTTAGAGCTGGGTGTGGTGGTGCACACCTTTAATCCTAGCACTAGGAAGGCAGAGGCTGGTGGAACTCTGAGTTTGAGGTCAGCCTGGTCTACAGAGCAAGTTCAAGGACTGCCAAGCTTAGGCAGGGAAGGAAACAAAGTTGGTGAAGATGGAATTGAATGAGGGGGCCATGTTCCAGTTACAGTAAGCAGCAGAACGTGGCAGCTTTGTCCATGTGATTCTGGAGTTCAGGACAGAAGGGACTAGGGAATTTGCCTCTGCATCTAAGGAAAGCCACTGAGTCATGTGTCAGGGGTGAATGGAGGCCTAGAGAGGTCATCGCGTGAAGCTGTGAAGTTGAAGCCTGGATTGCCTTGGTGACCCCAAGATGTTGGAGATGCCAAGGTTTGAAGTCTCATATATGCTCAAGATAACGCCCAGTGTCTCGGACTCTCAGTTCCTTCTCCGGGCTGCCACGCTTCTGCCTCGATCATAATGTACTAAACCTCTGAAACTGTAAATGAGCCAACTCTATTAATGTTTTCCTTACGAGAGTTGCTGTGATCATGTCTCTTCATAACAATAGAAACCCTGACTAAGACATACCTAATGAGACACTCTCATTTATGGAAATGGATAACAAAGCATAAATCTGGCTGGAAGGAGGAAGGACTTACCTGGAGAGAAGATTCTGGGCACATTGGGCATATATATAATATATATATATATATAATATTATATATATTATATATATATAATTTTCTTGAAACAAGATCTTTCTGTGAAGCCTTGTTTAGGCTGGAACTTGCTATGTAGACCAGGAAGACCTCAGACTCTACCTCTCAAGTACTGAGATGAAAGGCTGTGACACTGAACTCAGCTAAACCTCCTTCTACTCTGTAACTGGTCATCTGATTGGGTGTTGGTTAGCTTCTCACCAAAGTGACAAATACCCAACATTAACCAACTAAAGGAGGGAGGGTTGATTGTGGCTCACAGTTTTGAGTACTCTCTGGTGTGGGTCTAGGGACGCAGGAACAGAGTGTGGGGAGGGGATGGCGGTGAGAACTGCTTACCTCATGGTAACGGGGGGAAACAAGAGACCAGAGACAAGGCACACAGTCCTGGTGTAGGAGTGGTGCTGGAGTCTAGCTAGAAGTCTCATGTGACTGCCCAGTGGGGGACCCATTTGTGACAGCCAGAATCCTATAACAGAAGGGAGACATGGGCCATAAGAGTAACCACACATCATCCAGCCAAGTTAGACACCTTTCCCCTCATCCTCCTGTGTACTCTGACCCCTACTCCAAGGAGACTCCCCATCTCACTCCTGTGACTTCCATATTCAGATTTGGATGATCCAACACTTCCCTCCCAACCTATGTGCATCTGCCATGTGCCTAGCCTACCCCAGGTTCTCAGCCTCAGTACCTCTGAAGTCTTAGGTTCAGCACGTGGTATGTTTCCTGGTTTCTACCTAGGAGGTGCCAGGACTACTCCATCCACTATGACAACCCAAACTGGAGGAAACCATTGTGTCTTCATCCATGAAGGCTACTCTAACACTGAACTCTGTTACAAAGACATTGCTATAGCAAGTAACTATATTTTAACATTAAGTTAAGTTTTCATGGGTACTTATTGCAACATCACACACACACCTGATGTGGGATTCCCCTCTGTATGCTATGAATATGCTTTATTACTATTGGTTAATAAAGAAGCTTCTTTGGCCTATGGCAGGGCAGAATAAAGCCAGGTGGGAAATCCAAACAGAGATATAGAGAGAAAGAAGGTGGAGTCAGACAGACACCATGTAGCTGTCAAAGGAGAAGGACACTGGAACTTTACCAGTAAGCCATAGCCTCATGTGATACACAGATTAATATAAATGGGTTAATTTAAGATATAAGAGCTAGTTAGGAATACGCTTGAGCCATTGGCCAAACGGTGTTGTAGTTAATATAATTTTTGTGTGATTATTTGGGTCTGGGTGGCCGGGAAATGAATGAGCAGTTTCTGTTTATACCATACCCGTTCCTGGGATGGGCAGGAGCCATCTGGGAAGAGTGTCCACAATGACACAATAACCTGCTGCCCACTGAGTATCCTCTACCCTGTGGGGACAGCTCAGTGCAGTGTGCATCTCCCACCTTCGAAGCCTCTGCTGGCCTGGGAGTGAGCTTGGCTCTATATCTGGACATAAAGCTGAGTCCTTGGGACTGGCAGGGCATCCTAGTCTCCAAGGCATGACTGGGGTCTGCAGAGCACAGTTCTCAGCGAGCTCCCCAACGGTAGCAGTCGCCCCCACTGCCTGCTCTGAGCTCAGCTCTCAGCAGCACTTCATGCACACTGTCTCATTCATAAGCAACCAGGTGTCAGGGTTAATATTCATAGTCTGGGAAACTGCAGCCTTCAACTTCCTATGGAGCGAAGATGACCTTGAACTCCCGATCCTCCTGCTCCAGCTTCCCGAGTGCTGGGGTTACAGGCATGCACCCCCCCCCCCCCATGTCTGATTTCCTGAGTGCTTTGGACTGAACTCACAGCTTCGTGCCTGTTAGGCAAGCACTCTACCAACTGAGCCCCAGTCCAGAACCTTAATTAGAGTTCGGAATTAGTAAATGTCCTACTTGACTCTGCCACCTGCAGTGGTGGGACCTCTGTCATACTGGCTTCGCTCCGGCGCCAGCAGAATTGTTGGCAAGGATGGAGACCCGTGGTGATCTGCTTCATGTCCTTGAACTCTATCCCACTTTTTTTCCACATTTGATCACATCTAGCAGGGCTTCACACAAAGAAGTTAAAAATTACTTTTCAAATGGTTTAATGTTTCATCAGCCCAGAGGCATCCTCACAGCGGAGATAATGAAGTGACAATCACAGCATTCTTAGTACCCTCCACGGTGGCCGGCCGGGAGAGGTGCTTCTCTCAAGTATTCGAGAGACTGAGGCTCAGCTCTGCTTTGGAACTCTGGGCTCAGTTTGGAACCCCGTGATGTCAGTAATGTGGACACTGGGATCCCAGAAGGCCATGGCCAATTTAAAACTGTATGGGAATTTATGTTCATTACAGTTGATAGCAGAGGCTCTAAGATTGGATTCGGCAGTGTAGCTTCAGAGAGACAAGGAAGAGACAGTGCCAAGGAGCCAACTTGGATGTGACTCCCTCCAGGGACAAACCTCATGGATAAATGGAGCCGCGCTGGGGAAAGTGCTGGGTGCCAAAGTCTGGGAGAGATCATGGGCTTCCTTGCAATTATCGGTTAACTCAAGCATGTGGGGACGGGAGAGAGACTGCCACCTTCTGAGAATGAGGCAGTGTCCTCTTGACTCTCACACAGAGCAGCCTCTAGGGAAGCCACAGGATCAACAGAAGAAGACACTTGGACATTTAGCAGTGGCCCTCGAGGACCACTCAGCACACACCTCAGCAACAGGAAACAACTGTGTGTGTGTGTGGAGTTAGCATTAAACTCCCCACACCAGCAATCCTCGGAAGATCTGCAGCGGCCTTCTGAAGCATAGGTTGGCACAAGTATATTAAGATACCATCGAAGGCCCTTCAAAGCTGCATTCTATGGGGGAGTGGCAGGGAAGGTAGACAGAGAGGAAATTTTCTTTGGTTTCTAGAGTAAGTCTTACTTTAGTGTGCTCATGAGTGTATGTGTACCACGTGCATGCAGTGCCTGTGGAGGTCAGAAGAGGGCAGAAGATCCCCTGGAACTGGAGTTAGAGGTAGTGGTGAGCTACTCCCAGTGGTTGCTGGGAACCAAATCTGGGTCCTCTATGGGAGTAGAAAGTGTTCTTAACCACCACCTTGTCTCCAGATCCCAGAGTGAATCTGAATCACTCTCAGGAGCTTGTCACCCAAGACTTCCAAGTAATGTCAATGACCTAAAATTGTCCCAACACTGGGTGTGGTGATTTGGGTGATAAATAAATGTCCCCCACAGTCTCCAGCATTGTATACTTGATTCCCAGTTGATGTTGCTGTTTGAGGCCCAAGAGGTGTGGTCTTGTTGTGGAGGCAGTGTGTCACTGAAGGTGGGTTTCGAGAGTTTAGAGACCTGCCATTTTTAGTTCATCCTTGCCACTTTGTGCTTACGATCCAACATGTGAGCCCTTAGCTTCCTGATCCTGCCAGCATTTTTTTTTTTTTGCTCCACCATCATAGACTTATCTCCCGGTAACTGTAAGCTCCAACATACTCTTGTTCTCTATGCTGCCCTGGCAATGGTGTTTTACCACAGTAATAGGAAAGCAGCTAACACACGTGTGATGTTGAGTGATAACTTTTCCCCACTTGACCTTACTTTTCCATCTCCTCCACTTTCTTAATGGTGTTTTTAGTGAACAGAGCTCTGAGTTTTCACGAGCTCAAACTGTCTTTGCCTGCACGGCGAGAGCACAATTCCTCTGCCTCCCTCTGCACTGGGTGTGAAGGCTTCCGCTAAGCCAGCAGTCAAGGTGGGTGTCCAGGCTGTGGAAGCTTATATCAGCTGCTAACCAGCTCGAAGAAGATATTATGAGATATTGGGACTCAGTTTTTTCTTCATATTATATCCTTAAGAAAATGGTGTGATAACAGAGTCAAGAATGAGATACTTTTAGAAATGATGCAATCGTTATAGACTAATAATGAACAGCTAGCTGACCGGATTAATACCATCGAAAATCAAAAGTTACTTGAAAAAATTAATGATGGGGAACTTCAGTCAATCACATTCTGCTTAGGGTGTGTCCCTCTGGGGCCACACAAAACAAATAAAAGATCCAGGTGCACTTGCCCCCTCCTCTTTGCCCTCTGCATTCCTGGATCTCTGGAACCCTGTTTTTTTTAAGTTTCCTTTCTTCTGTTTATTAAAGCTGTATATTTTGTATTAAACTAGTCTGGCGAATCTTTTATTACCAATCGCACCGTGCTATTTCAAATTAATACTATTGAATAAGGATAACATCAATTTGATAAGTAAAATTGAATCCATGCCAAAGGATACTGAGAAATTATCTGAAAGAATTCATACTGTTGAATTTGACAATCAAAATTTGTTAAAAAGTTATGATAGGTTAGTAGATAGAGCATCTCTCCAGGATGTGTATGTCTATATAAGTAATATTTAAGTTTTCCACAATAAATAATGAATTTTCCTGCAATAATCTTTGAAGTTTCCAGGAAGAAGATGGAGTCCCACAACAACAACTGAACCTGGTTGATATGACGTCATGATGCTGATAGCACTACTACAAGACCTGTTTTGGGTACCAGCTGCACAAGACGGTTCCAACTTGTACTGAAATGGTGTACTTTTTTTTTTTTTTTTTTTTTAGAAATGTTCTGGCCAGAACGCCAAACAAGAACCTCAGAAAAACCCTACCGAATACTCAGAGTTAATTGCAATTCCAAACAGTAATCTTGGAACTTAACCATCATTTTACTTTCACAGGATCCCATAGAAAAAACATCGTCCCCATGACAGATGGAAGTAATTCTAGAAGATGACGTCCCCTCTCCCAACAAAGTTTGTTCTCAGGGTTAGGGACATCATTTAGAGGTTAATTATAATTGGTATAGGGTTGGAGATTGGGGGAAATTATGTTGAATCAGGGATCTCTTTGAATAAAAGGGAGGAAATTGGATGGGTTAATAGATTAGCATGAGCTTACTCGCACCAGTAATAATAGTGAATAATAGAGTGAATACTTGTGAGCTATTATTGATAGGCAATTTACATTGGCATAGATTCTTGCATATTGATACAAGCTTAAATTATATTGAATATGTTTCTATTTTCATCCACAATATTTGTATACTCAGGCAATGTTATTTTGTCATATTGTATGCAGGCATGCTTCTACCTCTGTTTAAGACATTTTGTATATTGATACAATTTTAGGATATATTTATCATATTGCAATATGATAAATTTCTACATTTCTACCTCTCATGAAGATACTTATAGATTGTTTACATTTTGAGTTTATTGTCCTTATTTGTTGCACAGTTGTTTAAAGATTGTTTAATATTCAACATGAAGTCTTAGTCTTTAAGTTATATAGGTATTAAGACTTATAGGCCAACAGTTATCCATGCTTGTTATATTTATACTTAGTCTAATCAGGTTCTTTAGATACATAGAGATTATATTCTGCATAGATAGGTAATCTTCAACCACTCCAAAGAGCTGTAGAATATGGCATTTAAATAACTTAGGGTTCTGCTGATGTGAAACACTATTGCTCCTGGCAGCACCTATCTGTTCCCGAGAGAATGTTGAGCATCGAAGACACTCTACTTGGAGCTTGTTTTCTTCTTGGCAAACTGGCCTTTGGGCAAGGGACTGCCTATGTGTCAACCACTGACAAAATGACTCTACAGGACAAGCAGGATACAAGAAAAAAGACTGTCAAATCTTTCCAAGACAGGGTAAGATGGCTTTGAAAAATTTCTTGCCTCTGAAAACGGTCTATCAATTACTCTAGGCCTTAGCTAAAGTTGGTTGCTCCAACGTTGCAGTGAGACTTTGGGTGATTCCCTAGGTAGCCAGTTGTCTCTGTCATGTGTTATACATTTTGGAAGTTGCGGGATTGCACTTCCTGCTTACTCAAGTAATGTTATTTCCCTTCTTGGGAACTTTGATGGGGTTGAAGACTAGATAGTTGTAGTTACTTTCCTCTCATGACTTGACCAAGTTATTATATACAAGACTTAAACTCATTAGGATAGGATAATTATTGAAACAGTTATCACATGTTTCTTGCTTGACATTGTTTATGCTGATTGTTATTCTATTTTTATACCTGATATCTGTTCTTATTGTATATAACTTTGTATTAGGCTTAGAACAGTCTTATTTAAATAAAAGCGGGAGGTGCTGTAGGAATTCCTACTGCCAGTAGCCTTTAAGTTAACCGCCCACTTGGGCGTGGCCTCTTCTACCATATATGCTGATGTAAAGCATGCGTCCGGCCTCTTTTCCTGCTCCAGGACTCAGTTGCTGTTCCTCCTTCCAGCAGAGGATTGTGATCTGTGAGTCTACCCCTAAATAAATAACCTTTTATTATACTCAATTCTGAGCTAGTGTGGGATTTCTTTTTTAGTGTCCTTCTTCAGCTTACAGTTATACCAACAGAAACCTTCTTCCCTGTTGCCCTACCACCCTGACTGCAGGTTCCCTGAGTCCATCAGTGGGAGGACTGAACCACAGATAAGGGAAAAGGCTCTAGATGACACCAGACAAATGGGTGCCAGGTGAGTGCCCAGACCTCGAGATCTGCCTGAACCCAGTACTCCAAGACCCAGGTGATGGCCAATCACATGGAGCAGCTTGACCATCGGGACGACCATGACACCCATGGCCTTTGTGCTCGCCTGGTCTGTCCTTGCCCCTGTGTGTGTGTGTGAGGAGACCCCTGCAGGCCTGGCTTTCAGCGCTATGTAGGGAGGCCAGTTCCCGCTAGGTACAAAGGCTCTCAAGGGACCCTTGAACTGTGCTTCAAGTCCCCACAATCCAGCTTTGGTGAGGATAGACTTAGGGTGGTTTTGGGGCTCTGCCAATGTAAGATAGTCCCATGTTCCTCTCAGCAGTGACAATTCTTTCCAGATATTCCAGTGTCTGATGACATCCTGGAAGAGCTATGTCTTCTCTGACTAGACCGATGAAGAGAGACAGCACAGCCCCTGCCAGAGCCTTGCCCCAAGAGAAAGCCCTGAGCTCATAGCACTGGCTTTAAGACCTCGGCTGGTTAAGTAGCTTCCAAGCCTGACAGGCGTTGTGATGACATGGGGCTTTGCTGCTAATCCGCTCGCTGGGCACCGAGGCACGTTCCCATTCTGTCATTTTCTACGGCTGCCTTTGGTAATTACTTTCAGTTTGGCGCAAAGGAAGCAGGCACAGGAGTACACAGGCTGGGCGGATCCAGGATCTCAGTCAAACATTCCTGATCAGGAGCTGGGGTGGGGGACCAAGAGGTTGGAGCTCTGTGTTCCCAGATCCCACTGGGAATATACGATGATCAAAGAGTTCTAACGGCTGCTGAGGCCTGCCATGGAGCAGGCCCTGTCCCAGGACAGTGTCCAGGTTGTCACTGTCTTCCATTTATGAAAATGAAGTTCAGCAATGACTCCTCAGGATGTGTTTGCCTGTCTGGACAGCTCAGGGCAGGATGTGGGATGT
This sequence comes from Myodes glareolus, assembly GCF_982192425.1. Taxonomy (NCBI): domain Eukaryota; kingdom Metazoa; phylum Chordata; class Mammalia; order Rodentia; family Cricetidae; genus Myodes; species Myodes glareolus. The sequence continues at coordinate 12,841,346 of NC_142035.1, read as the reverse complement.
AGGGAGAAGGCCAGTTCTGGGCGACATTCTAGAAGAGTAGCCAAGTCTGATGAGAGAAGATGCCAGCAGGTGAAGGAGCCTGGGAAAGGGAGGGCAGCCAGGGAGTGGCACAGGTGGCCAAGGTACTACAGGCTTAGGAAACAGGTGACAGTCAGTGTGCTTAGCAGAACATTCTAGACTGAGCTAGTGGGGGGTGGTGAGAGCCAAGATGACTGATAATATGGACCTTAAGGACTGGGAAGTGTCTTCAGAAGCTAAGGTTTCAGCAAGCAAGGCAAGGATGTGACATGATTGTGCTTTGGGAAGGTCACTATGTATGATCTGGAAGGTGACTCAGAAGATAGGTGAGTCCAGCGTAACCCTTGAGCCAGGAGGGTGACAGCATTGGAGGAAGCAATGGTCCAGCATCCAGTAGCATTTCAGAGAGAAGGGTTGGAGACCCTCCTGGGAGTTTGGCAGTGACTTGGATGGATGGGGTCACTAAATACTACGTGGGGACCCGAGGGTTGTTTTCAAAAGTGACCCCACTGAGCTGAGCTCACTTGCTCAGGGATCTCCATATGCCCTCACAGGGTTGAAGCCCAGGAACATGGCATTCCCAAGTGAGTGTAGCACTAAGATCCTAGGAGGCTGCGTTCCCAGGAGAGAGAACACAGATGTGACTGGAGGGACCCTGTCGGGACAGGCAGGACGAGGGCTAAGGAGGCTAAGGGGCATCAAGCAGGGGTGCAGCAGGGGACAGGGCAACCGGCAGCCGAGGGTAAGGTGTTGGAAAGCTTGGAGGGGTCTGGGGTGCAGAGAATGACTGTCTGTGGGGTTGTGGGCCACCGCTACAGCCTGGAGGGTTGGAAACATTCCTCTCTTGTCCTTGACCTCTAGCAGAGCCTCCTTGGCTGAAGCCAGATGAATCCTGAATGACAGGAGGAAGGGCAATTCGGAGGGCCTCAGGGTCAGGTCCCAGAGGGAAAAAGAACACAGAAGCTTCCTGGGAGAGGAAGGGAGGGTGGCTTTCCCTTCAACTTGTGCCCAGAGGACAATGTCGTCTCCACATCCAACCCAAGCTCTAAGGGCACAAGTGAGGGGAGGCAGGGGGAGGGGCAGAGTGTGCTTTGGAGAACTGGAGAAGCTGGTGGGGAGCCAGCCGCCTGGAGGGCTGTGAACTGGGAGCTGAAAAGGAGAGCTGTGACTTGGGAGATCTAAGTTAACACCACACAGAGTGGGCTGAACCTGGGTCGGTCTGGGCTTCTCACGGTAGGTGTCACATTCCCACCCCTAGCAGACTTGTAGAACACAGGGGAGGGGGTGACAAGTACCTGTGCCCTCTTGCACGCTACCTCACGGACAAGCTGACCTTGAGGACAACGCCCTGCAGAGTGTTCCTGCTGGAGTCACCTTTGAGGTCTAACACCTCCCGTGGCTTCAGTGGGAGCTAGAGCAGAGGGCGTGTTCGAGATATTAGTTTAAGAAGGCCACTTACTTCATGTGCAATTGAAACTCATAAATCACTTCAAGCTCTTTAGAGACAATGTACTTGACAGGAGCTCTGTCTAGCCAGCTTCAGACTGAACACAGCTCAAGTTCAAATAGAAGCATGCCACGTCTTCCTCACAGGCTGCAGACAAATAAGCCGTGTCAGCTCCCAGACGCTGAAACCCCAGGGGGAAGGGTAGCTAGCTCTGAGTGAGCTTTCCATGGCTGTAATAAACCTCGGCAGGCTGCCTGGGGTAAATAGCAGAAATCTAGTTCCCCTGGTCTGGGGAGAAAGCCAAGATCGGTCTGTGTTGGTTTCTTCCGAGCTGCTGTCCTTGACTGGGAGGGTCCTGTTCTCCCCGCGTCTTTATCTGCAGTCGTGTGGCTGGGGTTCTTTGTCTAGATCCAGGTGGAAATTTCCAATATAGACAAGTAATGGCCTCCAGGCTCCTGAGCACCGAGGGTCTGGGATCCTGAAAACTAAAAGCTATGGGTCCAAGCAGTAGAGGCTAGAGACTTGGTTGGCTGGCTTTCTTCTCTGGTCTAGATGTCAGTAGCCCTGCCCTCCGTGACCAGCAATCCAGGACTCATAGCGGTAGCTACTGGCCGGTGTTTATGGCACTCAAGGCCTGAGTGTTGGGACCTCAGTGAGTGTTGTAGTTTTCAGGCCCTGGGTGTTGGGCCTCATCAGTTCTGAACTCTTCTAGAGACTATTTCTGCAGACTCCTTGTTTTCAGCTTTTCATAACCCTTTTCCTGGCTTCAGCAATCTTGGCTGTTTTTCCTGTCCTGTTTCTTCTCTCTTATTCCCTCATCTCCACCACCGCTGTCCCCAGGTGCCCTCCAGAGCTCTCTAGCTGCCTTCTTGCACCACCGATGCTGGAGCTTGCCCACTCTGCTGTTGCAGCAGCCACTGTCACCACTTCATATTACCAGTGCAGCCCAGTCTACCATGATGAGAACCACAGGTAGGCAAAAGACTACCCAAGAGCCTGCAATATTGTGGCCTAATGTTGCAATCCCAGGGAAGCCACACAGAAGACAGTCTCCTGTCTAACCTGAAAGACAAGTTGACCATGTGTTTGTGAGTGTGTGTATGATATATATACATATATATATCATATTGAGAGATATATCTCATATTGATATATATATATATATATATATATATATATATATATATATATATATATATTGAGAGAGAGAGAGAGAGAGGAGAGAGATGTGGTCATTGTGACTATCACCAGTTACAGCTCAATTTCCAAAACTATCAAAGCCAAGCATATAGCCTGTTCTGGTCAGTTTTGATATTCAACTTGACACAACATAGAGTCGCTTGGGAAAAGGGGCTTTTATATTAAAAAAATTAATATTAGATGTATTAATTTTGTCTTATATGGAAGTATTCATTCACTTTGTCTTATATGGAAGCGTTTTACCTGCATGTTTGTTTGTGTACCGTGTGTGTGCTTAGTGCCCGCGAAAGTCAGAAGAGGGTATGAGGTCTGCTGGAACTGGAGTTACAGATGACAAACCAGCATGTGGGTGCTGGGAATGAAACCTGAGTCCATTGCCAGAGCAACAAGTGCTTTGAATTACTGAGCTATCTCTCCAGTCCAATAGGGAAGAAAGTCCTCTGAGGAATCTTCTAGGTCAGGCTGGCCTGTGGCAGTGGCAGATTGTCTTGACGGTTAGCTGGGCTAGGAAGAAGGTGGGTGGTGCCGGCCCCGGACGGTATGAAAATGTTGGAGTCAGTGGAGGACTTACAAGCAAACAAGCAGCTTGGACTGGACGTTCATTCTCTGCTCCCAACTAGGGAAGTGGTCCTTTATATCCCTGCCTTTGTGCCCTCCAACATGGACTGTGCCTGCCATCGTAAGCAAGGGAACCCTCCTCCGCTGTGTGGGTTCTGGTCTGAGTGTTTCAACACCACAACAGGAATGAGGCTAGACCACAGTCCCTCTCTCCGCCAAGTCTTTGACTCTGTCGCTGCGGAGGGGCCTTGCTTTGCAGACTAACTGCCGGGTTTGTAATGCCGAGATGGTGTTCCCTAAAGCAAGTGTCCAAGCGCCCTTCTAGGTTCTCCTGGCCTTTTCCTAGTTCTGGTACAGGTGCTGAGGGGAAACAGTCTGTGACCAGAGTCATGTCCTGGACTCTGTAGCTGGAGTGCTGTCCTTTCTAGACAGTTATTCACCAAAGGCTGTCAGGATTGCAGGAGAGGCCTGTTTGATGACCCTCCCTGACGGCTTCATTCAGTCACAGAAAAATAGCAAAGCATGCAGAAAATAGACATAGCAAATGCTTACCTGCCATTCTCAGTAACATTTAACTGTGGTTGACTGTGGGGCCGAGTTCTACCCCTCCTCCTGGGGTTCATCTTAAGGACATTTTCTGGCCAGACATTTTGTTGCATTTTCCAGCTATCCTGTGCTCCCTCTGCCCTGCCTGGTGATTAGCTATAGGGCATTGTTTACTCCATCTTGGGCATGGCAATTTCCCACCTGCCTGGGGGAAATTCCATTGTGCAGTAGCTAGGTATATAAGGCTTTTCCTAAGCTTGAATAAACGGCATTTGGCTGATTGCCTTTCAAATGACCCAGGTGTCTTGTGGGGCACGTGAGAGAGTAACGCAGGCATTACAGTTGGCTTTGTATCTAAAAGATCTTCCCAGAATCCCAGGGAGAGTTGGGGCCCTCTGATCCAGTGGTTCTCAACCTGTGGGTATGACCCCCTTTTATAGGAGTCACATATTAGGTAACCTGCATATCAGATATTCACATTACATTCATAACAGCAAAATTACAGTTACAAAGTAGCAACAAAAATTGTATGGTTGGGGGTCACCACAACATGAGAGACTGGATTAAAGGGTTACAGTGTTAGGAAGGTTGAGACCCATTACTCTGTTCCCTTTCACCTCACGTGGTCTTTTTCTGCCTACGTCTGTTTGGTGTAGGAGGTCTTCTTTCTATGTGTTGCTTTCATTGGTTGAATAAAGTGACTGCCTTGGCCTTTTGATAGGGCAGAAAATTAGGTAGGCAGAGTAGGCAGAACAGAATGCTGGGAAGAAGGCAATGTGGCAGACGCCATGACTCTCCTCTCTGAGATGGATGCTGGTTAGACTCATGCCGGTAAGCCACAGTCAAGTGGCAATACACATTAATGGAGATGGGTTAAACTACTATGTGAGAGTTAGCCAATAAGAGGCTTGAAATAATGGGTCAGGCAATGTTTAAATGAATACAATTTGTGTGTTGTTATTTCGGGGCATAAGCTAGCTAGGCAGCCAGGAGCCAGGCGCCGCTCCTTTTACAACATCTGTTCCCCATCCTCTTCTTGAAAAGATGCTTAGGACCAGGACTCATTCTAATAATGTCACTGAACTTTGAAAAAGAAGGTGAGCCCATCTCCAAACACAGTCACAAGCAGGAGGATTGGGAGATGGGGCTCTAAAGTCTAACCCCGTAACATCTATTTTCCATTAAAAAAAATAAATAAGTATTTTTACCCCCTTTGGCAGAATCTTACACATTCCAAACTGCTTTGAACTTGTTAAGTAGCTGAGGATGACCTTGAACTTCTGACCCTCTTGCATCCACCTCCCTTGTTCTGGGATTACAAGTACGTATCACCACACAGGGGTTTATATGATTCTAAGGAATCAGATCAAGGGCTTTGTGCATACTAGCCCAGTACCCTACCAACCAAGAGCTAGCCCCAGTACTCTACCAGCCAAGATTAATATCAACCCTTTCCTTTTTCTTACTGCTGCTTTCTAAAAAGATTTGTTTTATTTTGAATTACATGTGTGTACTGTGTGCAGGTGTGTGCATGTGTGGACCGGCCGAAGACAGAGGAGAGAGCTGCATCCCTTCAAGATAGTGTGTCAGGGGTTGTGAGCTGCCAGACATGGGTACTGTGAACTGGGGCGGGGTCCCTGAAAAGGCGTTGGGCACTCGTACCTGCTAAGCCATCTTTCCAGCCACTCCTCTGTTTTGGGTTCCACTTTGGCTTGGTTTAGGAGATGGGGGTTTTACTCCTGGAAAGTCACATGCTGTGCTGGGGTGACACACATGAGCTACCACACCTGCCGGGCATTTTTCTTTTTTTTCAACAATCTTAGTTCACACCAAGTCACCTCCTGGCTCTGGATCCAAGAGCCATCAATCAAGCTGCCAGGCAGAATTTTCTCAGGACATCTTGTCCTTAGACTCAGGAAACAGTAGACGGGATGAAGACCGTTACCAGCTCAGTGCTAACTTAGCCCCTGAGAGCCTCCATCAGCGAGCCGGCTCTAGCCATGTACTTGGTCTGTTTTTAGCCTCTGCAGGTATGTACCATGGGGCTCACAGACCCACCCCAGACTCCATTCCGCTCATGTGTAATTGGAAATCGGGCCACCCTTGTTCCAGTGACTCAGCACTAAAGAAGCCATCAATTTCCCATTTAAAATGAACTGCAAAATGCAGAAAAGACAATTCAGCATGTGGTGGGGTGGGGGTGAGTGGCAAGCACATTTTGCAAACTTAAAAAGCATTTTGGAATGAAATCATCCTTAGAAAGCTGGAAGCTAGGGGAAAGAAATCTGCCAAATCGGTTATTAAAAAAAAAAGCCAAACCCATTATGTATATCTTGAAATTCTTTGGGGATATTTTATCAAAGGATCTGTTCCTGGGGATGTTATTTCGGGGCTATATCTGAGACCAGCTGACATGCTTCTATTTAGCATTTCTCTGGCTTTCAAAATCACAGCCACCAAATTGCTGTCTCTAACTAAAGCAGGGACTCATCTGCAAGGGAGGCTGATTAATATATTCACATCGTTATCGTTGTCTGGTTTTTGCCTCAGATGACGGATGGAAGTGACGAATGAGTTATTTATTCTTCTCGGAGAAGGAGGCAAATAGGGTGTGGCTCTCCTGTGATCTGGCTTCGTCTCTGTCTCCCTGGACGCTGGTCACTGCATGCACAATGCCTGGCCCATGGCGGTGGCTGTGAACTTGGCTGGTTTACTTTGGAAAAAGCATGTGAGGTCTTATGGTCCATCTTACAGGTGGCAAGGACGGCCACCCACTGAGCTTGCCCTGAGTTGCTGGGAAAGGAAGATGTCTGTGGAATTGGAGGTGGGAGCATTCTGAGGCTTGGACTCTCATGGAGGGAGAGTCAGCATTGTGCCTTCAGAGAGGGATTTCACTCTTTTAAAGATTTATTTTTATTACTTTAAATTAGACATATATCTGCATGGTAGTATGTACCCGAGCCCAGGGAAAGGGTATCAGATACCTTGGCAATGGAGTTCCAAGTGTTTATGAACAGTTCAGTGTGGGTACGGGGACTCAAATTCAGGTCCCTTGCAAGATCAGTACTTTCTTGGAGAACTCCAAGGGTCAACAGACTCTGGACACCCACCCTACTCATTGTATTCCCCCTGGACTGAAATGGTGCATTTCCGTGGAAATCTCTATGGCAACTACTTATCACCTTTAGAGATACCCTGACCCGTGACATGACCTCTGCTGTGGACTTGACAGCACCTATGTGGGTTCAGATCTTTTGGACCAGTTAAGGGTTTCAAATTAGGATTCGAAGAGATTATCCACTATGGTAGTTTGAAAGAAAATGGCCCCCAAAGGAGTGGCACTATTAGGAGGTGTGGCTTTGCTGGAGGAAGTGTGTCACTGTGGGGTGGGCTTCGAGGTCTTATCTACGCTCAGACTTCGCTCAGTGTGATGCTCAGACCACTTCCTGCTGCCTGCAAGACGTAGACTCTCAGCTACTTCTCCAGCACCGTGTCTGCCTGCACGCCGCCATGTCCCACCATGATGATCACGGACTGAACCTCTGAAGTGTAAGCAAATTTCCTACCCTAATTAAATGTTTTCCTTTATGAGAGTTGCTGTGGTCACAGTGTCTTTTCACAGCCATAGAAACCCCAACTAAGACAGCTACCAACGAGATTGAAATTATAATTACTCACACTAAGGAGTTAAGATGTGGCAATATTTTCTCTTAAAAATATTATGCCTATGGATGTTTGCCCGCATGTATGCACCATGCAACACTATGCACCACATGTGTTCTTGGTGGCTGAAGAGAGCATTAGATTGGAGCTATAGAGGATTTTGAGCTGCTATGTGGATACTGGGAATTGAACCTGGGTCCTCTGAAAGAGCCGCCAGTACATCTAACTGCTGAGCTATCTCTCCGACTCTAACAGATAATTCTTTCTATCTTTAACCAGCGATGACGATGACAACAAAGGAGGCATATGGGCAATAAATCAACCAGTGGGATTTTGGAATTCATTTTTCAACCAGTCAAGATTTCAAGCCATAAACTGCTCTTTATTATGGAAATGCCATGGGCTGCCTTTAGAGGAGGGCAAGAACACGGGGCTGAAATGGCCCTGGTTAATGGGGAACACTTTGTAAAGAGCCCGTGTGAGGTCTGACATATTCTCAATTTTGTATGTTCGAAGTGGGTAGGAGAAAAAAAACGGATCACCCGCAGAGTGCGCGGTTATGAATTCCCAGGGGCTGTTTACTTAAATGGAGCCACTTAGCAGTGGTGCAGTGGGAATCCATCCAAGTTCTGCCTGTTGTCTTGGAGCATGGGAAGCTCAGTCAAAGGAGGGCAGCTGCCACCCCTGTCAACCCTCGTGTATCCCACCATTGCTTTCTCTTCATCAAGTGGCAATCCAAAGCCCATTCCAAAGCTCTCGGTAGATTGTGCTGTGGAAGCAAAAGCAGGCAGCCGCTAAGGGAAATAAATGGGACCTGGGAGATGTGTGCAGTCCTGTGGAAGAGAGCACTACGTACCAATGTCTGAACATGTCTCCTGGAGAATGTCCCTTTCAAACAGCATCACAAATTTCAGTTGAAGTGGGCTCGGTGTAGACCCTGTTTCTCCTGTGGGTCCCAGGGTGCTGGAGGCTGGTGTCGTGCATTGTCATGGCTTGGAATCTGCTCCAAGCACAGTCTGACCCCTGGGTTTGTGGTCAGACTAATAAGGGAGTGATGCTGGGCATAGGAAAATAAAGCAGCAGAGATAATACCAGGATGCATTTGGAGCCGCTGACTCCCGGTGAGTCATTCAAGTCTGACGTGCCTCCAGCGAGAGACGGGATCTGTGTCTGCTGCCCATCCCTGCAACTTCCAGCTAGAGAAACTTAGTCTTAGGCTCTGAGACTCCCAAGGCTTGGCGAGAAGAGGTCATTCGGTTTCTACCTCATTTGTTAGACTTTTTGCTCTTAGAACCTGAGCCGCCACAAATGGAGCCTGACCAACCCGAGGCAGCCATGCTGGGAGGAAGCCCAGCCGCATGAGGGACTCTCTGTGCTTAGGGTATTAGCTGGGTTGACTTCTGAGCCATTCTAGGTGGACTTTACACAAATGAAGGAAGTCTCCAGGACAGTCAGCCTGCGGTGCCCTGACTTCCGGACTCAGTCCTTTCTAGTGGAGGCTGTGCAGTCGTGTCTGACCTGGGACTAGATCCAAAGAAGCAGATCCAGCAGGTTCTTGTCTGGAGCCACTAAGTTTTGAGGTAAAACAGACAGTATTTCTGCGTAGCAGACTAGGAGTGCTTGTGAGTGGCTGGGCTGAGCCCCACTGGAGACCGTCAGGTGTCCAGTGTAGTCAGATCCGTGAAGTCACGGATACAATGGTGATACAGAGCTGCCATTCCGGCACTTAGGAGGATGAGGCAAGAGGAGGAGAAGTTCAGGGCCATCGTTAGAAGCAGAGAGCGTTAGAGGCCATCTTGGGACATAGAAAAGATGAGAGCCTACACTTGAGGGCTTTGGTTATGAAACCCCACGAAGAACGTCCTCATCGATAAGCCCAGAGTGAATTCTACAGGGCCGGGCTGGGGGCATTCACGTTGTTCTGCTTCTGCTGGCCTTGTCGTGCCCTGACGTATAATCCCAGTGCTAAAACAAACAGGCCTCTGGTGTTCAGGAGGTGACTCGGTAAAGTGCTTGCTGTACAAGCAAGAGGGCCTGAGTTCAGATCTCTGGAACTCATGTAAAAAGTCATGCATGGTGGTGTGTGCTTGTCACCCCAGCACTGGGGAGGTACAGACAGGCGGGTCTAAGCCAGCTTAGAAACAAGCAAGCTGCAGTCTCAGTGAGAGACTTTGTCTCAAAAAATAAGCTTGAGAGTACTAAAGGAAGACACCTAACTTCCTCCTCTTGTTTCCATACGTACGAGTCCAGACACACACATGCAAATATGTACTGTTGATCCCAGCTGTAACATGTTGGGCCTGCTTGTTTGTGTTTTCTGTCCCCGCCTGGTACCCCACAGCCGGCAGGCCCCAGAGAAAATCAACCACACAAGAGATCTCTATAAGTTATAATGCTGATTAGCCCATTAGGTCAGGCTTCTTACTGGCTAACTCTCACATCTTGATTAACCCATTTTTTCTGATCTATTTTAGCCATGTGGCTCAGTACCTTTTTCAGTGGGGCAGCGCACATCCTGCGGCTTCAGTAATCTGGGCAGGAGTGGGAGGAATCAACTTCCTCCTCCCCAGAATTTTCCTGCTCTCCTTGCATCATTTTCACTTCCTGTCTGGTTTTCCCACCTACACCTCCTGCCTGGCCAATCAGCGTTTTATTTAAAACATGATTGACAAAATACAGACAATTCTCCCGCACCACCCAGCAGGCAAGAATAAGACCACTACCACAGTTTTTTGAGCCAAATTTGAAACAAACTTTATTAAATATTGGCCAGGACCATACCCAAATCCTATGCTCAGAATACAGTGCCGAATATTATTAGTCAGGGGCTTATAAGGGCAAAACTCACTAGGCTACTTATATTTTGTCTTTGTCCAATCAGAGGCAAGCATGTATCCTGATGTACTTCCTGCCTGTGTACTTCCTGTCTGTGTGGGATTCAGCCCACATCCTCTCAGATGTGGCAACCAAACTTGCTATCAAAAGTGAAAGTGCAGGGCTTATTATTGTATGTGAACAACAGCCTCTAGCATTTCAGGAAGTTATCTGTCCTTGGGCCATGGGACTTACAGGTTAGAGGCATTTTCTTTTATAGATCTCTCAAGCACAGTAATTAAAAATTAAAGCATACCGTTATTCATTGCAGTACAAAAACATATGCATTATGAACATGTGCAAATGCACATGCCATCTTTTTGAAAGACAGAGGGACTCATGCATCTTTGTGAAAATTCAATAGGAAAAGTTACCTCAAAATTTAAAACATTTTAACTTTATTTGGAGACTTCAGAGGAGTCTAAACATTCTTTAAATTTCCTCTTAAATACATTGTCTATGACAAAGTCATAAGACCTTGACATGGTCAAGGTTACCAGTGATGCTTGGAGATTTATTTTATTTTATTTTATTTTTTTACTGTCTTGACCTTGGAAAGGTCCAGAACCTGCAAGCACAGGCTCTCTTGTGCATTCCCTCTGTGTCTACGAGTTTCTCTAAAGAAAGGTGACTTAGAGTTAATGTTGTTTGTGTTTTTATTTCCTGAGCTGTTGGAAGCCTCACAAGACACTGTGTGAGAGGGAAGAGCAAAGTGCTTTCCTGTCAGGCTATAAATAAGAGACTGGAAGCCACCGGTGTATCTGCCCTTGGCGTGTGCTCAGCCTCCGGTTCCAAGCATCCCAACCCCTTGTGGTACCATGGACTACAGTGTTGGGGAGGGAAGTACTTCTGACAGTCGTGGGTTCCAACCAGGGTTTTCCAGAAGCCAAACTCATAAGATAAGATCTTCTCAAGATGAGATGCAAAAATCGCCAAGGTTACACTTGGCTTACAGGGTACCCATGGCTCTCACAGGCATACAGATGCCTTAGGAAAAGATGATCTTGATGCATTGTATACATCTGTCACTGTGCGTGTTCTCTCTCTCTCTCTCTCTCTCTCTCTCTCTCTCTCTCTCTCTCTCTCTCTCTCTCTCTCTCCCCATATGTATGTGTAAGCATGCACAGGCAAATGAAAGCAGAAAGGGGTGGGTACCAGTAATACTGTAATTTTTTGCTTTTTCAAGACAGGGTTTCTCTATAGCTTTGGTGCCTGTCCTGGAGTTAGACCTTGTAGACCAGGGTGGCCTTGAACTAACTCAGAGATCCACCTGTCTTTGCCTACCGAGTGCTGGGGTTAAAGGCGTGTGCCGCCACTGCCCGGCAGTAAGGCTGTTCTTAAAAGACCACCAAGGGAATCTTTCTGGGTAGGAAGACATCGAGACAAGATCTGGGGCTTGCGGGTTCTGGGGAAAATTGAATAAGAGAGAGGAAGCAGATGGAGTGTGGCCCGGTTGGGCAGTGCAGTGCTGAGGAGCAAGAGGATAGAGATGGGTGAGGAGACAGAGGGGCTTAGATTAGATAGGGATAGGACCAGAGGGGCAACTGAGGAAAGCAGAGGTGCCAAGACGCACCAGCAGAGACACCCTTCAGAAGGAATGGGGTGGGGCCTCGCTGACTCCCCCATCCCAGAGCCTCCTTCCCTGTGACTATGTTGTCACAAAGATCGAAGCTGCTGGCTCTGCTCTTGTCTCCAGGGAGGAAGGTCAATGTCACAGCAGCGTCCACTCTGATGCCGTCTTCACGCTGAGACCCTGATATTCAATGTGAAATCTGCATTGATGAAATTTTCATTACAGAAACATCTTCCCTTTCATGGCCTCGTTAGTCTGTGGCTTTGGGGATCCGCTGGCTTGGGTTACCTTGTGAGCTGAGGATGGGGCATTATTAAACATTTAGATGAGGGATGGTGTGTCAGGATGTCCTCCCCCATCGTGGGCAGAGCATGAGGGGCTTTGCTAATGACTACAAGGGAGTCGGGGCTGGGAGCCAATTCCAGCATCCTCTGTGGTCCGAGGGAGCTTCCACCTTCTGCCTGCAGTGGAGAGGAGCTGCCTGGCTGCAGGACGCAAGAGGAGTCCAGTCCTCCACCCACCTCACATCCACCGGGTTGCCTGTGTGTCTGAGCAGGCCCCACCCACTTCTGCACCTCACAAGTAGCATAAGGCAGGTTGACCAGATGGACATTTGGGCACAGTGACTGTGGACTGAATCGGGTTAAAGGAGGATGTTGTGTTGCAAGCTGGTTGTGTTTAACAAATGCTTTTCCAAATGTGAGAACAGAGTCTCTGTCTCATGTGTATACACCTGTCAGATTTTCTCACCTGCCCTATGGGACAGGTGTCCTCATCGTTCCCACTTTACAGATGGGGAAACTCTGGCCAAGATGTGCTAGATTACCTACAAAGGGCTGCCTGCTAAGTGGTAATACGGGCAAGATTTGGACTCAGGACTGAGGAGCCCCTGATGTAAATCTTGGCACCCAACTTTTATTAAAAGTTTTTAACGAAGAATCTCTCCATATATGTTTTCATATCAAACAATGTGCTAAAAAAAATTGCCCTGTCAATGCTCTCCCAACCTCCTGTGTCCTGCATGCTCAGCCTTTCCACAAGGCAGACCAGGGTCAACCTCCCCGTCTGGGCTAGCTCTCCAGTCTCCGAGTTTTCTCATTTTCCCATCAGCGCAGCTTATTGCCACCGTCTACCACCCAGCAAGCTCACCTTTGGCTCTGACGGGCATTTGCATTTCCTCCTGTGCTGAAGGCTTTCTTAATCTCTGTCCATGCTACGGAAGGGCATTTTGAAAAGACAATTTGTTTTTTGAGACAAAATCTCATGTAACCCAGGCTAACCTCAAACCCTTGTAGGGCCAGATGACCTTGGTTTCTGATCCTCCTGCAGGCCCCTCTTGGGTGTCCTGCCACCTGATCCGGTTATAGAGTTGTTGGGGATTGGACACAGAGCTTCATTTATAGCAGGCAGGCACTCTCCTGGCTGAGCCACACCCCCAGCCCTCAGTAGTGCAGATTTTGTTTTTCGTTTTGTTTTTAATTCACGAGAAACCACAACTAAAACAATTCCCCACTCATCTAGGTTGGAGACAGGACCAGTCTGCCAACCCCAGATCTCAATGTGTTGCTGCCTCGTCGTTAACACACAAGGAGAAACCCATGTATGTTTTGATCTGGTGGGATAGCTTCTAGCAAACAAAGCCAGGGAGAGACAGAAAGGAGAGAACATTCTCTCTCTCTCTCTCTCTCTCTCTCTCTCTCTTTCTCTTTCTCCCCCCCCCCCCTCTCTCTCTCACACACACACACACACACATACTCACTCAGAGAGGGCGAGTTTTTTTTCAGACGAGGCTTCACTCAAAAGGCAACCCAAGCTTTGGGAGCTTGAGGTCTGTATCCCAGAGAAAAAGCAAAACACGCCAAGGTGGCCCCATCACTCTGTTCCTTGAGTTATTCAACAATGTGTGAGTGCCACTGAGCCAGTCCAGAGTTGTGTGCCAAGCTCTAGAGCTGGGGAAACAAAGCTGACACTGGAAGCCAGAGACAAGAGGAAAGTGCAGCCCTAGCAGTTGAACCTGATCTTGATCTGCACTTGTTGCCCAGAGACCTTTGTGGGTGCAGAAGTTGCACAGAGCACAGAGTACACAGGCTGAACTGAACAGGCATGGGTGTCGCCCCATCCCAGATGTTGTTATAACAGAAGCTGGAGCTCAAGCCTCAACAACCCAGAATTTCAGAAAACACACAAAGTTTTCCGCTGAGTCCCTAGGAGGTTGTTCCAGAGAAGGACAAACTGGTCTAGACTCTGCTCTGTAAGGACAGAAGCTCAGCCTTACTGTATCTTAACCCTGGTCTTGGATGGGTGCTCAGCCTCTGTCATAAACAACACCATGAAAAGACTAAAATGTCCAGAGTCTCCAGCACTCACAAGGTTAGCAGACCTCAGAGTTCAGCCACCAGATGCCACATAGTTGGGGAAACAGACAATAGGAGGCCCCAAGTGCTTAGTCACTGAGGTGACTAGGAACAAATTTGCAATATCAATTAGCAATTTATTTTTAACAAATGAAAAGCCAGAGTACATTATCAGAGGAATTGTATTTGAAAATAGGGCCAAATAGCATCCCACTAAAAGGCAAATTCAAATGAAAGCCACACGAAGCTGGCACAGTGATTGTTTAAACAAGGGATAAGCAAGTTTTCTAAAATGTTCCAGGCTGAGGAGGTATGGAACAAAAACTTTGAGAAATAAAAGAGCACACTAGGGTATGCAGGGTGCTGTGGAGAAATTGAAAATGTGTAATTAAAATTCTAAGAAGGGGGCTAGAGGGAGGCTCAGCAGTTAAGAACTTTGAGGCTCTGCTGAGCAGAGCCTGCCATGCCCAGCAAAGGAAGAAACCGTGGCGGGATGGCTGACTTCTCACTGGGAATGATGGAAGCCGGAGGAAATGGAATGGCAGCTATGAAAGTGCCGGATGAGAGCCACGGCCTGCAGCCTCGAGTCTTGTTCCCATCAGGACACTGTAAAAGTACACATGAAATTGGCACATCTTTAGAGAAGCAAAAAACGAGGAGGATTCACTGTGGCCATTCTGTACTGAGATGAACACCCAGGTACAAGTGGTCTGATTTTAAAAGAGTATGTAGGGGTTGGAGAGACGACTCAGAGGTTAAGAGCACTGACTGTTCTTCTAGAGGTTCTGAGTTCAATTCCCAGCAGCCACATGGTGGCTCACAGCCATCTGTAATAAGATCTGATGCCCTCTTCTGACCTCCAGGCATATATGCAGGCAGAATACTGTATATATAATAAATAAAAACATTAAAAAAAAGAACATGCAGACACACAAGAAAGAAGGAAGGCCTTTACAAGGGGTGTGTACATTTGGTGAGAAGTTCAGCACTGTCTACGGTCCTGTAGTATTTGGAGAATTCAAAGGGTAGCAGAAACACAAGCTTCCGGAAGGCTAATAATGACTGCTTCGGTGTTTCCATGCAGCTGCACCACCCAGGAAATGGTACCATTTGAAAGCAGGTAGATCTTGCAGTGGGAGATCAACAGAGAGATTAACATGAGCAGCCTAATTGAAATCTGTCACATAGAATAAAGACAAAATAGTGGGCAAAATAAAACAAGGCAACAAAGGGCAGAGACAGGTAACACAAAGAGCTAACCGCCACAAAGCTGACTCAGATTCTGGAATAATTACATTAATGTTAACGAGGACTGGTCTCATTCTTATCTGCGGGGGCAGGGGGATGGGGTTGGGCTTCATATTCTGCAAAGTGGTTCACAGGGTGTGCATCTGAACCAATGCGGGGGCTATACAACGTGTCACTTCCTGGGACCACACCAAAAGTGGAGGAGTGGAGTTTGGGGACCCCGCTATTTAAACAGGTCTTGGGTACCCTTGGAAAGACAGCAGCTACTTGCATGGAAGGAGGGGCACAGTTAACGCATTCCTCTAACTGTTGGGGTGTGAAGAGCTCATGCAGCAAGTTAACAAATCAACGCACACCGAACAACTGTCATCTAGCCTCTGACCTGCAGCCAGCTCCGTAGAGGCCCTAACTGTCCTCCTGTATCTTAATTCTGTAGATCTTGGCAGCCTGGGCTCAGACCAGCTGGAGTCAGGGATCCCCAGCCAGGCAGGATCCATCAGCGCACACTGTGTTTATTCAGTTTTGTAGCTCAAGCAATGAAGTTCAGGACGGGGTTGAGCCAGCGAGAGAAGGAGGCCATCTGAGGGTTCCAAATCTCCTAGGACACCCGGCTCCTGAGGCCCTGCTGGGCCTTGCTGGACACAGAAGGCACATGCCAGCCTGTTGCATGGAGGCTGTGGTTTCAGAGGTGGCAGCAGTGGATTGGCCCTGGCTCCAGGCTGCTGGAGGGCTCCCTGGCTTCGATGGTGAAGGGAAAACAGGAATGTTGCAAAGCAAACCGAGTGCAAAGTCTGTGGTGGCTGCGAGGTCCTTCTGTGACAACTAAGGGGCTGGCTGTGAGTCCAGGTCCCCAGGGCTGCTCCGATGAGGACACCGCAGAGCAGAAACCTCAGAGCCTGGGGCATGCTGGCCTGGCCTGCCTCACGCTGTGCAGGTGACAGGGTCAGGGTTCTGCGGGTCTCCTGGGAGCCTGCTGGGGTTGGGGGAGCACTGAGAGAGCTCCTCAGTTCCCGAGTTCCATTCAGGGAGGTGCTGGTGACGACGGTCCTACCGTGCCAACTTCACTTCACCTGACTGAAAGAACAGACAGTGGAATAACATGATTGCTTTTCCTTCCAGTCAGTTTTGGAATTTTACAACTAAGTTTTGTGACATCACTCATAGGGGTATGCACGTTCTGGGCCCCTTAAAATCCTTAAATACTTAAAATAGAAAGCCTCAGCTCTGGGAGTGTCACCCCCATCTCATGAGGATCTGGGGGAATCGGAGGATGCCGGCAGTTCCAGAGGGAAGGAGCTGAGCTCAAACCAGGACCAGGGCTGACAGAACAGGCTGGAAGCCGGAAGTCAGCTTCTTAGAGACTGCAGAGCCTGCTAGAGGTGATGGAGGAGGTCAGGGCAAGGTCACTGCAGACCTGAAGGGTGGCAGAGGCCTTTCTCAGAAAGCTCTGGGAGGAGAAGCTGTTTAGAAGTTGTTCTAAATGAGACAGGGAAGGGGACTCTGTGGGACCTCAGACTTGGCACAGAGCCCAGGACAGACAGAGCCTGTGGGAAATCTCCAGGTGCCGCTCTGAGGCAGAGAAGGGAGCAGCCCTTCCCCAGGGTGTTGCCAAGGAAGACAGGAAACCATCCTCTTTTCTAGTAGGTGTGTTGAGAGGTGGGTTATAGGCAGGGTGAGAACTTAGCGATGGCTAGTGATGAGCACAGACAAAAGTTAGACATTAGAAGAAGATGAAGCCAACAGCAAACAGCGCTCTGGTGCCAGCCAGCTTTCCGAGGGATAGTCGGTAAATAACAATCGCGGGACTAGGGAGATGGCTCACTGAGACAAGCGGCTGCATTGCAAACGTGAAGACCTGAGTTTGAATCCCAGAACCCACAGAGAAACCTGGTGTGGTGGTAGCGGTCTCTAATCTCAGGGCTCCTATGAGGAGATGTGGGAGGTAGAGACAGGGGACTCCCCAGAAGCCAGCAGGCCAGCTAGCCTATGGTACATAGCCGTGGACAACTAAGAGACCCAGGCAAACAAGATGCAAGGACTGGCCCCAGAGGTTGTCCTCTGACCTACACATGCATGTGTCACCCTCCTCTCCCTAAAATGTGTGTATATGCATGTGTGTGCGCGCGCGTGCGTGTGTGCATGTGTGTGTGTACATGTGTGTATGTGTGTGTACATGTGTGTGTGTGCACGCATGCATGACATGCCATGTTGGTGGCTTGAAGATTGCCTATGCTGAGAATCGGTTTGCCATGATCAAGCACGTGAACAGACTCATTGCCTCCCGCAGCTTCATTTTTCCTTGGCAGCAAGAACATGGCAGAACCGCCTTCTTGGCAAACCACAAGTTCAGGTGCTTCAGTATGGAAACGCAATACACTGCCATCATCAGCTGTGGGAACCATGCCACACACGAGGTCTCCAGAATAAGTTCACCCGACACGGAATACCTTTACCGTCTTGCTTACCTCCCTGCTTTGAAGCACCCTGGGTTTTTGTGTGAGTGAGGTCTTGCAGTGGCTGCCAGGGTCACGGGTGAGGGGACCGTGTGGAGCAGAGACACTGGGCTGAGGACCAGCTCTTCAGACTGGGTTTCACAGGGGCCACGAGGAGCTAGGCAGACAGACAGGGAAAGGAGCCGTAGATGGAAGATGGCAAACTTCCAGCTTCTTTACCTTCCTGACCTGAGATAAAAGTGGGGTAGGTTTTTCCTCTTGCTGACAACCCTCTGCCCCCGGCCCAGTGTGCCCCCCACCTTCTACTGGCAGGCCAGGTAAGCTCAAGGCCTGTTCTAAACACGGTTATCTGAAGCTGTAGGCCTATCAGATTCTTTTTCTTTGTGCAAACCGACCAACCCCAATTAGGGGAGGGAGACCCGTCTCGGGCCACCAAATAACTTAAAGCCTCCCCACTCCCCCCACCCGCCTCACCCTTCATGTCTTTTCTGTCCTTCCTTACCTGTAATTACCCTTGTCACCCGTGGCTACTCACTGTGTCTTGAGATTTTTTTTTTTCCGCTTTTTAATTCTTTTACTGGTAGAGAAAATAAACCGGACAAAGATCCCTGGTAGATAACAATAGCCCCTCCATCCTAGGAAGCAAGCTAGAAAGGGAACCATTCAGCAGTATCATTGTATTACTTAGAAATACAAAGTTTTCAGAGACACAGAAACATCATGAACTACAGGAACTGAAATGACTGTTTTTGGAGTGGGTGGGGTGAGAACCAACATTTTTTTTTAAAAATTAGGAGTCATAGAATTCTAAAGTTCTATTTGGCTTTTGTTAAAAGTTATAATTAAATAATGGCAGAATGTATTTTTGGTGTTTTTTTTTTATTTATGTATTTTTTTAATCTAGAAATAAAAGCACATTGCTTTTTCTCCTAATGGTTTTTCCCCCTCGGGGTATTTTTTTGAGATTTATGTTGATCCACATAGTTTTGAATTTTTTTTTTTACTCTAGACTGTTTCTTCATGATTTTACCCCTGGGGTCATTTACTCGTTTGCATAAAGGCTATGTGCAGTGTTTTCGTGCCTCCTAATAGTATAGATGAGGCTACAGTGAACATCTCTGTACCTGTGCTTGTGTGCATATGTGTGTGAGTGTAGTGTATGTGTGAGTATGATGTGCATATGTGTATATGGGGGTGTGCATATATGTGCATGTGCACTTGTGCTTATGCATGTGGGAATGTATGTATTTCCCTAAGATACGTAATATCCAAATAAATCCAGACTTTAGCTTTAATGGATTAAGTCACATCACCAAGTATTTTGTAAAACAACATAACAACAACAAAATGTGTTCTGAAAAAACTGATTTCAGAATTTGGGGACCTAGCTCAGTAGTTTAAAACTGATGCTCTTCCAGAGGACCCAGATTCAATTCCCGGCACCCACATGGTAACTCACAACTGTCTAACCCCGGTTCCAGGGGCTCTGACATCTTCTGGCCTCTGCTGACACTGCATACATGTGGTGCATGGTCATACATGAAAGCAAAACACTCATACATGTAAAACAAAATGACAATTTTTTTTTAAAAGAACCTGACTGAGGAAAGAGTCGCCTGTCCCCTGTCCTGTGTTCTGCTGAGAGTGTCAGGGCTGCTTGCACACACTGTGTACCCTTTCAACTTCTCTCTGCCTTTGTGTGTTTTTAGTGCAAACCTGGCCTGAATGCTCTGTTTTCCAGACCTGGCTATGACGCCAACTACATGGGGACAGAGGCCATAGACTTGTCCTTGAGAACCCATCACTGAGGAAGAGATGAGCAAAGAGACAGTTATGATACAAGACAAAGAGGACCACGGCCATGAAAGCAAATGCCGTGGAATGCCAGGTCTGAGCAGTGTTCGGACTCATCTGATGGCGGCGGCAGCTGGGTGTGTGTGTGTGTGTGTGTGTGTGGCTTCCTCTCAGCAGCTCCAACCAGTTGTCTTCAAGGCAGGTCATCACCCACATTTCTCTCCTCCTCATCGGTGGGTTCCCCTTTCAAACATACCTAGAAAATGTCCCCTTCTCCTCTATGTCCCTGACTGTCACTCTCCTATCTGATTGCTGCAAACACCTCATGGCTCTTCTTATTCCTCCCTGGCCACTCTGCCCACATCCCACCCCTCAGTGCTCCCAACTCAGTGTGGGCCCAGAGCTGTTCATCAAGAATAAACCCAGTGACCTCACAAGGCCTTAAGGGGTGCCACCCCTCACTCCCAGACACCCATCCTGAAGCCAAGACTCCTCTAACCCAAATGGCCACAGAACAGAGGACTTTCTTACCCTCAGTGGCCAAATAGTCCCAGAAGTGACATCACATCTGTCACCACGGACTGCTGCCCTTGGCAATGAGTGTGCTGAGTAGCTTGCTTGGGGACTTCATGCTCAGGTGTCGGGCTGTTTAGAGTGGTAGATTTACATACATGGTGCAGGCTATCCTAAAGGCATGTTCCCCACTGTGAAGAAAACAGCGATAGAGATTCCTTCCTCTTCTCATCCTTGGGTGAAGAAGGGTGGAGATGGCTGGTTCCTTCACAGACAGTCCCAGGATGGAGAGGGTCTCAGTGGATCTACACCCTCCCGTCATATCCAGCTAGGGGCTGAGAGACCCGCTCTAAGGTGCCAGGGTATGGTGGTAGTGGTAACTGAAATGGGGTCCCCCTGCATGGGAAGGCTGCTCAGCTTCATGGGAACACAGGGGTCTCCCAACAGCCTGGCAAAGAGTAAGAATCTCACCTGGTTTTCACATTTGTCCCTAGAGACTGGAAAACAAAGACAGACATCTGAGGAGCCTCCCAGCCTCCATTCAGGGTGCTCTGGACTCAATCCTTGTGCCTTTTATTGCTCTTTCTTTAGAAGGGGTGATCTTGTTTTAGGTTCAAGCTTTTGGAAGCAATGCATTCATTTACCGCTTTCTCCAGGCTTCTTAAGGGAGATAGTGTTCCTCTCAGAAGCCATAGGTTGCCAAATAAAAGTGTCGGTGCCTGGTGTGTGATATTTACTCTCCAGTGTTTGGTCAACGGAGAACTCCAATACAGTATAGGCTATCGCCACTGTCCTTGGTTGCTGGCCAGAACTCGATGATTGAGCCTCTACCTATTCCTGAAGACATCACACTTTTCTCACAATATATGGAGAAAATAGAATCAGATATTTCTAGGTCTGAGTGGTTTTACGGTTGTTTGGCCCATCCAGCTCACAGAATCCACCTTTAGATCCAACAAGCCCCTTCTTCTGGCTTCATTGGTTCTGGGAATGGAAGTCATGTCCCCACGCTTACAAAGCATCTCCCCAGCCCGAGTCACTGTCTCTTTAACGGCCTCATTGCCCACCTTTTTCTGTCTAAGCAGGGGTCCTTGGAAGGCTAATAAAGCCTCCTCCCTGTCAGGCTATTTCCGACCTAATCAGTGGGGACAAACAATTCCTCTTTCCTCTCCGGGCCAGCCCATTAGTGGCTTATCCAGCTCAGAACCACAGGAAGACCTGAAATCCTCATGTTCCTGTTCCGGCATGCATTTGGCCACGGAAATGATCTGAGGCTTGTGGCTTCAGAATGACCCTGAGATCTGTCTATGATCGCTCATGGCCTGACTGAGCAAAGTTCATCGTGTAGTTTCTGAGGCAGAAAATCTTTGTGCTTCAGACTGACAGCCCCTCAGCCACCACCTGATCAGTCACACCAATCGTTAAGAATGCCACCTCCCTTCAGGTCTGATCCATCATGGGGTCCCTGGGATAGAACTGAAAAGTGAATGGACCTTAGCCACAAACATGGGAGTGTGCAGACAGGCCTGGACAAAGGGCATCAGGCCTTAGCCACAAACATGGGAGTGTGCAGACAGGCCTGGACAAACGGCTTCAGGGCCCGATGACGCGCAGGACTCCAGCGACTTGTGACTTGTCCCAGTCCCCTGCTGGAGTAAATATAGGGAGCAAAACGCAAAGTAACATTGGTGCTCAGGGACCCGCAGGCACACTGATTGTCAGGGTATTTATCATAGATCCACACACATGTATTTTCACAGCTGGGAGATGTTAAACACTGAGAGGGAGTGAAGAGGAGGCAGAGGTCCCAAACAGCCGTCTTCCCTGTGGAGGGTCTCTGTGAGTTCTTCCACTGTAAGGCCCTCAGTGCTCAACAATACCGGACCAGTCACAAGCTACAAATGTACCTAATTTCCCAAAAATACAGGGCAGGTACGATGGGTGTCAATCACCCAGAACTTTTTATTAAATTAGAAGTGATGGATTTATAAAAGCTGTATTCTTTGAGCTCGGCTAGGTCAGAATTTTTTAATGCAATTTTCTTTCACAGAAAGTTGACTTAAAAGTTGTTTTCATTGTTAATTATGTGTGGGAGCATGTGAGCACAGTCACAGGAGGAGGCGCGAGTCTTCAGATCTCCCAGAGCTGGAGTTAACAGCTGTCATAGCCCTCCATCCAACGTGGGTGCTGGGAACTGAACTCACACCTCGGGAAGAGCAGGAGGGGCTCCTAACCACTGAGCCATCTCCCCAGCCCCAGTGCAAAGTTGGTTTTAACTCTTAGAAAAGAAAGGGAAAGCACCTTTGTGAATATGTGTTCACACATGTGTGGTGGTCAGTGGTTGAGTGAATATGTGTGTGCACGTGTGCGGAGTTCAGTGGTTGAGTGAATATGTGTGTGCACGTGTGCGGAGGTCAGTGGTTGAGTGAGTATGTGTGCGCCTGCGTGCGGAGGTTAGTGGTTGAATGAATACGTGTGTGCACATGTGTGGAGGCCAGTGGTTGATGGCCGTGCCTTCTCAATTGTCCACCGAGGAGACCCAGGGATCCTCCGTGTTCACCTCCCCAGCTCTGCAGTTACACTGGTATGCCATGAACCTGACTTTTACAGCGTTGCTGGGACTCGAACTCAGGTCACCGGGCTTGCACAGCAGAAGCTTTCTAACTGGGCTGTCTTTCCAGCTCCCAAACCACATCTCTGTAGAATACCTCTTTTGTTTCCCAAATCTACGTTTCTAAATACTCGCCTATATGAAAGCCATGTAGAGAAGGCAATGCCATCTCATGTAGTCTCCTCCACAAAACTCTGGGACACACATCCGCTTCCCTTTCTTCCTGTAACAAGTTCCAGGTGTCTCAAACCAGCATCCGCACAGGCCTCACAGATTCACTGTGGGGTGGAGTTAGGCTCTCAACTCAGGAGTCAGCTCGCTGCCATTTTCCACCTTCCAGCGGTTGCCTGCTCTCCTTGGCTCACGGCCTAGCTTCCATCTTCATCTTCATTCTCCCCAAGTCAACCCAGTGGCTCCTCTCTCTGCCTCCCTCCCTCCCTCCCTCCCTCTCTCTGTCTCTTTCTCTCTGTCTCTTTCTCTCTCTCTGTCTTCGTCCCTCTCTCTCCTGCTCTACTGTCACAGCTCTTTCTCTGAACTCTCCCCTCCTATCAAGACCCTTGAGATGTCATTGGGGCATCTGAATATCCAGGTTCACTTACCCATCTCAAAGTCCTCCATTTAATCACATTCATGGGGTCCCTTTCATTCCAGTGGCGTTGTGTATATACATACACACACACACACACACACACACATACACACACACACACACACACACACACACACACACACATATATATATATATATATATATATATATATATTCTGTATTGGTTATAACAAGCAAATAAGAAAAGAACAGGCTGGTTCTGGGTCAGGCTGTAGAAACAAACAGGGCTTCCCCAGAAAGAGGGTCTCTTGCTATCCCCTCCCTATCCCCTTCCTTCCCCGCTCACTCCCACTCAGGGACACAGGTTAAGGTGATTTTTCTTCCTAGTCCCACAGGAGCACAGGTGGCTCTTACTCTTCTGCCCTGATGTGACACACAGGAAGTAGGAGAGTGACAATCTTCATCTTCAGCCCTGGGGCTGTTGAGCGGCTTCCACAAGACACTTCCACAGAGCGCTAAGGTGTCAAAGCTCCCCACCTGTGTCCAGCGGTCCCAGGTCCCCTCTGCGCCTGTGCCGTGGACTCTCCTAAGAGCAATGCTTCTTACTTTGTCCAGGGGGCACAGCTGGAAGGGGACATGGAGAGTCTCGTCCTGGCCCTGACCCACAACCCTTGGTTTAACCACACATGCACCCTCCCCAGGCAGGTTCCTCTGTCACTTTTACAAAAGTGACAGTCTGAGCTCACTGGTCGCCTCTGCTCTATTTATTTTTCAGGATCTGCTTCATAAACCGTTGGACCTCCAAGTCAATCTTCTTTATTGCTGCTAACTTCGCCTTCCAATTATGCAAAAATGTCCTGCAGCTCCCAGAACGAGGTCCCATTTCTACTGACACTTGGTGCTGTGGGTCTCAGCCTTGACTGACAGGGGCAGTGGCTTCTCATGTCATCTCCAAAATGCAAGCAACTCTAGGACCAGAGAGATTTCTGAAGGACCCTAAGGCTGCAGAAACAAAGAACACAAACCAAATCCAGTATCCACCATGGCTGAAGCTCAGGTTTAATTGCTTTCCTAAAAAAAAAAAAAAAAAAAAAATCAAGATTAGGAGATTTTTGGTTTTTTTTTTTGGTTTTTGTCTTTCTGTCCTTGGACACATTAAGGCTCATGTGTCTCCTCTCGCTGGGCATCTGGGATTCCAGCAAACACTGTGCTTTGTCCCATTTTCTAGTTCATCCCTGAATAATTCCTCCATGCATTCACCAAGATCTAACTTTTGTCTTTCTAGCACACTCTAGGTGCTGTTCCAGGTTCAAAACATTCAAACAGAGGATAGGAAAACACAGTCACCAGCAATACAGAGTTCATGCTCTGGGCTGGAACATCATGGGAAAGCCTGTAAAAAAAACATGATGGGAAAACATCATGACTGTAGTTCGTGTAATGGTGGAATCTCCTTCCGTGGTTGAAAGGCAAGGCTCATGTTGGGCAACCTGCCTTTGCCTGTAACTCCAGCTCCAGGGAATCCAACAGCCTCCCTTGGCCTCCAGGGTCCCTGCACTCATGTGCACATACCCACGATCTTAGGGTTTCTATCGCTGTGGTGAAACACTCTGACCAAAAGGCAAGGTGGGGAGCAAAGGGTTTATTTGGCTTACACTTCAGCATTATTGTTCATCACTGAAGGAAGTCAAGACAGGAGCTCAAACAGGGTAGGATCCCTGAGGCAGAAGCTGATGCAGAGGATGGAGGGGAGATGCTCGCTGGCTTGTTTACAGTTTCAGATTTCAGTCCATTATTATCATAGTGGGAGCATAGTGGGGAGAATGGCAGCATACAGGCAGATGTAGTGCTGGTTATATCTCGATATGCAAGTCACAGGAAGTTGACTGATACACTGGGCAGTGTCCTGAGCATAGGAAACCTTAAAGCCCACCCACGCATTGACACACTTCCTCCAGCAAGGCCATATCCACTTCAAAAAGCCACACCTCCTAATAGTGTCACTCCCTATGAGATTAGGGGGGAGCAGTTACATTCAAGTGACCACACCCACCTACCTATTTACAAATAGAAATAAAAAGAAACTAGTGGCAACAATTTGCAGAATTTCCAGCAGGCCAGGAACCCTGTACTTTGCTGGTTCTGTTCTGAATTAGCTAAGACAGATGAACCTGAGCAGCTCTATTAGGTGAGTATGACAGTGTCCCTTGGAGCGATCAAGGTGGAAAACAGAGAGGAAACACCTGTTCTTCAGAAATTAGCTGAGAGCTACAAGCCTTTTCTGGTCGATGCTATTGCTGTGAAATCCGATATTCTGAGGAAGGGAATCTAAGCGAGGCTACTAAACATGAGATGGCAGGCCGACATTGGCTGGACTGCTCCTGGGAAGGGTGAGGGGATCCATTCAGAATGTGTGCTGGCCTGCAGGGTGTGGCCCTCAGGGAGAGGGGGGATCTTCTGTAGCCTGCTCTGGATTTTCCTTAGATGGAAACTAGAAAAAAACCCGAAACCATGAGCCTGGGAGTCAGCTGAGCTCACTCCAATGCTGTGGAGTCCTCTGGCTAGGAAGTCTGTGTCCTTTGGAATCTCCCTCCTGTTCGGAAAACTGTGATTTGTTTACAGTACAGATGAAAGGGGTTGAGAGTCACCTCAGGCATCCATGTCAAGAATCAGACTCATCCAGAACAAGCACAGCCAGGAGCCTTTGGGGAGACAGAGGGGGAGGGAAGCAGCCTCTGCTCCACCCCTCAATCCTTATTGTAACCTCCCTCCCTCCCTCCCTCTCTCCCTCCCTCTCTTTCTCTGTGGCCAAAGGCTTTGAGTGATCTTTCTCAGCGCCTGTAATGGTTGTGGGTGTTGTTTCACAGTGACTGTGATGTTTGACATTACATTTAGACTTTCTATGCTTGAGAGACTGAAAAGTAACCGATGTCTCTAACATGTAAAGGCCTAGCTTGTACAAGTTGTACCTTAGCAGTCCACCTCCCTCCCCCTTGGATGCTAAAAACTATTCTTAAATTAACTGATCTTGTAAAATTTGCCATTCTGGCAAGATAATAGGTTACAAGACTGCTTTTTTTTTTTTTTTGCTTTTGTAATCACACCAGCTTACTCTGCTCAATGACTGGGAAAACTGCAAGACATAAATGTTAAAGTTAGAGCCACCTACATGTGGACAGAATCCGTGTGATCTTGTGGGTTTTGACTTTACAAGCCCTAGACTGACGTGACTAGATGCTGTGACTTGGGAGCGCTCTGGGCTGCAGTCCTGGTACCATGGATGGGTATCCAGCCTCTAATTTACTAAAACCAGAACTTGAGTCAGACTGGTGAATCTCTGAACGACCCCATACCCACAGCATGCCCTTCACCTCTCTGAGTTGGTGGTCTCTCTGCATCTGGACTCACTGAGTAGCGAGGCTGGTTGACCGCAAGTCCCAGGCATGTGATTATTTCTGCTTCTGCCTGGCTGGGGTTACACCAGCCGAAAACTCTGACTTTCTTTACATTGGTTCTGGGCATCAAATCTGACTCCTCAAGCTTCAACAGTGGGCACTCTGCCCACTGAGCTGTCTCTGTTGGAACACACCATCAGCAAGTCCACCTTCAGTGACGTACTACAGCGGCATGTCCTCATCAGCCACCAAAAGTGGACTCATTTCCACTATTGCCATGAGTTCTATATTCTCCCTACGCACATGCTCTATACCCTCTTATAAAAAGTCAGTCCCTCCTATTCCCATCCTCTTTCCTCTTCCACTCTCGCCCAGAGGCAGCCTCCCCTCCACCCCAATAAACCTCTTGAGTGAGACCCGTTGCATGGTGTGATCTCTTTGCATCACACCCTTTGGTACCAACATACCAAGGTACTCTACCGCTAAACTCTAACACTGGTTCTGCTGCTAAATCATAACAGTCTCCCCATTGGCAGAAACTTTTTAAGTGTTGACATGGTGTTACCGGTGGGAAAGCTGTGGTGTGATGTTGCTTAAAAGTATTTTATAATGGTCTGAAGAGATGGTTCCATGGTTAAGAGTTTTTGCTGTTTGTAGCTCTTGTAGAAGATCCAGGTTTCCAGCACTCACATCAACTCTCTCTCTCTCTCTCTCTCTCTCTCTCTCTCTCTCACACACACACACACACACACACACACACACGCACACCACTACTAATAATGGTAAAATTAACTATACAAAGTATGCTGTTTTTCTTAGTGGTATTAAAGATAGCGGAAGCAATCAGGTTTTGCTGTCCATTAAAATGGCTGCCTCAAATTCAGTATGTCTCCCAGTGTGCTTTCTCTCCCTGGGGTTCACTCTCTCACTTCCTGTTGGGAATCAACTCTGCAGTCCCATTAGTTTATGACATGGATAGATGCTCCCATCCAACTCATGAGAATTATGCTTTTCATATTTTGAGAATTCTACTACACACACACACATACACACACATGCATACACACACTCACACACTGGGACTCAACAGCTTATTTTTCTGAAACCAAATAGCTTTCATTGCAGCGTCAAGTTGATGCTCAAAACACGCATTCCTGCAGAAACATCTGGACTATGTATCGTGACCTGTCTCCACCCATCCCTGGCTCCTCCTTTGTCTCTGAGTCAGGAGGAATCAGTCATGTCATCATTTCTGGCTCAGACTCTTCTGTAGATTTTAACGAGAAACACAACCGTGGGGAAGAACATTTCTGTGAACCAGTTCCTGATGGAAGATGGAAGAGACACTGCCACGTTCTGGAGTCCTCTGGGACCCTCTGGACAGTCTCACAGGTCAGGGAGTCCCTCTCCTTCACGGAGAAGAAAAGCCAGGAGTCCACAGTCCCACCTCTCCTCACCCCCCACCCAGTCAGGGCAGCATCGGGACAGGGACGGTGCCTCTTGGATGGAGAGGACGGAAGTTTTTCTTCAGAAGAAAACTGGACAGGGCATTGCTGAGGCAGCGGGGCCTCAGGATCACAGAACAGCTGGGGCACCCTCTCCATCCCTAGCTTTCCATAAAACTAAGGAGAACTTCAAGGCGCACCAGAACCTGTTGCTGAGGACTCTGTAATCACCCCCTGGACTCCACAAATTAATTATCCCACCATCTCCACTAGTTCTTTGATGTCCATCCCGCCACTTAAAAAGCACACAACACAAGGTTATCTGAGGTTTGCTTTGCCTCTGTGTTGGCAAAATAGCAGTGAGACCTCCAGGGTTTAGCACACCCACCCCCTGGCACACCAGCAGGGGAAGCTCATTTAAATATATATTCGAAGGTTTGATGATCAGGAGGTGACTCCTGGGATGAGCTTTCTTGTTATCTTCTTCAAAGATGGATTTGTCTGTGTGGAAAATAAGGAAGATGCCGTATTGAGGATGCTCGCACGGATGTGGACGAGGAACCGAAAGGCCTGTCATCTCAGTCAGGGAAGGACCCACCTGGGAAGAGGAGCACTAGGCATGCTTTTGTATTTGTCACAGAAGAGCTTGTCATAGGTGCTTTTTAAAGCTCAGCTCCTGTTTTGGCTAAAGTCGCAGGCCCCCATGCCTCTCTGAATCACTCGGTGTTAAGCCTGGAGAGATAGCCAGGAGCCAGAACAGCCATTCCTGGGGACCTCAGCTGCTTCCTGGATTCTCACCCCTCTAGCTTTGTTCTCATGCTCTCAACATGATTGCTGAAGGTCCAGCCAACGTGAAGGCAGTCACAGGTCTATCTGCCTGCTCATACGGTCTCTTCTAAAGAGTTGTCTTGGAAGCTTCATCTAGAGCCTTACGCTCAGAAACCCTGGGACAATGGATAAGCTGTGGTAACAACTATTTGGCAGACAACGGCTGGGTTCAGTTAGCTCTGAAGGGTTGGCAGTCAGTGTCCCTGACACACCAGTGGTGTCAACTTATATAGAGTTTTCTGGAAAGAGCCGGCAGCCCTTTTGTCTTCTTTCTTTCTTTCTTTCTTTGTTGGTGTCCCCAACCCAAAGAAGAAGGAGGAGGAGAATTATTCTCTGGCTGGGGATATGGCTTAGCTGTTCAAGTGCTTATCATACAAGCTTGAGTGCTGAGTCTGATACTTGTAGTATGGGGGCTGGCTTGTTGGGGTTTCTGTCCCTCCCAGTACCCCAACAGCCGGCAAGCAACAAAGAAAATCACACACAAGACTCCATAAGGTTATAAACTGATTGGTCCATTAGGTCAGGCTTCTTGTTAACTCTTATAACTTATATTAACCCATTATTCTCATCTATGTTAGCCACACGGGCTCAGTACCTTTCTCAGTGTGACAGCTTACATGTTGCTTCTTCGGTGATCTGCGCAGGAGTGGCTGAGAGAGAGCTTCTGCTTCCAGAATACTCCCAGTCTCTTTGCTCCACCCCTACTTCCTGTCTGGCTTTCCTGCCTATACTGCCTGCCTGGCCAATCAGCGTTTTATTAAAATATGATTGACAGAATACAGATAATTCTCCCGCACCATTTCCCTCTTTTTTTTTTTTTTTAAACAAAGGAAAATACCCATAATCCATTTGTTGGGAATGTGGGCGTAGTATTTCAGGCTACTTCCTGCTGGTTGGGGGCGCTGATAGTCTTAAGGGGACCTAAAGAAAATTTAGAGTTATAATCAAGTCATGACTGGAGTATCCTGTGAGTCTCGATCATCTCAGGCAGCAGTCTTGGATCAGTTCTGGATGTAGACCTCTGTCATCTGGGCCATCTGTTCCTATCGGAGATTTTTCAGGTGGCCTCCCTTGGTCAAAGGTGATTATTCTTAACTCTGAATAAATCCAGAGTCTCTCGTTTTCTGTGGAAACAAAAGCAAAATCTCTTCTCCAAAGTAACATACCTTTTGACTTCAGTTTTGAAGCCAAGGTATTTTCAAAATTCCTATCTTGGGTTAGTTCAGCAGCATTTATAAACAAAAGTCTTTTAGCAGTTGTTGCTCCTTCCTCAGCAATCAAACAATTTAAAGAGAGCATAAAAGCATACAGTATGAAGATTCTCTGTGCATTTTCCATCTTTATGTGGCTTTATTTTAACCTCTATTTCTTTTATTTTTACTTTTACTTTTTGAGACAGGATCTTTGTATATCTTTGTCCTGGAATAACACTGTAGACCAGGCTGTCTTTGAACTCACAGAGATCCTCCTGTCTCTGCCTCCCCAGTGCTGGGATTAAAGGTGTATGCTACCACACCTTGAACTCACAGAGATCTGTCTCTGCCTCCCAGGCATTGGGATTAAAGGCGTGTACTACCACACCTTGAGGTCACAGAGGTCAATCTACCTCTACCCCTTGAAGTCACAGAGGTCAATATGCCTCTGCCTCCCAGGCATTGGGATTAAAGGTGTGTACCACCACACCCAACTACTCTCTTTCTTTCCTTTTAACTTTAAGAACTTTAACTTTTAGCCTGCATATACACACTGTAAACCATTTAGAGGTTTTCTTCCTCTTTGAATCTCTCTTTACTGTATATTTTTCTTTTTCTGACCATATGAGTCTTTAATTTACTAAGCAATATGGAGAGCTGTGGCTTTGACGGCTAGATCCAGCTCATTCCTTAGCTTTTCAGCCTCAAGGCTGAGGTACCAGCCAGAGCTGTGTTCACTGCCACAACTCTATGGCGTTTCAAGGTCCTTGCCAGCAAGCAAGCTGCAGCATTCTGCTCACAGACCACACTCAGTCGGACTGCCTGCCTGAAAGAGTCAGAGTTTGCTCTGGCAGGACAGCCCAGAAAGCCGGCATTTTAAAACAGCACAGCTTTTTTCCTGCTACGACTGAAAACCGAAAAGCATGTGTTCAGCTTTTCACCAACAGCATTTAAGTGTTTCGTGGCAGGACCTCTTAATGAGCTGCAAGGTTTTGCAGTTAAGGCTGAGTCAGGAAGCCTCCCTTAGATGAGAGCGCTTGCTTGCTCTAGCAAACAGAGCAGACCTGAGAAATTGCTGCTACCAAGAAAACATGCTTTACTCTATTCTTTCCCAAGCTTTCTCACGCTTTATGTGGATTCAGTTATCCACGTTGGCGCCATATGTAGTATGGGGGCTGGCTTGTTGGGGTTTCTGTCCCTCCCAGTACCCCAACAGCCGGCAAGCAACAAAGAAAATCACACACAAGACTCCATAAGGTTATAAACTGATTGGTCCATTAGGTCAGGCTTCTTGTTAACTCTTATAACTTATATTAACCCATTATTCTCATCTATGTTAGCCACACGGGCTCAGTACCTTTCTCAGTGTGACAGCTTACATGTTGCTTCTTCGGTGATCTGCGCAGGAGTGGCTGAGAGAGAGCTTCTGCTTCCAGAATACTCCCAGTCTCTTTGCTCCACCCCTACTTCCTGTCTGGCTTTCCTGCCTATACTGCCTGCCTGGCCAATCAGCGTTTTATTAAAATATGATTGACAGAATACAGATAATTCTCCCGCACCAGATACTTAGCAAAAAGTCAGGTGTGGTGGCACATGCCTGTCACCCCAGCACTGGGAAGATGAGTTGAGCGGGAATCCCTGGACTTTGCTGGCTGGCCCATCTTGCTGAATTTGGGAGTTCCAGTCTCAGTTAGGGACTCTGTCTCGAAGACTGGGATGGAGAGTGACAGAGGAAGGGACATAACTGGTGTTGACCTGGCCTCTGCTGTTAACACCTCAGGGGGCCTGAGCTTGAGCCCTCCTGAGGAGTGATGACCAATCAAATTCATTCTGCTTTCAAAAATTGCATTTCCAGCCAAGCTGTGGTGGTGCACTCTTTTAGTCCCAGCTCCAGGGAGGCAGAGGCAGACGGATCTCTGTAAATTAAAGGCCAACCTGGTCTACAGAGTGAGTTCCAGGACAGCCAAAGATACACAGAGAAACCCTGTCTCCAATAAATAAATAAATAAATAAATAATAAAAGTAAAAATTGCATTTCTATGTTTTCTGAACAGTGAGTCCTTCATGTATATGGTTAATTGCATAAATAAACATTTTTCCTCACTTGAATTGAGCTAAACTCTCCAGTGAACTCTGCTCACTCACTGCAATGATGACAGAGTCAACACTTCGGGTCAAATTTTGCTTAAAAAAATAATAATTACAAACCCTCAGGGGACCAGTTCATTCAGGCATTGAACATAGAGATTTTCTCCAAAGACTCCTTCAAGTAAAAAGACCCCTTGATTCTTTTCCAAAGACTTTCTCATCGAGAAGATCGAATTAGATTGCAAAAAACAAATTTAAACCAAGTACGTTTGTGTGTGGGGTGTGTGTGTGGGGGGGGCATGTACAGGTGCTTACGTGCCTGTGTGACCATGTGTGTGTAGAGGCCAGACATCAGTGTTGGGTACCCCCTCGGCCACCTTCTGTCTTTTCTTTATGTTTTATCTATTATAGTTTTAAGTGTATGGGTGAGTATCTGGAGTTATGTTATGTGCTTGGTGCACGTGCATCCAGAAGAGAGTGTTGGAACACCTGTAACTGGAATTACACACATCTGTGAGCCACCATGTGCGTGCTGGGGATTGAACTTGGGTCCTCTGGAAGAGCAACCAGTGCTCTTAACTGCTGAGTCATCTCTCCAGCCCCTGCCTTCTTTACTGAGCCTGGGGTTTGCTGCTGGACTGGCTGACAGGTGAGCCCCAGGGCTCTGTCTTTTCCACCTCCCAGCACTGGGATTAAGATGTGTGTGACTTCCTACCCATTGTTTATGCGGGCATTAGGGCTCCCAACTTAGTTTCTCACACTTGTACAACATTTCACCCACCACCCCGTCTCCCCAGCCCCTGGGCCAGATATGTTTTAAAAATATTGTATTATTTTTTAAAAATAACCATATAGTCAAATCAGCTTTTTGTGGGTCCCAAGTTGGTGATGGTAAATGCATGTCTCGGTTTACCCTTCTATTGTGATAAACCGCCATGACCCAGCCAATTTATGTAATAAGTGCTTGTCTTCTGGGTTCAGAGGGTGAGAGTCTGTGAGGGCACAGGAGAGGAGGAACTGAGAGCTCACATCATTACCTACAGTCTTGAGAGAGACTGGGATGGCATGTGTGAAACCTCAAAGTTGGGCCCCAGTAATGCCGTCCTTCAACAAGCCCACACCTCCTAATCTCTCCTAAACAGTTCCAACGGCTGGGGACCAAGTATCCAAACTACAGCTATAGGAGCCATTCCCGTTCAAACCACGACACCACCGCTATAGGCTGACTGTCAACACGAGTGTAGACTGACATGTACGCCACCACAATCAGGGTAAATTCCAGTGATTTTTTTTTTTTTTTTTTTGAGACACGGCTTCTTTTCTTCCATCTTTATGTGGATTCCAGGCTTGAGCTGCAAGTGTCTTCGCCCACTGAGCCGTCTCAACTGCCCTTTGTTTTTGTAGCTGACTCACCAGGGGACAGGTGTCTGGGTGGTCCCTGTGGCGTGTCGAGCCTGAGAGGCAGCACTGTGAGTGCTCACATGTAGAGCTCTGTGGACATGTGTTTTCATTTCTTCCGGTTTGCAGCTGTGGGGCTGGGGTGGTCTTCTGGAAGATGTATGTGGAGTATTTTGTCACTCCAAACAGTGAGAGTCGGAGAAGGATGAAGTTAGCGCGTGTCTGCGCGCCGAGCCAAGTCGCCTTTGCAAAAGTAATAAAACGAAATTAATTCTGTCACTTCACATCTGTAGTCTTCCTACATTTTCAGGTCTCCCCTCAGCGTGCTCTTTACGGGATAAGAGCGACCAGGACTCGTTTGATTACTGAGCTGGGGTTGGCGCGTGTCCTTCAGTCTCCTGTCTGGGCACAGTCTCTCGCTTGCCTTCTCTTAATAGACTTCAGATGCTCTCAAGGCGGTAAGGTCTAAAGCTCCAACAATTCCAAACGGCGAGGAATGCCCAGTCCTGTAGGTGCTCATTCTTATCGTCGCCCACGGCTTCGGCTTCTGCATCCAACTTCCCTTGACCTGCTGTGAGCGTCCGTCCCCGATGACTGCAGCCCCTAGGGACCGCAGTCAGCACCTGTCTCTCCTGACAGTCCTGAGATGTCATCCTGGAGGAGGCTATCATCCTGGAGAGTCTAGAGGGAGCCATGGTTGCATACGTTATTTCCCTCGCTGCTGTCACAAATGGCGAAAGCAAGTTTGGGAAGAAAGGGATTATCTGAGTTCCTAGACTGAGGGGACAGTCCCCCACGGTCCCCCACCATGGAGAAGCTATGGAGGCAGGTGCTTGAAGTGGCAGGAGCTTGAGGTGGCAGGTCCCATGCACAATCAGGAAGCAGAGGGGGTGGACACTGGTGCTCAGCTCGCTTCTTTTGATTCAGTCTGGGACCCCAGTCCATGGGATGGTGCTGTTCACATTCAGGGTGACCCAGTCTAGAACCTCATTCATAGATGTGCTATGAGGTTTGTCTGCTAGCTTATTCTAGATCCTGCCAAGTTGATAGTTGAGGCTAGCCACCATGCAGGCCTTCAGTGTGTGTACCTGTAGGATACTGTGGAGGAGGAGGGTGGTGTGATGGTAAGAGTGTGCAAGAGTGTGCTGGGGTAACGAACATGTCCCACTCTCCATAGTGTAATAAAGTCAAGAGAAAAACAAAAACTAATAAAAAAGAAATGGTTTACCCATAACCCTTACTGTGCATATGTGTGTGATATATGTATGTGTGAGTGTATAATATATGTGTGTGTGATGTATGTGTGTAATATATGTGTGTGTGTGTTGTTGTGATTGTTGATGTTGGGTTGCCTTCTCCTTTCATTCCTTCACCTTATTTTTGAGGCGGGATCTCTCACAGGACCCGGAGCTCATCTATGTGACAAGAACATCTGACCAGTGAATTCCAGGAATCCTTCTGTCTCTGTCTCCCCAGAACACGGATTACAGCTTGAACCACCACACCCTGATTTTTACATGGTATGGGGCATTCAAACTCAGGCCTTCATGTTTTCTCCACCTGGGCAATATCCTCCCCCACCCACCCCTACTCCTTATACTCTATATAATCAGTGTAATTTTGGGGGATAATCTGTTGGTATAGTGTGAAATGTGTCTTTGACAAAGTGCCTTCTCATTGGCTTAATGAAGAGTTGAATGGCCAATAACCAGGCAGGAGAGAATAGGTAGGTCTTCTATGGAGAGAGAGGAACTTGGGATGAATCTAGGCCCAGCAAGACATGACAGCAAGATGCAGAGCAAGTCAGACACACAGCATGGGAGAGAGGTAGAAGCCATGCGGAAGAACATTGATGAATAGAAACAGGTTAATTTATAAGAGCTGGGTAGACCTGAGGCAGACGGGAGAGCTGTCCTAACTACTCGCCTGGCAAGTGGCAGCACGTGGGCGAGCTATTTCTAAGGGCATAAGATCAGGAGAGCTGACCCTGGCCCTCATCAGCTGCAGCACTCAGAAGAGTGGCCCTTACAGCCCACCTGGGCAGCACAGTAGAGCTGGCCCTGAGGTGTAGGTGTTGGAGAACCCACCCTGAGGATGTGAAAGCAGAACTGGCCCCACCCCAGCTCATCACTGCAAGGGGTAAACCAGCCAGGGCAATGCTGGAGAGCGCACCCTGGTGGTGAAGACAGGGAGAGCTGGCAGGCTGACCAACCCTGCAACTACCCAGGTCCAGAACTAGGGTTAAGTGTTGGCTCACCCTAATATCCACCCCATCAGTGATTTGCTGGAGCATAAGTGGGGAACAGTTCTGTGGACCCAGGGCTACACAATCTTCACAACACAGGGCAGCAAAGGGATGTCCAGGAAGAGTCCCAGTGAGGGCCTAGTGTCAATAGTGTAGCAGAGACCAGGGGGCTTGAACCAAACCAATGATTCTTTCTGATGAACGCTTGCACGTAAAAATATATGGATAAAGGGTAAAGGGGTTTACTGGGTGACTCGTGGTGTCACACTGCAGCTTCCATGATGAGATTTTCCCTTTCTTCTTTTTTTTCCCCCTTTACATTTTATTTTGTTTTATTTTTATTTTGTGGGGGAGACTGCAGGAGTGGAGGGCGCATGCAAGGGGACAGGAGATGGGTGGGGTCGGGATGCGTGACGTGAAAGACACAAAGAGTAAATTAAAAAAAAAAGAAAGCTAAAGAGAGAGCTAGTTGGAAACAAGCCTAAGCTAAAGGTCAAGCTTTCATAATTAATAAGTTGTCTCAGTGTCATTGTTTGTGGCTGGCATTCCCAAAAGACAGTCCGACTGTGGTGTGGGTTTGTAGGAGGCTATTGGTCACCATGGTGGATCAGTGATCCCAGACTGATGGAGGCGGCACTGTCTTGACACATGGTCCAAAGAGGAGCATGCCATAGAGTGCACAGAGTCCCACTGTGGTTCTTCCTGGGGGCAGCACCTGCCACTTTCCTTTGGTTTATTTCTGAGTGTGGTCACCTGTCTTCAGGAACACTTGGGCGTCTGTGATTGAAGCAAATGGCCTGGGATGGTGCTGAGTAACCTCCAGCAAGGAAATGAATGTGGACAGGGATAATTGGGCTTAATAAGCAATTTGATTTGCATGGTTGTTCTTTCTTGGACGATTTGAATTTTGACAAATTATCATGCCTGCATGCTGACGGGGTGGAGAGCATTTGTATTTGAGGCTGGGGACTTTCTGCTCTGTCTCCCTATAATCTTATTTTGTCTGCGGGAAGGCACGGCATGCATCTTCTGGGCTTCAGGCCAGCTGAGTCATCTCACCCGGTTCTTGGTCTCTGTGGCTCGAGGTCTATGTCAGAACCCAACAGCTACAACTGAACCAAGGGTTCAGACATCACCAAGCTAGGCAACTCTGATGCTCTTGATTGAATCACCCTCAGGCTGTCACCAGGAGGACCAGAACCAGGGACTGTGTCCCTAAGAGCCTTGTGAGTCATGCTTGGTTCACGGCCCAGATCAACTCTGGAAAAGGAATGGAATTAGCAACACTTCCTCTCCAGGACACCCTCATTAGGTCCTTTGTTGTGGTGGTGGGATTATAATCTTCCATCGGAGATGCCACTGCCCCAGAGATTAGAGAGCAGGGATAGATAGACAGACAGAAAGACAGACAGACAGAGAGTGGGAGAGAGTGAGTTCCTGGGGAAGCAGGCAGGAAACACCCCAGGCTAAGTTTAATTATCCCATTCTAAAAAAAAAACCCAGGTGCAATAGCCAGGAGGCCTAAAGGTACAACAAGAGCAGGTAACCAAAATGGTTGGATTCCATAGGGCAGAGCAGCCCAGACCCTGGGCTGGACAGTTGAGGATAGAGTGCAGGGTGTGCCAGCCACGATAATCCTGTAATTGGTAGGGACTGAGGGATACAGGTAGAACCTGGTGGCTGGTATTGGCTTTGATACGTTAAATAAACACCTCCCCTTTGTCCCGGGATTAAAACCTAGCAGAAGGAAGGAAATGAACTAGCTAGCTGGGTTGGTTTTGTCTGAACTGCTTTAGCTTTCCCTGACTGAGGGTAGGAGAATGGATGAGCCCCATCTCTCATATGCTGAACTGGGGAGCAGATGTCATGGGAGATGGTGGCCTGTCAATCAACTGCAGTTATCTTCTCAGTGCTCAGAAATACCAGTCCTGGGCTGGAGAGGGCTCAGCAGTTATGAGAACTTGTTGTTCTTACCGAGGACTCAGGCTCAGTTCCCAGCACTGATGCAAGTCCCATCAGGTGACTTGCAACCCGCAGCTCTGATTCCAAGGGGTCTGATGCCCTCTTCTGGCTTCTGTGGGTACCTGCATGCACGTGGGACTCATAAACTCATGTGAACACACACACACACACACACACACACACACACACACACATACCAATAAAAATAAACTAAATAAGTCTTTATCATAAATGCAAGTTCTAAGCCATTGTAGCCCGAATAAAGTAGCCACATTGGCTAATGGGTATCACTTACAAAAGATAGTTGAGAGCTGGAAGGGTAATCCAATTGGTAAAGTATTTGTTTTGTAAATACAAGAATGTGGCGTTAATCTCCAGAATCCACATAAAAATATCGCACACAGTAGTGCATACCGTAAAATCCCAACACTAGGGAGGTGGAGACAGAAGGATCTCAGGGATTTACCAGTCAGCCAATCTAGCCTAATTTTTGAAGCCTAGGCCAATGAACCAAGGAGAGATCCTGTCTCAAAGCCAACAGATGACCTTTCTAAGGATGACACCCAAGGTTGCCCTTTGGCCTCCACATCTGTATACATATACATACACATACACGGGGGAGGGGGGGAGCCTTCCATAGGAACTCCATCTATAACATAGACCAGCAACCAAGCTTCTCTGGCTAAATGTGGGGTGCCCCATCCACCCTGCCCAGGAGCCATGCCCTTTGCAGACAAGTTCATACATCTATAAATCTTGCTGTTGTCTAAGGTCAGTTCTGCTCATCTGAAAATATCTATGAGGAGACTGTCCATGTAGCAGACTGTGGCTCTGATTTCTAGAATTTTCATGTGAAGGACTACAGATGCTTCTATGTGTTCTGCAGTGATGAGCCAGGCATCAAGGGCAGGCGTTTCAAGTCACCCAGTGGTCAGCCCCAGTTCTGTCGTCCCGTCTTAACTAGGCTTCCCTCTTCCTTTTCAATTAGGGTCTGACCCCAGGGGATAACTTTCCAGGGTGGGAAAGTTTTCTAGGAAGGGTCTTTTAGAAAATAGGTCCAGGAGAAGAGCATCTTCTTCCTGGTTCTGAAGTTGAGGACAGAAACCCACCATGCAAAGTCCACCAAAGCAACCGTTATGTGGGGACATGCTTGCAAACCACGCCAACAAACTGAGGAAGGCAGAGTCGAGCGGGGCTGAGGCAGTGGTTAAGCTGGGTTATTTACCCCTCCCTTTCAGGGGATAATAGGTGTGGCTCTTTAAGTTCCTGAGCTTGGTTTCTGGCATGCACGTGTTTCCACATATACTCTGCCCACTATGGATTTATTTAGAAGCTTGGAGCCCAAGGGAATATTCTACATGCTTGTTGAGCCTTCGGTGTCACTGGGACTTTTCTCTTGGTTCAGGCTGTGTGAGCCTTTACTTCCACACACTTGATCTTCTGCTTCTGCCGGAGGCTCCTTTCCTGGGGTGAGGAAAGCCAGAGCCTCTGCTGTTAAGGACAGAGCTGATGTCCTTAGAGTTGATGTCTTTAGAATTGTTTATCTGACAGGTCCAGTCCCATCCTACCAAACATACTCCAAGGGGGGATACCTCTCTGCTGACTGTCAACACTGTTCCCTGAGCCCTAGGCAGAGCAGAGAGGGGCAGCTCCCAGCCTCTTGCTCTCTCCCTCCTCTGAGCTCCGTTCTGTCCTTCTCTGAGGACAGACTCCACTCCGCAGAAGCCTCAAGTGTGTGGACACAGTGTGGACAACCTGAGCTCAAGAGGAATATGGCAGTTACAAAAGAGAGGTCTGACTAAGGCAGGGCCTAGTTCTGCAATCGCTGTTGAGGGCAGCTGGCCCCTTACATCTGAACTCTTGTCAAGG
Organism: Myodes glareolus; assembly: GCF_982192425.1. NCBI lineage: Eukaryota > Metazoa > Chordata > Mammalia > Rodentia > Cricetidae > Myodes > Myodes glareolus. Next base: position 12,801,521 of record NC_142035.1, on the reverse strand, counting down.
GGCTGGAGGTTCTGTGGGGTCAGAGACACTGGCTCTGAGTATGTCTCTCTCTGGATGTTACATGTCTATCGCGTCCAGCCCAGGATGTGGCTGTGCTTAGATCCTGGTTCAGACTTGTACCTAACAGTTGCTGTCTTGGTAGCTGGAGGAAGTCCAGGTCCCTGTAGGCAGCTGGCTGTGCCACAGGCAGCTCCTTCTCAAGCCCCGACAATCAATAGACAAACCACAACGCATGTTGTGTTTCAGGGAAGAGAGCTCATTGCCCCCAACAAAACAGAAAAGGAAAAACAAAACAAACAAAAAACCAGCAAAGAGTAGAGAAGACAATCCAAAACCGCTGATTTAAAGACTTAACCATGCAAGCCATTTGTGTAAGTAAATCGAGGAAAAGTACCATACATGAGAGCATGGAAACACATGACTGTGGAAACACATGAGCATGGAAGGGAAAACAAGTCCCAGAATTCCTGGGGGATTTCACAGGTGATGGAAGCGCAGAGAGTTTCCAAGACATCTTCCTTATGAAGCCTGACTTATTTTTGTTTTTCTTGAGATAGAATTTAATGTGGCCCAGGCTGGCCTCAGACTCCCTATGCAACTCAGGCTGGACTTGGGCTCCTGATCCTCCTGCAGCTCAAGCACAGTGTTAGAGGTGCGCACCCTGATGCCCAGCTAAAGTCTGACTTATCAGAGGAGGCTGGGGGCAGGGTCCTCTGGGGGCAGGAGCTGCAGCTTGATTCTTATTATTGAATTAGGTAACAGGCACCTACCAGTGTGTGTGTGTGCGTGTGTGCGTGTGTGTGTGTGTGTGTGTGTGTGTGGTGAATGTGTGTGGGTTATGGATGTTTGTTACCATTTGAGGGGTTGTTTGCGAATTGTTACTGGTCACAGTAAGGGGGAACTAAACAAGGGAGATTAGATACAAGGATTTCTTTCTGAAAAGGAAAATGGGGGATATAGAAATGATAGGATAAAAAGGTAGATTATTGAATCTACTTTAAACTAAAAAGCAACTATTAATCTCAAATATTTTACATTGACATGGATTTTTGTACATTGATACAAATTTAAGGTTATTTTTGTTAGAACATACTCTATATATGTTTCTACTCTTAAGGTTTTTTTATATTTCTTCCAATGTAAAATTATTTTTGTTATACTATATATATGTTTCTACTCTTGTTTAAGGTATTGTGTCTATGCAGCTCATTTTTAAAAGGTATAATTAAGAAACACAGGTTAGTAGTTAGTCATCTATAATAATCAAACTTGTAGTCATGTTAGGTATGTCTTCAAGATCAAACATATATATATACACATATATATACATATATACATACATACACAAGTGATTTTCAAACATTTCAGAGACCTACAAAATATGGTATTTAAGATGGTTTTATAATATAAGGCTTTTCATGATAATGAGACACATCTGCTCCTGGCAGCACTATTCTACTTCAAAAAAGGATAATGGGCATCGAAGAACCTCCATATGGAGTTTGCTTTGGTTGTGACAAAATTAGCCTTTGGGCAAGAAACTACCCTTGCCTCACCTGCTGACAGTATGCTGTCCAAATTGGATGAGCAGGCTGTAAAAGAAAGCAACTGTTGAACTTTACCAAGACAAGGTAGGACAGTTCTTCAAAATTCCTGCTTCACTGAAAAGTCTGCCAGACATTCTTAGGCCTTGAATCTGAGGATAGATGCCCCAACATTGGAAACTTGGGTGACTGTCCAGGCAGCCGCTGTCTCTGCCATTTCTATAGCTTTGGAAGTTGTTTGCTCTGTACTTCCTGTTTACTCAGGTAATATTATATCCTTTTCATGTCTCTGATGGGGTTGAAGACTAGATAGTTATAGTTTTCCTTGTTACCAAATTTCAGAAAAGAAACTCACATAGGATATGTAAAGCTTATAAAGTTGAGAAACATAAAAGCTTAAGTTGTTTATTTAAGAAGATGCTTTTAGGTTTAAAAAGATATTTTTAGGTTGATCATACAAGTAGTGACAGAAAATGGTTTAGTATAAAACTTTGGACTCACCAAGATAGAATAGACAATAGAGTAATTTCTTTGAATTTGCTAAATACAAATGGACTGTATACTGTAAATTAAATGTAATTTAAAAATTTTTTTGTTTATATTTTTGTTTTTTGAGACAGGATTTCTCTGTGTAACATCTCTGGCTGTCCTGAAACTAGCTTTGTAGACCAGGCTAGCTTCGAATTCACAGAAGTCTGCCTGCCCCTGCTTCCTGAGTGCTGGAATTAAAGGCATGTGCCATGGCTGCCTGGCGTAAACATAATTCTTACCTGATAATTGTTCTTATAGTATATAGTTTTACTATGTGAGAGTTAGAACCTTTCCCTTTTATTTAGACAGAAAAGGGGGAATGCTATGGGATATTTTGATTGCACTGTGATACTCTGAAACTGTTAAGTAAATCATAGTGAAATAAAGTTTACTTTGAATCAGAGGGTGGAGCTAGTGCCCAGATGATGCGAGTTAGCCAGAGAGAAGCCAGCAGTTTGGATAGAGAAGACACACGGGAAGAAAAGGGTAAGGTCTAGAGTTTGAGCTTCCTTTCAGTTCTGGGACAAGGGAAGAGACATGTCTCTTGTGTCTCTGACCAAAGAGCAAGGTCAGCTAGTTGCTACTCAGTCTTTCTGAGCTAGCATGTTTTCACCCCAGCTTTTGACTCCCGAGTCTTACTGATAAATAGAACAATAGAGATTTAATTTAAACCTAAATATCGCAGCCGCAGCTTTGGGACCAGAAGGTCCGCCAGGTCATAACATAAGTAGCTTGCGGGGCACTGACTGACTCAGTAGATTTATGTGCAGCCCTTAAGCCAACAGAAAAAAAAATCACTTCCTCTGCTCCCCAACCTCCAGGCCTGGCACCCTATCCCGTGGGCAGTCTGGGCCAGGAGCACCTAGCCTCTCAGTGCTGTTCACGGCTTGAGCCTCACAGTGCAACCAGCTGCTGTCCATCTGGACTCCGTTCATCCTCGAGAGGGAGGGACATTTCTATGAGTGTGAACTCCTGCATTCCTTCCCCTGGTCTCCTTGTCTGAGCACCCTACCTCCTGGCCACTCACTCTCTTCTTGTCTCTTCCTCCTTCCTTGCCTGTCTGCCTTCCTCTCCCTCTGCCTTCCAGTCTTTTCTTTCCTTGGAACCATTATTGTAGAACTAAGGCATGCACGATATTTGGGGGAAAAAAAATCACCAAGTGGCCGAGAGTGACATTTCTCTACGGGCCTGGGTCCAAGCCTTTGACAAATGGAGCTGCTATCAGGGAAACGAATTGTTAATATTACATCGCAGCTTTGTGACAGGGGATGGGAGGACCTCAATATTTGTGTCAAGCCACCAAATATAGTAGGGTCGAAGCAGATGAATCCCCTTCTGAAACCACTAAACTGAGCAAACGGCTGCAAATTAGGTTTGAAATGGACACCCCTGTCCTCGGAGATTTTGCAGTGACTAATGGATTAGTCCCCGAGGGGAGCGCAAGCCTACTTAGCTTTCACGGAAGCAGGTGGGACTAATGAAGGCTCGGGCATGCTGCAGCCCTGAATCACCGGCTGACACCCTTGGTTTGATTGCCCTGTGCTTCTCCGTGAGTTTCTTAATTAAGTTGCAATAAGAGGTGGCCCTCAAGAAACTCTTACACACCTGAGTCCTTGTGTTTAGTTACTAATTAATGTTTGATTTTTCTGTAAAGCAAAGTGTCTTTGATTCTTATATTAGTTTTTGTCTTCTAATTAATAGAGATAGGACTCAGAAGGGAAGCCATAGCCCCCTGCAACCTCTGCTCTGTTCCCTGAGGACACTATGAAATGAGGAAAGGTTTGTTGTTGTTGTTGTTGTTTTCTTTTTAGTTTTTTTTTTTTTTGAACCAGGGTTTCTTTGTGTAGACTCGGCTGTCCTAGAACTAGCTGAGTACCCCAGGCTGGCCTCGGACTCACAGAGATCCTCCTGCCTTTGCTTCCCAAGTGCTGGGATTAAAGGTGTGTGCTACCACTGCCCAGAATGGGAAGGATAAGATTGTAATGTTTGGAGAAAGTAAAGAAGAAACAGGAAGAGAGGGAAGGAAGGAGAGAAGGTAGAAGGAAGGAGAGAGGGAGGGAAGAAGAGGAGGGAGAAGGAAGGGAGAGAGGGAGGGTAGGTGGAAGGTATTCTTTCTCCCCCGGGGCAGGCCTCCCTTGCTGCCTGGAACTGCGCCAGGCTGTGTGCAGAACAAACGGATTCTGGCGAGGGACCATCTAGAGAGCTGTGTGCTCAGTAGACCTCTCTGTAAAGGTCAAGTTGTGAGCAGCGTTCTCAGCTATCCCACCCTGAGGGTGCCCTTCCAAGAGGAGAATCCCTTTCTTGCAGTAGGTAAGGCCCTGGGATGGGCTGTTCAAGGCCTTCTTTAGGCCGCATTGTGTGTGTGAGAGCCAAAGAGCCCAAGACAATCCTGGAACATGACTAAAGACAGTCTGTGGTAATATTTTGTTTGTGCTCTAACAAATAAAGCTTACCTGCAGATCAGAGGCAGAGCTAGCCATGAGTTAACCATAGAGGCCAGGCAGTAATTGCACACATCTTTAATCCCAGCATTTGGGAGCTGGGAGCAGGAAGATCAGGAGTTCAGGGCCACCCTGGGCTATTACAGATTGAATCAAAAGGAAAACAGAGCTCACACCTTTTTAATCCCAGCACTAGGGAGGTGGAGAGAGGAAGTGATTGATATGGCTGGGTAGAGAGAGGAATAGAGGCTGGTGGAGACAGGAGCTCCCTGCCTTTTCAGGCTGAGGAGCTGGCTAGGCAAGAAGTGGCTGTGGCTTGCTCCTTTGTCTCTCTGATCTTGCAGTATTTACCTCTATATCTGACTCCAGGCCTTTATTATTAAGGCCAATTAGAGTTTCTTCATCTTCACTGACTTGAAGAGCCGAAAGGCAGCTTCCCACCTCCAGGCTGTCTAGCCTGGGACTCTTGTCAGTTTTCCTTTCTCTACCTAGGGACAGGTGTTCCCTGAAATAACGTAGCTGACAGGACTAACGTAGAGTTCATTCATTCACTCAACAGCTTGCTGAAGCTCTGTCACGGGCCAGGCTTCACAAAGTCTCTGAGCTGCCTGGCAGTCCTGGCTCTTATGAACGCAGGGCAGGAAGAGCCACGCTCACAGACCCTGACCCAAGGTGTGCCCAATTAAATGACCAACATTTGTGAGGCATTAGGAATATCGCTCAGCACTGGGTGAAAGCTAGAGGCGCCCTCTAAGAATACCAGCTAAAAACAAATAAGCTAAGTTACATTAAGTGTCTCTACCTAAGGGAGCATGTTTTCATACATTACCTTAAAGAGACCATACATGTAAGTGAAACAGAACAATGAACACTAATATAATCTTTAAAAAAAGTTTCGCCAAAGCCAGGTATGTTGGTACATAGCTGTAATCCTAGAACTTAGGAGGCAGAGGCAGGAGGATTGGCACAAATTTGAGAAGGCCAGTTTAGGTAGGCTACATAGTGAAACCTGTATCAAGATATAATTAATTTTTAAATTTTCTTTAAAGATTTATTTATTTACTTTTTTCCTTTGGTTTTTTGGTTTTTTTCAAGGCAGGGTTTCCCTGTGTAACAGGCCTGGCTGTCCTGGAACTCTCTCTGTAGACCAGGCTGGTCTCGAACTCACAGAGATCAACCTGCCTCTGCCTCCTCAGAGCGCCAGCACCGCCCGGCTTATTTACTTATTGCATCAACTCCCCAAGAACTGGGAATCACATGCCCACACCTGCCTCCTCCAGAGGAAGTTCAGTGCTGCAATGTGACTTCATGGGTAAGCCACAAATATCACTGTGCCTCAGTTTTCTTGTTTGCTAAATGAAAACCAAATAGGGACTTGGTTCAGAACACTAAGAATAAGGTGTAATCAATACCATATTAAGTATTTATAATGTCTGCCACCTCCAAAAACAACAAAAAAATTAGTTCTGCAAATGTGTTTAATATAAGCAGTCAGATGCTGTCTTTCCGATGCCAGTCATGATCCGACTGAAGCAGTAACCTTCCATTCCGCTTCCCAGTCACACGCGCATGCACAGTGGCACGCGTGCGCGCACACACCTCATCAGCACAGGCAAGTCACCGTGAAAAGTTTGTCACATTGTTATTGCTTTTGGCCCAAGGCCATTTCATGATTAAATGAAAAGCTGGGGCCTCTGGGTTTCCCACGGCCTTGTGGGAACAAGAAGAGGAGATGGTTGCTCTGGGGTAGCTCTCACCCTTAGTCAAAGAGACTGACTCTAGCCATCAGTACCGTGATATCATGGGAGACACACAAAGGCAGCCGGGGGCTGGGGGTGGGTGGGTGAAGGGTGCTCAGAGGCTTGAACAGTGAAGTAGCTGGAAACCTGGAGTCTGAATGTTGACAGCAAAGCTGAATGAGACGGGCCGGAAGAGCGATGGGAAGTCTGGGGGATGCTGAAGAGCAGGGAGACATAGCAGGGCATTCTAGAAACATGGACTGGGGAGGGCTTTGGTCATGAGGGGGTAGCGGGGCCTTTTCAGCATCCGAGATCCTTGGGTAGTTGGTCTCTAATCCCTGAATGTCACCTAGGGCATCCTGCTCAGGCAGCCCACACTCAGTCCCTTCCAATAGTCACCAGGTTGATGCAATGACTAAAATAATTAATTGTAACGCTTAAATTTGTTTGCTACCAGCTGGATCCCTATTGCTTCTTAAATTACCCTGGAAACAAAATCAATAGTTTATTTTCTAAAGATGAAAAGGGGGAAAGAAGGGGAAAGCGCTCTGAGGAATGCTAGCGCGTCCCCTTGGAAAGCTGGCTGTGGTGGTGCAAGCCTGGGACTTCAGCACTTGAGGTGGAGGTGGGAGGATCAGGAGCTCAGGGTCAGCTTCAGTGACATAGCAAGCTCAAGGTCAGCCTGCGCTATGTGACACCCTTACTCAAAAAAAACTTTCACCTGGGAAGGCACAATGTACAATATTGATAAGCTGAGGGTACACATGGCCAGTGGGACCTGGAGGCCAACACGCCCAAGTCTTTCCTGTTCATTTCTTGGCCCCTTCCTGTGAATGAAGTTTGTTATTTCCGTTTAGCTAAGTGACAAGAATAAACAACACTGTGGACACAGAGTGGGGCACAGCGTGGGGCACAGCGTGGGCTCTCCTCTCCTCACCCTGACAGTATCATGTAGCTCAGGCTAGCCTGACTGCGAACTCCTTTGTCTCCACTACCTCAGGGCAAATGTTCTGCTTCAGCCGACTTCTCATAGACTGTCTTGAATGGGGTACCTTGGCCCTCAGTACACTGGATTCCTCAATTCAAACAGCAAAATTCAAACCAGTTTGAACCAGTTCGAACTCTTCACCTACAATGCATACCCGGCTTTAGAAATTTAAAAAAAAAAAAGTCTCTGCGGGTGTGCATGTGGATCTACGTTCCATTGCCCTTAGATGCCATTCCAGAAGAGGGTCCCTAAAGCTGTGAGCTGCTTGACTTGGGTGCTAAGAACCGAACCTATGTCCTCTGCAAGACCAGCCACTGTTCTTAAATGTCCAGCCATTTCTCCATCTCCACTGTGTGTATGTGTGTGATTTAAAAAAAAGTGAAATTTTTTGTGTTTTCTGCCCCAGTTCATGGTTCCTTTACATACACCATGTTATTCTGGACTGCATAGGACCCAACCACTCAGAGTTGCTGTTCCCACCAGTGAGTTTCTAATGCCATTTGTTGGGTGCCCTCCCTGCAAGTACCTAGCAGATGTGGGCTCAGACCTTACATGCCCAGGCATTCCTGGCCAGGCCTGAACAGCTGGTAGGTGCTTTGCAGCCAACACCCTAGTGTCTGGTGGGCATGGCCCCTCCTACTCACCTCCTGGTGACAGCTGACAGATTAACAGAGTGGAAAACTTTTGTTTTTTTTTCCCTCAGAAGAAGAGCACAGGGTTGTAAATCAATGAGAGGGCCCATCTGGGACATGTTCTCCACAAATTCAAAACACGTCATGTCAGAGATGCTCAAGTCCCTGGAGCTGTTCAGTACTAGATCTAATGGTAGCCATGGAGACGAGCACTTCCTGGTAATGAAAAGGGCTCATCGCAGATGGGGAGAGTGAGCCCTGGGTGCCAAGTCCCTTGGGAAATGCGACAAGAGGCTGGAAAGATGCTCCAAGCCAAGGCGGGAAGGTTTGGTGGAGACCCTGCAGCACACTGGCATGGCCCCATCCCTTGTATTGACTTCATCCTTCTTGTGGTAGGGATGTCACTCAGCAAGGTGTGCAGAGCAAGTGTTGTAGTTCCTGCCCAGGTTCGCTGGGAGATGTGGCCACTGTGTTCCAGTTCATGGATAAGCCTCAGTGCCATGTTTGAGTTCTGAGAGGCATCTCATGGAGGAGTGTTGCCATGTCCCTTGCAACTGGCTGGGAGCAGGCTGAGGATTCCAATCTGCAGCCACCTTGAGGACCTTTTCTGAGCAGGTGAGAGCCACAAGGTAGAAGGGGCCTGGGCTCTTCATGTCCACAGAAGCACTCTTCTAACAGACTGGCCACTTCTCTATGACACAGATGTGTTTTTATGTAGTGGGGAGAAAAGTGTAGCCAAAGCAAATTTCAAACCTCATGGCAGTGAGTTAGAAACCTCTGGGCTAGAGATCTTCCCAAGGGTATGGGTAGTTCTGGGGCCCTTTCAGACTCTAAGCTTCAGGGACTGTAGGCTGGGGCAGAGCACAGACTGGGAGAGGTGCCAACGTTGGGGAAAGAGATGAAGTGTGACAAGAACGATTAAGAAAAATTCTTTTTTTAAAAAAAAAAATACTTTCTTTCTTGTGTATGTACGTGTGCATGTGTGGGCCTGTGCATGTGTGCATGCTTATGCGCATGTATGCATACATGTGTGTGTATGTGTATGTGTGTGTGCCTGTGGAGCCCAGGAGAAGACAATGAATCCCCTGAAGTTGAAGTTACAAATGGTTTGAAGCAGCCTGTAAGTGCTGGGAAGTGGAGACCTCTGTAACAGCAGCAGATGCTCTCAGCCACTGAGCCATCTCTCCAGCCCCAAGTACATCTATAAACCAGTGACACAGTCATTCGTTACCCTCAGCAAGATTGTGCGGTGTGTAATCCATGTGCCATTCTTTTGTGAGTGATTGGTGGGATGACGGGGCTGTTCACACCAGCATCACTCAAATGCATGAGCAGCATACTGCATTGTGACGTCATGACAGCTACAGTGTTGTTGGGTAATAGGGAGCTTTTAGCTCCATGGTAGTCTTATAGGACCCCTGTTGAACATCCAGCTAGCATGAGCCAAACTATCACTATAGGTCTCTTGATATGACAGCACACAACAGTTGTTTGCAGAGTGAAATAAAGAAGAAAGGACTGTGTGGGTACCACCCAGAGGCACAGAACAGTAAAGGACAGTGGCCCAGGGGTGCTGGGTGCTAGATTCTAATGGTTAACCTGATATTTAACCTGACTGGACTCAGAATCACCTGGGAGACACGGCACTGGGTTTCAGAGAGGGCTTTCCCAAATAGGTTAACTGGGGAGGTAGAGGACTTACCTTGAATGTAGGTGACATCATCCCGTGGGCTGAGATCCTAATAGAGAGAAGAAAGCTATCTGAGCCCATACTGGGGACACAATGTGAACGGTCATCTCACTTCCTCCCACCATGTCTGTACCTCCACAATGGGCTGCGGCTGACAAGATAAACCCTTCCTTCCTTCAGCTGTTGGTTGGGCGTTTGGTCAGAGTGATGCAGTGGTGAACACTTTGTACATCTTGGACCCACGCCTCAGCACATAGGACTGACCCTCTGTCCTGTCCCTGTGGCTGTTGGGGTGCTGAGTGATGTGTCAGTAGGCTCATCTGACAGCAGGGGAGGGGACTTCCTAGCTCCAAACAGCCTCTTTCTAAGTTTCTCAGGCATCTTTTCCTCCACACTCCCAAGCCCCTCCGACTCTCCCTCAGGCCTTGTTAATCTCCTGCGGTCACCTCAGGCCCCAGCGGTCATCATCTCTGATGGCTTGAGGACAAACTTGATTGCTGCTGAATTCTGCCGGACACACCCTGCATTATGTCCTCCATCCAGGATCTGGAGTCATGTGACTGTCCTCTGAATATTTATCACAAGTTTAATGCATAGTTGGATATAACTCTATGTTTTATATAGACATTTAGAATATTTATATGAAATGAACAAATGGATATGTTTGGCATGGTATAACTATTGATATTTAAGAGATTTTAAAATAACTTCAAACTTGTTCAATTGAGCTCAGTACCATGGTGGCTGATGTTCATAAGATAAGCGACAGGTTATTGAAAACACACACGTAGGAGGCTCGCTTTGTCAGGAATTTTGCATTGTTCTTTCTTCCTCATTGAACCTGCAGAATATGAATTAAGTATCATTTTTCATTCTTGGAAAGCTGTTGTTGATCACTCTGTTATGACACAGCAAACATATGGGCACAGATTGAAATTGAGAATTTAAAAATTTAGGGACTGGGAAGATGGTTTGGTGGGCAAATCGCTTGATATGCAGGCACAAGGAGCTGAGTGTGGAGCCCTAGTACCCGGGTAAAGGATGGTGGGTGCGGTGAAGCACTGTAATCCCAGAGTTCAGAAGGTGGAGGCGGAAGGTCACAGGAGCAAGTTGGCCTGGCTGGACTAGCTGAGCTCCTCAGTGAGGTCTGGGCTCAACAAGAGTCTTTGTGTCGATAAGTACAGTCGAGAGTGATGAAGGAAGACACTCAGCATCAACCTCTGACTTCCCAGGCACATGCAAACACATGCATACACATACACACGCATACCACATACACACATGCACATGCATGCCACACACACAGAGAAAATTAAAAGGTTTTAGGGTCTTCAAGTTTTTAAATTTATTTTCATTGAAATCACTTTAAACAAGCAGATCCCACTCAACAAGGATGCAAACAAGCCATACCTCATGACAAAAACAACTCAGAAAAGAAGAAATTGCTTTGGGATATGTCTGTCCCTCACTGTGATGGAGGCTGTGTTTACAGTGACTGTGTTAAGAGATGGCCATTACTTGTCATTTAAAGGACACAGGCATTTTGTCAGCTCCACTCACAGTGTCCTGGTTTCTTCGGCTTCAATGCCTAGAGCATTTCCTCATAGATAGTGAAGAGGGTGGAGAAGAATAGTGAAGACTCCATTTAAGTTGCATGCCAGACTCACACTGTGTTGTCATAATAATACATTGTGTGTGTGTGTGTGTGTGTGTGTGTGTGTGTGTAGTCGAGTGTTTGTATGGCACACATACGTACACGTCTGCAGATCTTGAGTGGCCAAAGGAAGACACTAGGTGTCATACTCTATCACTTCCCATTTATTCCCTTATAACAAAGCCACTGAAGATGAAGTGAGATTGGCGTCCCGCAAGCCCCAGCCACCCCACTGTCTCCATCCCTGCCACAGTATCAGGGTTTCCGACATGCCTGTGCATGGCCATGCTAGACTTCTCTGTGCTCGCTGGACATCTGAACTCAGAGCCTCATACTTGTGTAGCAATTGCTCTTACCTGTCGATTCATCTCACAAGACCCCCACAAAATATTATTTTTATATTCTATGGGCTGATTTTTAAATGACTGCCTCCATTTCCATGGTATTGAAAATTGACTCAACAGTGGTTCTATCCAGATATGGTACCGGAATATCAGAGATGCCCTAGGCTCCAAGGCCAGTGTTTCAGAGTATGTCTTTCCCTAGAGGATTTTCCCCAGCATGAAGGCACTGTTGTAAGATTCCAGATAAGTGTTATCTTTTGTGGGACATCTTCCTCCAGCCTTGAAGGCTGGCTGTGACCCACATCACTGGGCTCTTTGCCCCTGTTCTTTCCAGTTAGGTGGATGGAGGGCACCTGCACTGGATGATGGTGAGGAAAGACTCGTAAGCTTGGGCACCTGCTCCCAGGGCTTCTACACCTGCTTGTGACTCAGGGTGGCTTCATCTCTCTCAGGAGGGGTGCAGTCTTCACATTCTACACAACCCTCCCCTCATCTCCCCATATTTGAAAGACTTCCCCTTACTCTGCCCCTGCACCAAGCTTGCTAGGGTTGGAATATGGACTATGAGAAGTCCCTATAAACACAGGTGTCGGATGCTTGAGCCCCAGCTGTGGGTGCTATTTGGGGAGGCTTTGGAAACTTTGTTTGTTTCAAGACAGGGTTTCTCTGCCTAGCCCTGGCTGTCCTGGAACTCACTCTGTAGACCAGGCTGGCCTTGAACTTTGAGATCCTCCTGCTTCTGTCCCCACGTGCTGGGATTAAAGGTGTGCACCACCACCACTCTGGCAAGTTTTGGAAACTTTAAGAGGTAAGGCTGATCTGGAGGAAGGAGGGCAGTGGGGGTGGTTCTGTGGTTTATCTTATTCCTGGTCACTTCCTGCTCTCCAGTGTCTGCTTCCTGTCCACCATGATGTGAAGGAGGCCCTTTGCTACACGGGGCCACTGCCATGCTGTCCTGCCCAAACATGTGGAGCCAACAATCATGGTCTGAACCCTTTGAAACCATAAGAAAAACAAACCCTCTCTCCACTAAGTTGCTCCCATCAAACATTTTGTCATAGGTGACAATAAAATTAGCCACCACTGCCCCACCAGCCCCAGGGACTATGCTACCCTGTGCCTTCTGTTAAGTTTCTCCAGCCCAACCAAACCCCTTCCTTTAGCCCATCTATATCTTTGTTCGTGTTTCCTGCTACATTCTTCCTCAGTACCCACTATGAGTGAGCTGCTGTTGGATGTCACTGTCCTGGCTAGTCGTCCCACGTGGAAACCAGAACTTACAGAGGCGGAAGCAAAAAAGCTCAGCATCTGAGATTGATTTTTTTCTTTTCCTTTTTCTTTCTTTCTTTCTTTCTTTCTTTCTTTCTTTCTTTCTTTCTTTTTTTTTTTGAGCTATAGGTGTCTGCGACCCTTTTTATAAAGCATGGTGTATCCCCCAGATCTCACTGTTCCCTTTTGATGTAAGTTGTTCTAATGCCTGACTATGCCCATTCCCCCATGTGATGACGAAGACACCTTTGGGAATGACGTAAGCATTGGGTGCTTTTCTACCACTGCTTCCTGCTAAGGTGAACCCACTACTTCCTGGTGTGCCCAGCACTTTCCAGTCACGCCCCTCTTACCTCTCTCTAGGGGACCAAATGTGTGCCTGACATTCAGAAGTTGGGAGTTAGAGCCACCCACTTGATTCTTGCTTCTCCTCCTGAAGGGCAGCTTGTCTGGATTTTTGACCCGTCAGGCTCTTTGCGGCACTGATTGAGACATTCCAGACAGCCTATCGAGGGTTCTTTATTGCAGCAGAGGGCAACCGATCTATAATAACATGTAAAAAGATAGGGGTCCCCAGGCAGCGACAGCAGCTGCAGTTTAAAGTGGAAATTGGAGCTAAAATGTGTGCAAATCCACCTGCTGGGGGAGCGATGCCCTCAGCCACATCCCTGAGTTGGGTAGATGCCTTCAGGTCAATTTACCAGGGGTTTGGTGCCAGTGAGATTCAGGGTCCCTGACAGATGGCCGTGAGAGGGGCTTGCAACAGCTGCCACTGTAGCTTGTCGCTCAGAATATCAGCTTCTGGCATTTGCTTCAGCAAATTCAGTCACACTGAAGCATTAAGACAGACAAGCTTTAGCCCATGGCTGTATTAAACAGGACTGGGTCCCTGTTTGGAGCCTTGTTTCGTGTGGTGGTCAGAAAACCATTGGCTCAAACACTTTTCTCGCCTCTCAGGGTGTACTAGCTATTTTCTGTTGCTGTGATAAAACACCGCAACCCAAAGCGACGCACGGACGAAAGTTTATGTTGGCTTATGATTCCAGAAGGGAGAGTCCATAACAGTGGGAGAGGTGCGGCTGCAGGAGGCCTGAGCAGGGCGCAGAGGGGTCAGTGACGTCAAACACAAACACAAGAAAACAGGCTGGAGGTAAAGTGGGGCTCTAAATTCTAAACCCGCCGCCCCCAGTGATGTACTTCCTACAACAAGGTTCCATAACCTCCCCCAAACAGCGCCACCTTCTGGGGACCAAGTGTTTGCACACAGCAGTCTGGGGGCCTTTTCTCATTGTTCAAACCACCACACACAGAAAGTATGTCTCATATAGTCTACTTAGATGATCGCTGTGACCAAAGGGCATCAGTGACAGTGGCAGGGAAGGGGCCTAAAAGGTGCACTGATGGTTTGACTGCCTCTTGGGCCTGGGCGTGGCCTTGAGAAGCGTGTGTGTCCTGGTAGCTGCTGTTCAATTTCTAAGGGCCCAGGCAGCATGCAGGGAAGAGTCATTCTGAACCCACCCGCACCTGCAGCTGAGCCCAGAATCTGCAGAGCCCGCCCCTGTGAGCAGAGCCCGCCTGTGTGAGCAGAGCCAGCGCTGACCCGTGCTGGGAGCATTCTCAACCGTGGCCAACCAGTGTGCTGGGCTGGCAGCAGCTGGTGGATTACTCTGAAACTGTGGTTTCAGTTTCTCCTCTACAGAGAGCCCAAGGAGGCCGTTCCTTCCCCCCCCCCCAGATTTTTCTTTTTCTATTTCCAGTGATAGGGATGGAACCCAGGGCTCACTCATGCTAGACTGGGTAGCAGTGAGGACTGGAGAGCACACAGAATAAAGGAGGAGAGGGATTTGTTGTTATGACCGGGGAAGGCTACCGGGAGGAGGTAGCAACGGAGAGCAGGGAATGTGATGAACTTAAACTGCATTTGAAAAGTGCAGCAGGCAGCAGCGCAACCAATGCAAAGGCCCTGAGGCAAGACCAAGCCTGACTCGTTAAGGAGACCACAAGCTTACTTCCCAGAATCCCACAGGAGAACAAGAATCTCTTAGGTATCAAGCTGGTATTTGTGTAACCCCTCACTCCACCCTTAGGAAGCAATGCCTCGCCATGGAAACCAGTGTTGTTTGAACAAAAAGTTAACAACAGACAGCCCCATGTTCTCAGAGAAAAATCTTTGGAGCAGAGAGCTCATAGCCAAAAGCAACCCAGGTGGTGGGCAGAGGAACAATAATGGGGCTTGGTCTGCTGGTGTGCTGGGCAGGGCACCTGCTGGGGCTTCACAGAGCAGACACAATCGTCTCTCATTGAACCTGGAGCTCACACATTTCTGCTAAGCTGGCTGGCCAGAGTCTGTCTTTCTTCACTCCCCTCTGCTCACGGTGCTGGGGTCACAGGAATGTGCCACTGTGCATGGCTCTTACATGGGCGCTGGGAACCCAGACAAGACCTCATGCTGTGTAGCGAGCACTTTAACCCCTGAGCCATCCTTCCAGCTCCCCCTGTTGTGTTTTCCCAAAACAGGGTCT
This sequence comes from Myodes glareolus, assembly GCF_982192425.1. Lineage (NCBI taxonomy): Eukaryota > Metazoa > Chordata > Mammalia > Rodentia > Cricetidae > Myodes > Myodes glareolus. Next base: position 12,786,167 of record NC_142035.1, on the reverse strand, counting down.
CAGACTGACAATCCTCCTGCCTCAGTCCTTCATGTGCTGAGATTATAGGTAAATACCATCATTTGTCTAAAAATAAAAAATAAAATTATTTCCTCACTCCTTTGCACTGTGGGTACGAAAGTCCCTTGGTGCCTGCCACCCCAGTCACGGGCCTTTGTCCAGGGAGGAGGTGATACCCTCCCCATCTGCTGCCTGCGGACATTGTGCAGCTGGTGGTGAAGTGCAGCCCCTCCCCCACGAGGCTTCCCAGGGCAAGGGTGTTAAAGCAGAGCAGTAAGAGAGAGCCAGCTCTGCTTCCTGTAGCAGAATCCTGACATGAGCTACACTGGTGGGGGGTGGGGGGTCCCCTTGACCAGCCCCCATACAGTGAGGCTGTAGTGAGCAGTGAGATCTTTGGTTGACAACACCCCTCACGTGGCATAGCAAATCCTTGCTGGGGGATAGGCGTACTCTGTAAACTCCTAGAAACTGGCACCAGCTTTTTTCTTCAGGCACCTATCTTCTCTGGATGATTTAGCTTTTGAATTCTTTTTAAGGTGAATAATAAATCATAGCCAAGAAGATGATGAATCCTGGGGGGCCATGAGGCATCCTTGTGAACCATCAAAACTTTGAGTGTGTTTGGGGCACTTTGAGGTAACATCCCCACGTTTCCTGGAACCCACAGCTTAGCTTGAGGTCCTTCTTCTTCACCCGAATAGTGACCTGGTTGTCAGGACTCTGTTCAAATCTCACCTTGACCAAGACTTTTGAAGGCTCAACCCTTTTCAGAATTCTACAGCGCTTGATAGCGGCACCACCCCGGGGCCTCTGTGTCAACACCGGCCCTCAGCTCTCTTTCTAAGAGCTGTCCGCGTTTTGAGCTTTGTGACATGTGTCTCTCTCTGACAGCTTGCTTAGCCTGGGAACTGAGATAAGATGCTGCAAAACGAATGTTTTGACATTGGTGTGCCTTGCCCTCGATGCTCTGTGTGTGCCGGGAAGAGACTTTGGAGGATAGCGCTTTAATAGATACCAACTCATCACCTAACTTCAAAATATTTTGACAATTCTTCATCGATACAACTACAGCAAAATATCTGTCTCGGCGAGAGCGCCTACCGCTATAAGAGGAGCGCTGGGAAGCCGGCGGAGCTGTCATTAGAGACATACGCCCTCCTAATCACTCCGTCATTTTAACGCAACCTCACTATAAAAAAATTTTTATTTTGTCGAGTGTCTACTAAGTGATGTGTGTTGTGAACATTCTGCAAACTCAGTTCTCAGGTTTGGAATGAGTGAGCTCTCTATTTGATAGTTTGGGAAGAGTCTATTTATCATTCAGTATCTGATTTTCCCATCACACTCTCTCTGGGGACACTCACTTTCCCCTAAGTAGCCTTCAGGGCTCATGAAAACTCACCCACTCCCAGAGACAGCAGTGAACCCCGATTGGTCTAAGATACTATGTCCTTTGCCGCATAGTGAGATCAGCAAATGCAGGCTTAATCCAACCAGCCCACAACATTATGCCCAGAGTGGCCCAGTGAAAGACCATGCCATCTTTTCCTTGGAAATTCTCTTCTTGATGTGGAAGAATCTGTAATTTTTGAACTTCAAAGCTATCAAGTCACCTTGCAAAGCTGGGCTGAGGACAACGAGATGAGCACAGCAACACTGAAAAAAAATGTACAAAAACTTAGATCAAGCTGGATCTGATGCCCAAAGTTACCAGATGGATGATAGATACCACTAGTTCTAGGGTGAGCTGGAGAGCTCCCTGATTCTGGACCAGAGGATCTCTGGCAGGCTGAACTCCCCTCCCTCCCTTCCAATCTTTTTGTGACCCTGTGAGTCTCACTGCATAACAGGAAACATCCAGGATGAAATCTCCCATCCCTTGGTACACAGAACTCTCCAGAAACAGTGGCCGGCAGCACCACTGAAACGACACGGCCATTCTCTGACGACTCTAAAAGTGGTCTAGATCCGTGAACAATTGAAAACAACCCGAGCAAAGAACAGGGGGAATAACTGTGACCCTGGGTTAAGGAAAAGGGTTTTAGGTGTGATTCCAGTCCATAAACACCATTGATAGATCAGTAAACAACAAATACGGACAAAACTGACTTGAGGAACAGAAAAAAGAACAGAAAATCCAGTCTGAGCTTGGCAAGAGGGCTCAGCGGAGGGAGGGGTTTGCTACCAAGGCTGATAAACTGAGTTCGAACCCTGGAAACTACACAGCAAAAGGAGACAACTGATGCCCACAATTTATCCTCTGATCTCCACATGCATCCATTGCAAGTTTGGAACCTAGCACGCACGCACACACACATGCTCGTGCGAAAAATGTTAATTTTAAAATAAGCGAAAAGAGTCCAGTGTGTTACTAGGAGAGACTATTGAAGAGCAATCACATAACTAACAAAGCTTATGCAGCCAACATACCTAAAGGAGCCTTAAAACCCAGATGGGAGCCATTGTAGCTCAGTGATAGAGCATTTGCCTAGCATGACAGAGGCCATAGGTTCGCTCTCTGGTACTGCAAATACCACCCCCCCACCCCACTATCTTAGAACTCATCTGCAGGGAAGCAAAGACTCCAGGAGGGGCCTTGCACTGGCTCTTAGCTGGAGAATATTCAGAAAGCGGTATTGTGCAGGATAAAAGTGTTCCCCATCCTTAGTCTTTAGAGGACTGTGAGTGAACAGCCGCATTTGCCGGTTATGGTGGCTCGTGCCCATAGGGTTTGCTGAAGGAGGTGGAGACAGGAGGATCAGGAGTTCAAAGCCAGTCTGGGCGAACAAATGCTACCTTGAGATATAACTTCTGCCTCTCCGAGAGCCTCAGGACACAATTTACAGTCTGGTTTCCCTTTGGAAAAAGCGGCTGGAGGCTGGGAACACGCGGAGGGAGCTCTGCTTTTGGAGCAAGGAAAGTAGAGAGGCCCCCCCCTAGTAAGCAGTTTGCAGCTTGTTAGAGAGCTGAGGGATCATCTGTGTGCCACGTGACCCTTGTGCCTGTGCCTGTACCTGTGTGATCCTAGTGGAAGGAAGGCACTGTGCTAGGCAGCCTCCAGCAGGCGCCTAGTTCAACAATCAGGCGGTCCAGACATGAGGCAGGGCCTTGCCCAGCCGCACAAAGGTAGAAATCACAGACGAACACAGCCACTTGTTTGAATGTGGCAAGCACTAGCAGCCTATACAGCGACACACCGTCTCCATTTCTGTAACTTTGACTGGAAGCAGGGTGTGTAACTGGCCAGGGGTAGGGTGGGGGGGTGTGACTCTAAGGGAAAGATATGAGGTGGGCTGCTTTAGAGGTGGGGAAGGAAAGCCTGATTGTTGGTGGTGTTTCCACAAAGAGGTCCGCATGTTAAAATTCATAGACCTGCGCCCCACACAAAGACCAGTTTTGCTCTATAAGAATTTTAAAATATGATGGTTAAGCTCACACAGAACTGATGGTGTCTCTGAAAACATACTCAGATTTCTTAAAAATAATAATTAATAAAAAAGAGTAACCTAGTGTCCCTGCTGCCATCTGTGGAAGACTCACTCCCTGGCTTTGCCTCCCGCAAATCCCTTCAGAGGGACAGGGATGAGGCTGCCTGTGCCCTGCCCCTCAGAGGCAGCGTTAAATGTGTGCCTGCCTGTGAAAACACAGACCCAGCTCAGCCAGGGCCCTGGTGCCCCATTCATCACTCCCCCGCCCAGCCCTGACAGGACATGTGGAAACAGCCAGAACTGTAAGCCTGGAGCAGGAATGGGGATTTTATTGCCAGAGATGTTTATAATTTTTTTCTCTGGGTTTGAAGGTTTCTTTCATATCCAAATAAGTTATTTGGAGTATTGATAACAGGCCCAGTCAGAGAGGGCCCACAGAGATCTGTTCAGAAGAACTGCCCTTCTTCAGCTGTCTCCACTGAGCGTGGGAGGGCGTGGCAGGCCACGTGACTTTCCAAGGCTGTTTTGTGTTTTCTTTTCCTTCTGGTCTGTTCCTTTCACAAAGCCCCTAGATATCGAACCGCCCCAAGTCCAAGGTGAGAAGGAAGATAGGCTTTTCAAAGACAATGGCCTTTCACACACAGGCAAAGACACAGCCGATTCCGCAAGCCCCACCAAAGCGAGGCAGCCTCTGCTGGCATTTATAAACCAGCAACAGGGAAACACCCAAAGAAAGACCGAGACCCTCTCTGTGGTTGACTGCTTTTGGGTAATCAGGGACTCTGTTGATAAGGCTCATGAGTGAACAAGAGGGTGTATTAGTGGCCAATGCCTGTACCTTCAGCACTCAGGAGTCAGAAGGAGGAATATCAGAAATTCAAGTTCATCCTTTGCTGCCCATGGGTCTTAAAGCTAGCCTGGGCTAAACGGGACCTGATCTCAAAACCCAAAACAAAGCAAGCAAAGAGGAAGCATATGGTCTTTATGGTCATGGAGAGGGGGCACATTTAAAGAACCGTAGTATGAAAGTGTCACACGCCTGCCTTCCCCCGCTTTGACAGAGTGTGTGTGCTTGTTAAGCCTTGGCTAGCAATAGCAGGGACCCAGACTAAACTAGAAGATAAGAGTCCACAGGCTCTTTCCATTGAAAAATCGAGGGGGGATGAATGCAGGCATGGCTGGATCTGTGGGGCCTTTTATGCATTTTCGCTACAGCTAGGTGAAATGAATTTAGTTTGAGTAAGCATAAAAAGTGTATTCAAGACTGTCATCTCACACAGGGAGGCGTGAGCTCGTGGGATGGAAAACTCTAAACAGGCAGTGAATTTAAATGCGGACGGACAGCAAAAACCACCCCACCCACAGCGGCCACAGGTTGGTACTTGATCCCACCACTGCCTCTTCCAAGTGCCCTTGTGGGTTAGCAGAGTTTCCAGCCATTTCTTTGGAGACTGAGGGCCCAGGATAAAGAGACATAGAGCAGCGAAGGTCTAACGTGACCATCCATGATGGCTTGGGGGACAGCCCAACGTAATACTAGCACCTTCCCCATACTCTCAAAAATGGTCTTAGTCAAGTCAATTGATTCTGGGATCAATATGTGTCACGTAGCTTGTGTGTGTGTCACATAGCTTGGGGGGGGGGGCATTGATGGAAGGAAGACAGCGATGGCACCAGGTAGCGCCGTCCGTCTCCAGTCCTGCCTTCTCCAGCTCGGCCTTTCCTGTCTGGGCTGACCTCCAGGCTGTTCTCCTCCATGCAGAGGACACCGGGCTCCACCTTCACTTCCAACCACTTGAAAGCTGTTTTCGCACTCATTGTCACAGAACTAACGTCTCAAAGAGTCTCATCTGTTGTATGACAGGGACAGACAGACCCAGATACAGCCTTTATCCCGTTGCCTGCTAACGCCAAGCAGGGAAAGTCCTTTGGGTGTTGGGACCACCTTGGCATCTTGCCAGAGCTTCCTAGTCTCCTGAGCTAATTAGGGCTGCTGTCAGGAGGGACTTTGAGGGGCTTGTCTACATGCCTGTGCACTCACTTCTCAGACTCTGGTTCGGCTCAGAGAACAGCACAGTTGTCAAGGAGACATGCAAACACCTGGAACTTTCCAAGGGGCACAGTGAATGTAGCTGGCTGCCTGCATGGGTAGCTCATGACATGTATGGATGTCTGGTCTCTAGATACAGGGTCAAAGTAGAGCCATCAGGGAACTGGACAGTGGTCATAAAAACATAAGATGGGATCCGTTCCTTCTTCTGCTCCCATGAGAGTGCCTTTTTCTGTGTTAGCCACGGCTATCAGACCCTCTCTGGGTGCTCTGATGTGGCCGAAATAACACTGTGGGGACTCAGGCTTGCACGAGTGCACATCCAGAACCTGGTACTACTTCAGGTCTGTGGCTGGCAGGGGTGGCTCCCATCACCATCCATCACAAGCCTGACGTGGACTGAGCCCCTGGCCTGTATGCGCAGCTAACAGAGCCCATCTGTATGGGCTGCCTGGCTCAGACAGGCAGGTCTGAAAAGTCCTGATGGAGGAGGGTCCAGCTGGCAGCCTCCCGTGTTTGCCCTCCTGTCTCACGTTACTTGGTCGGTCCAGGAGCAGCAGACGGTATGGTACAGAAGGCAACTCCAGAGAGCCAGGAATGCACTGAGGTTTATCCCTCTGTGAACATGTGGAACAAGCCCAAGAGAAGCCTAGAGAAGAAGGTGGGTCCTTATTAGGGGCCCGTTCACCTCTTTCTAAGGACATGGAAGACTTGCTTGGTCTCTTCTGGGAAACCTTATCGTGGGTAGAAGTTTCCAGAAGTGAATAGATGGTGGTCTGTGTTTAGCCAGTTGCCCCTGGTTCATGGTCAGTGTTCTTTGTCTCACAGCCGTATCATGTGTCTGTTCTCACTGTAAGGACCGGAGTTCTCTTGCGCTTCCAGACTTCATATATTTTTTACTACATAGAAGAATCCTAGGGAATGCTTCAGACAAAATGCTCTTCCTAAGTAATGGCGGCCTCTTCATTCCAGCTTCATCTGAGCTGAGAAGCACAGCTGCTTACGGCAATAGACAGAAGCTGAAGGAGGGATGGCGCCTTCCACAAGGTCCCCAGACATGCTGACTCTGGCCCCAAACTGAAAGGCCCACGAAGAGAAAAGATTGGAGAGATGTAACACTAGGGGCTAAGAGACAAGATGGCAGAGGGGAGCCAAGATGGCTGAAGAGAGCTAGAATGGTGGACTGGAGGAAAGACCAGAAAGGAAGCCAAGCAGGTGGGCTGAGGAAGCTCAGTTCAGGGGGACCAGCAGGATGGAGGATACAAAGCCTCATGAGGGCTATCTGGAAGGCTGACCCAGAAAGACAGCAAGTTCAGGCCCATCGGAACTATAGAATGAATTCAGGTTCTACCTGGACAACTTATCAAGACCCTGTCTCAAAATGAACAGTAGAAAACAGAATTGAAGATATAGTTCATTAGTAGGGGGCTTACCTAGCATTCTTAAGTCCACAGGTTCAATCCTCAGCACCACCATGTGGAGAGGGGGAGCTGTGCAGGGGGAAGAGCAGGGAAGAGAGTGTGTGGGCATACAGAAAGGGAGCTGACTGGTGTCCAGCTTTGGCTGGGGGGTCAGAGGCAAGTTTCATCCCACCCCAGAGGCAGCGACTATGTTATAAGTAGATGAAGACTGTCAGCTCCTCGGAGGCATGGCCTTTGTTAGGTTCGCTCCTTTGTTTGTTTGTTTGTTTATTTATTTATTTATTTTGCCTGGGCCATTGTTATATCTTTAACACAGGGAACAATGGCTGACACACAGAGGATGCCTGAGGAATATTTGCTGAATGGAAGCAAGAAGGCTGAGCGCAGCAGACGAGGAAGCAGAAAGGCCGAGGAAGCGGGAAGGCCGAGTGCGCAGATGAGGAAGGCTATGAGCTTTGAATGGATATTTCTTCCAGGGAAGAAAAGAAGAAAAGCACATTAGAAGGTGCACAGCCACCACTTGCTATCAAGAAAATAGAAATTTAAAACCCCAGTAAAGGGGGCTGGAGAGACGGCTCAGTGGTTAAGAGCACTGGCTGCTCTTCTGGAGACTCCAGGTTCGGTTCCCAGAACTCACAAGGCACGCTAACAGTGGTCTGAAACTCCAGTCCCAGGGAATCCTACTCCCTCTTCTGGCCGTAAAGGGTATTGCACTCCTACACACAAAATAAAAATAATAAAATCTCAAAACAAACCAAGACAGTGAGAAGCCACTTCGCACCCACCAGGATGGCTGCTATGGAAACAAACAGCCAGAAAGTCGCAAGTTTTGGGTAAGATGTGGAGAATGGCAAACTTTGTTCGCTGGTGCGGGGAACATGAAAATGGCATAGCTGCCATGGAAAGCCGTGGGGCTCCATGACGATGCAGAAGTCACAGTTGCCAAGCACGTGTGAGGCTCCAGGCTCGCTCCACAGCACCAACAAGGAAACAACAAAACTCCGGAGTTACCACAAGTCATGGCTCATCCATGAACTTCGGAGGGCTCTAAAGATGTGCAGATGACCACACTTCTCAGCTTCCAGGAGTTGAGGGTGGGTCATGTGGCCAGGTTCTGACCAATCAGAGTGATCAGAAGTTGTCCCTGCATCTTTGGTCGGGGCCCTCCCATTGCGCTGTCCTCTCCTACAGTGGAAATGTAGATTTGGTAGATGCTTTGAGCCTGCTGGTGAGGGGTAGGGAGTGGTTGGCAGAAGGAGCCGAGGCACCTGATCCCCGAACTTCCCAGCCACTGTATGAGATCAGTGAACTTCTCCTGGGTGAAACTGGCTAAGATGCTGACTCATGACCCAGCAGGGGCAGCTGACACAGAGGACAGGGAAAGAGCCCAGAAAGTTCCACTCCAACCAACAAATGCTACTCAGGCAAATGAGACACCAGCCAATGCCGCCCCCCTCCTCTCTCAATGGCGGGCCTGTGACAAGACAATGCCAATACAGACAAGGCATTGTCTGAGAGTAGTAAGTCGCCCCCCCCGCCGAAAGGCAAATGGGACCAGCTGCTTTCACATGAGGGGTCAGAGGTGACAGTGGAGGTGCCTGGAAAGGGAACCCAGGTTGGGTGCAGCAGCAGAGAGAGCCCTGATGCCAGCAAGCATGGCACGGCTTGAAATAAACAAGCTCGCGATAGTAGAGGAAGCACAGGCCGGCTGAAGTGCTGGGGTCCTGACTTACGTAGCCATCTCCCAGAGGAAGCTTATCACCAACTCCTCTACAGGGCTGAAAGCCCAGGCACAGAGGCGTTGAATAACCTTGCCCAGGTCTCTCCTCTGGCAGTCGGTGGAGACAGGCTCTGAGCTCCTTCCTTTAGTTACAAATAAGATAACACTGGATCCATAGAGAGGGGGTTGAGAAAAAGTTATCCTTACAAAAGAGCTTTATTGGGAGAGTTCTAGGCTCGGGGGCCTTTGGGAGCCACCATGAGGCCCTGGACAGGGTGAACATTAGGAAAGGTATCGGGACAGGGGACCTGAAGGGACTGAGCCTTCAGTTCCAAAGGACAAAGTGGGGTTTCTTGTTCAAGGTCACTGCAGAGCAGGTGTGTAGATTCTGCATCATGCGACCTAGTCTACACAAAGAGGGCACTAGTTACATTTCAAGAAGGTCATAAAAATGCAGCAGGAAACCGTACTTGCTTGGGGCTGCAAGGTGGCGGGAGAAGACTCAGGTCCTGTGAGAGTTTCAGGGTGCAGCTAGAACTGTGTTGCTGCTCATCCGACACGCCCTTCTCCTGTCCTGAGTACGCTGGGGCTGGTCCCAGGAAGCTGGCTCGTTGGAACTGTCCCCACTGCCCCCTCGAGAAACGCAGTGATGTACACCGTGTCCCCTGCAGAAGGCTTCCCATCTGTTCCCTACACGAGCACAGTGACACATACAAATGGTCTCGTGTTGCCTGGCCATGGAAGACGACTGTGTTCCTGAGGAGGGCTCCTCAGTGGAGGACAACACCAGCAGCCTATTATAAATCAGCCATCTGCCCCGGGCATCGTGGCCATCGATTTCCTGTCCTGGGGGTGGAGAACAGGCTTTGTCGTGCAGTAAGTCCTGTGGGGACTCTGTGATCTGGGGAGGGTGCTTTGTAGTCATTGCTGTTGGCCTGGATGTGACTTCTGGTGACAGAAGTCCCCTCACTGTCTCTCAGCAATGGGAAGGACCGCAGCATGAGGAGACACGGGACACTTCTCACTACAGTGACGACATTGCCCGTGGTGGTCAATCCCCCCCCCCCAAGCAGAAGACCCTGATGTGAACAAGTGTGCTATTTCCTTTCCTAGAAAATACCTGCCTGGGAATGAACACCAAAAACGAACGAATGAATGAATGAATGAATGAGTGCCAGAAATGCTGCCTGGAAGAAGTCTGCAGTGTGAAGAAAGAACGCATTTAAGATGGAGTGAAAGGGGCGCTCTAATCTTGGCTTTTACATTCAGCAGATTTTCCTTTGTGTTTTCCATACTTATGTTTACAAATCCCACAATATTATGTAAATATTCATTTACTCTCTTCTGGGCCTTTGATGATTTCTACATTTAATTTACCAGTACATCTGGAGTTTATTCTGATATACATAATGAGATATGGGCTGAATTGTGTGGCGCCTTATGCCTCTCCACTAAGTTCTGGAGTTCAGTTCCATCCCATAATCTACCATCCTCTGACGATTGTGATATCATCAAACCTACCTCTATGTGTGTATGAACTTTTGTTCATTTTTCTTGGCTCCGAATCAACTCCATCCTTTTGTTATTATAATCCTATGTGTGAGAGCACCTGACTGCATGCATCATTTATTTTGTTTTGCAAAAATAAAATATTTCATGACTTAATTTTTAAAATTCACTTTAGACCTTTTTCTTCATGCCTTCTTCCAGGAACATTACATGTTGGAGATTGGAGATGACAGATAGAGACATCTGGTCTACCAGTCCTATCTTCTTCAAAGGAATGTGCTATTCACCCCTTCCTTCCATCTTTCTCTTTTCAGACTTTGCCCATCGGAGCCTCAGCAACTTGCTGTGATCATACCCAAGTGATCTATTAGCTGTTGAATTTGAATTTGATCTCTTCGGAGTAGGACAGTCATGCTAAGTTAGTGTTTTCATTTTTGTGTCAAAAATCCCAACAAAAGTAATGTATGGAAGGAAGGGTCTATCGGGCTCACAGCTGCAGGTTGCATAGTCCATCGTGGTGGGGAAGGCATGCCACTGAAAGCAGTTCTAGATGTGGCCACAAAAGTATAATGTAGCTGGCCACACTGCACCCAATCAGGAAGCAGAGGAAGACAAATGCATTACTTATTATTACTCCTTTTATGAATTTTGTAATTCACTCTGTTCCCAGTTTTGAATTTTTTTCTTTCTTTCTTTTTGTTTTCTTTTGTGCTTGTTTGTTTTGAGACAGAGTTTCTCTGTGTTACAGTTCTGACTCCTAGAACTCACTTTGTAAACCAGGCTAGCCTCAAACTCACAGAGATCCGTCTGCCTTTGCATCCTGAGTGCTGGGATTAAAGGCACACACTACCACTTTTGTTTTGTACCAGTTTTGAATCACCACACCTACCATTCCTAAAGGGGATATGTGCGTACATGAATTGGTCTCATCAGCACACCCACCATTTCCTAAGGGGACATGTGCAGGTACATGGATTGGTCCATTTCCTAAGGGGACAAGTGCGTACGTGGATTGGTCTCATCAGCACAGCCTTGTTGAGCTCCCTGCCCATTCTGACTCCCTAGGAATTCTGACTCCCTAGGAATCCTCTTGCCTCTGACCTTGTTAGGCATCCTCTGACAATGTGATGGTGCTTGGCTGCATTTGGAGTGGATGATTTCTCCTCCTCAGTAAAATACACACAGAGGCATGCCAGGGGTGTGTCTCCTTGGTGATTCCAAATCCAGTCAAGTCGACCATAAAATTTAACCATCACAACTACGTATTCTTAATCATAGGGTTCATTCATTTGTGAATTGGCGCTCTGGCTGTTGATCTCTTCCTATCTCAACATCAACACCAAGTTTGGTCAACAGGCGCCTCCTACTTCCCTTTCTTCTCCAGAAACTTCTGGGGTTTCTTTATATGCTTCTTTGTGTGGGTGTTATAATTGGCTGATATAACTCCCCAAATGTGTGTAGATTGGACTAGTGAGAGTTCTAGTGGATTCTCCTGGGTGTTCCAAGGACAGCAGGTAATGTCACATTCCCATTGCGCCCCCTGCCTGCCGGAGTGTCTGTCCTTCATCATGGGCCGGCTCTTGACACTTTCCTGGCGCCATCCCAAACACCACTTGGCTCCTCTGTTTTTGTTCGCTGAGTTACAAGCTGTATCTTGGCTCTGCCTTGTAATTTTAAAGTCTTCTGCTGCCAGCCCTGAGCTGCCCACACTGTAGCCACCCTGACTTCATCTGATGATTGAGGAGGGGGAGAGTTGAGCTCTCCACAGGCTGAGTTCTTAACATGGGCCTATAGAGTGTGAATCCAGATGTGTTCCAGGCAGTTGTTCAAAGAACAGAAGAAAAAAAATTCTGGAATGTGGCCAAGGGATCAACCAGTCACTGGAGCGGCAGAGCCTGCGTGGTACTATGTGTTCTGGCTTCTGCGTGTGTGAGTTCATTTTTCAAATGAAGGTTCTAGACGTAGAGAGGCTATGTCTCTTGTCCAAGGTGACACGTATGAAAACTGAAAAGAGGCAGGGTTTCCGTCAAGGGAGTGTGTCCTCGAGTTTGTATTCCTGATCACCACACCCATCATTCACAGAGGAGCTGTGTGTCTGCACTGGTCTTGTTGGCACAACCTGGTAGTTCCCTCCTCACCACGACCTTATTGGGACAGAGTCCTCCTCACCCGGACCTTGTTGGGAGGGAGTCCTCCCCATTCTGACCTTATTGGGACGGAGTCCTCCCCACCCCGACCTTGCTGGGAGGGAGTCCTCCTCACCCTGACCTTGGCTGCAGGAGTCCTCCTCACTCTGACCTTGGCTGCAGGAGTCCTCCTCACTCTGACCTTGGCTGCAGGAGTCCTCTGTCCAGCCCAACAAACTTCTTCAATATATTCTGGTGCCTGTGTCATTTTCTGTCTCCATAAATGTTCTGCCTGGCCTGGAAACAGGCTTCCTCCATGTTCCATAGTCCTATTTCAAAGATATCAACTAGAGAGAGAGTCTCACCACTGTAGAAGTCTACCCCACACCATGGAGCAATAGCCATCTTGTGTCTAAGGCATTACTCATAGGTGGCAATAACTTGGGCATGCCCTATGATAAGGAAGGGTACTCTGCAGAAAGGTCTTGCTAAAGCCACAGGGCTCCATTTCTCTAGTTGTGGAGCCACAGGTTTCCCAGCTCCCTGTTTTGGCTAGAGGGCTGGCAAGCAAGTCCTGGCATCCTTTCAACCCCCAGTGCTTGGATTATAAACAAGCACACATGGCCACATTTGGCTTTAACATGATTGCTGGGGATCAGAACTCGAGTCTCCACGTTTGTGCTGCAAGCACTTTACCCATGGAGTCACCCCCTATCCTTTCTTTTATATTGTATGTGAAGATTTTAGGAGAGAGAGGGGTCAGCAGCCCACAGACCCTTCCAACCCTCCTGACATCCTCTCCAACTCTGGCTGCCTTTCCTCCCTGATCCTCCTAGGGGCGGGGCCACAGCTTCTGTTCCCTATCCCTACCTCCAGAGGATCTGTCACTTGCCAACTGCTCTGTTTAGACTCTCAGAGAGCATGGCAGCAGCTGCATCTGAAACATGGAAAAATGGAAATAAGAATTGTTTTTCAAAAAGGAAACACATGCTCTGATGAGTGGGAAGAAAATCTCCCATGAGAAGCGGGTGGGGGGCCATATTGACACATGGATGGAACTTATTTTCCAAGCCTACTTTGGAAGTGCAGGAGCTGAGCTAGGCTATGACCTCACAGCATCCCAGGCAGCAGATCTGACACGTGGGAAAGAATTATTAAAGTCTGTATTTGCTCACTGCCAGAGTCTAAATCTGAACCACACCCCACCCACAGGCTTGGGGTTTGAATGCTTGGTCCATGACTGGTGGTCTATTTTGAGAGATTATGGAGACTCTGGGGAATGGAGCTTTGCTGGAGAAAGTCAGTCCCTATGTGGGGAGAGGGCCCTGACATAGCACTCCAACCACTTCTTGTTGATTTTTACTTCTGGGTCCACCGTGATGTGAACAGCCTTGGTTACACATTCCCACTGCCAAGGTCTACTCAGTCATGCTTCCCTTTCTGCCACGATGGACTGAGGATCTTCTAGGCTACGCTTCCCTTCCCTGTCATGATGGATTGAGATCCTCCTGAGTAAATCCTTTCTTTACTAGGTTGTTTCTTTCAGGTTTTGTCACAGCAACACCGAGGTTATGACACATCCACATACCCCAAACAGACGATCCAGGTCTCAGTCCTCATTTTGAGCTTTTCTCTGTGGTGCTATCTACCAGCCATGAGCCAAAGGTTCCCATCCGCCATATTCCTGAGTTCTAGCCTCCATCCTTAGCCCCAGATGCCGGCATTAATCACCATGACTGTCAGGGTTCTCTTTACCCTGCTTCGCTGGATTACACACATGTGCGTGGGTGAGGGGGAGGTGTTTGTTGTCTGTTTTTTTGGTATCTGCATCAGCTGGCTTTCCATGCATGTAAAACATACCATGACAATGGTCTTAGTGAGAGGGGAGCTTATTTAAGCCCACAGTTCTGGAAGTTTTAGTTCATGTTCAGGTGGTCCTGCTTCTCTGGGTTGCATCACGAGTAAGCTGCTCCTTGCATGCTGGCCAGGAAGCAAGGGAAGCAGAAAGAAACCAGAGCCCCACAACTCCCTTTAATGGTACCCCCACCCCTGCCAATGACCTGAAACCTGTCTCCAGGTCCCACCTCTTAGAGGTTCCATTGCCTTCCAGTAGCATCACCCTGGGGACTAAACCTTTGACCCAAACAAGGCCTTTGGGGGACATTTCAGATCCAAGCTAGCACACAGTACCTGGGTGTAACTGAAAAGTGGATAGGACTGAAAGCATGACCCCAAGGGCCTTTGAGATGGCTCAGTGGGTAAAGAAAGCATTTGTTGTGTATGAGGACCTGAGTTCAGATCACCACAACCCAGATGGGATGCTATAGCAGGAATATGATCCCAGCACTCCTACAAAGAGACGGGAGTGGGGGATAGGAGAAGAGGGAAAACTTGTGGGCCAGCTAACCCAGTGTGCACAGAGGCAAACCACAAGTGACAAGGACTGCCACCCGACGCTGTCTGCCCATGCTGGTGAGCGTGCACAGAGAAGGGAGGAGAGGGAGAAGATGAATATGTGTCAACTTCTAGAATCTTGGTGTTCCTCGCAGAACCAGATGTCCACGGAGGCAGGTTTCATGGCAGCCTGAAGCTTCCAGTGGATTCCCCAGCCTGGAGTTCTAAGAACATAGCCTCCACCCACACCAGGAGAGCAGCTTAGGTAGTCACCGTCTAGAATACCCATGGACTCCAGAACGGCAGATGCTATGACTGGGCTCAGGGATTAAGAAGTCCATGGCAGTATCTACTCTAAGACACTATTACCAATTATTTTGCTAAGGGAAAGACATTTTCTTTCTTTCTTTCTTTCTTTCTTTCTTTCTTTCTTTCTTTCTTTCTTTCTTTCTCTCTCTCTCTTTCTTTCTTTCCCCTCTCTCCCTCTCTCTCTCTCTCTCTCTGTGTCTCTCTCTCTTTCTCTTAAATGGCCTTCTGCCTTTAAATCTGGACTTTAGAGAGTCAAGGGTAAACAGAAGCAGCAGAGAGTTTGAGCCTGCTCCTCCCGTCTTCTTTGCTGTTGATTTGTTCCAGGGCAGGAAATTCAGTCCTCTACTCTCTCTGAGGCCAGTTTACAGTGTCAGCTGGCTTACAGGACATGAGCCTGCTGCTGTCCAGCCTTCCATCAAAGGCTTTGTCCTCTATCTGCAAGAAGGCACACCCAAGGGGACTGTGGTTGTTCCTGTCCAGCTCCATCCCTCCATGGTGCCATCCTGGCACAGACCGAGAGTCCTGCAGATGGGTGTACCTAGAACAGAGGGTCCATGGAGGAATCAAAAGGGTACAAGTGCCCTGCTCATGCCCACACCTTTCCCAAGGGCTGTTTCAGAAGACGAGGGGTGGTGCTTCCTTGGAGAAATGTCTATTCAAGTCCTTCATATTTGATGGGTTTTGGGCTTTGGGTGGTTTTAGTTTCTTTTGGTTTGGTTTGGTTTGAATATTAGGTTGTGGAACTTTGTTAAATGTTTTAGAAATGGATCCTATATCAGACTGATAATTTGCAAATATTCTCTTTGCTTAGTAGGTTGTCCTTTTACTTTAGATATTGTTTCTTGGCTCTGCCGAAGTTTTAGTTTGATGCTATCCCACCTGTCTATTTTTGCTGTGTTTGCTAGTGTGTTTCTGTATAAATAAATAAATACACCATACACACACCCGTCACCAATGCTACTGAATGATGGTCAGCCTGTGTATTTTTCTCTGTATTTACTTGTTTAGGCTTTATGTTCACAAGTCTATAATGCATTTGGAATTGATTTTCATGTGTGTGAAGAAAGACTCTAACCTCTTCCCTCAGCACATTGGGGTCTGGTTTTCCCAACTTCGTTCGAAGGGACTGTCTCCTCTGCTGCCGTGTAGACTTGGCAGATTCACGGAAAATCCGCTGGCGTGCTTATGTGGATTCATGTCTGGGCTCTCTGCTTGCAAATGACATTGTTTCCCTAATTTCCTTTACAGGCAGCTCGTGGAGAAAGGCGGCTGACCTTTGCTGTGTTTGCGTTCGGCAAGTTTGCTGGATTTGTTTCTTAGTTCTAGTAGATTTCATTTTCTTTCTTTTTTCAAGTCTTCAGAGGTTTGTGTATAGCAGATGATAGGATAAGCAAACAGAAACTTCTTTTTGTGGTTTCTTCCTCCTCTTCTCCTTCTTCTTCTTACCTCCTTGCTTTGATTCAGAATCCAATGCCCAGCAGAAACAGCGCTGAGCATGGATGATCTGAGAGAAAAGCCTTCGTGTTCCACATTTACAGCCAATTCACTGTGAGGGTTTTATTTATAGTAATTACTATATGGAGTTAATTTCCCTCTATATCTAGTGTGTTGGGCATATTTATTACAAGGGGCCTCTGCACACATGTGGCATACACTCACACACAAACAAAAATAATTTAAAAATCTTCGTACTAAAAAGGACAATCTGTCTCAGTGTCTTCCCTGAACAACAAAACCAAGACCTGTCAAAGATCTTGTGACTGTTCCCATCTGCTAATGGAGTGTCAGTAGCTCCATTGCCTTTACCACAGCCCTGACCACACCACATACTGGGCTGCTCACTCGGTTAGCAGGGCTACCTAGCCGAGGCCATCTCTATTCCAAAATGGTGATGGGACAGTCATGTAAATACTTAGAGGAAGAAAGTCATACCTCAGCAATTATAAATAGAAACATCAAGGACTAGAGAGATGGTTAAAGGCATCAGTTCCTCCAGAAGACCCAGGTTCAATTCCCAGCCCTTTCCTATGTGACACTTCACAACCACGTGCAATTTCAGTTCCAGAGGATCTGACACCCTCTTCTGGTTTCCTTGAGCACAACCATATAAGCTGCCTTTACACACAAGCAGACAAATACTCATATACATAACATCAAAGAGTTTTAAATTAGAAGTCTCAGAGGACAGAGCTGAAGGTTCCATCTCTGGGGCAGGAGGTAAGTTAGAGGATTTGCTTCAGCGAGCTTCCCCCAAACACTGCAGCTGCTGGCAGGAGCAGCTGTCACTCTCCCCTCCACCACACGGGACCTGGTTCTGAGAACTCCACCTTCCAACTCCATGGAGCTGTGCCAGTAATCCATTCCACAAGTTAGTACTGCCCTCAGCCCTGGCCAGAGACTCTTCTCTCCGTGGTCAGCAGTTAATGCTGAGACTCATAAGTGGTTGAAGTGCGGGGAATAAGTGTCTCCTGAGTGTTCAGCCCTAAATAGGATGTCTCATCCCCTGCCCAAGGCTCAGTGAACTTCTCACCCCCTGCCCAAGGCTCAGGGACCATTGTAGAAGAGGGGCAGACAGAATGAAGGGCTGGAGGGTAGGGAGGAGCGCAGTGAAAGCCTGTCTTATGGACCTGGACCGGCCATGGCACTCACAAACTCCTGTTCATGATCAAGGTAACAGGATCAATCAACATTGCAGGCAGCCTCCTCAGACTCAGAGGGGAATATGCTGGGAGTACCTGGGGTTGGGGAAAGGAAGGGAGAGAGGCTGTGGAGATGCATTATGAACAAGATGCCTTGTTTACATGTATGAGATTGCCAAAGAATAAAAGAGTCTCCATTAAAAATGGGTAGGAGTGTAGTTATCTTGGCTTTCAAGTCTGACTTCAAAACTGCCTATAATCTTTGACAGTGTTGTTTATTAGCAACCTTCTGAAAATGTGTATAAGTGTTTAGCTAAAATGGCTTGTTTGGGGAACTAAATTGTTTGAATATGCAAAAATAAAAGTGTTATTTAAACCAGCTATTCCACTTCTGGGCTATTTATCAAAAAACAAAAAACAAAACAAAACAAAAAACAAACCCTGAAGTCTGGATCACAAATGTCGTAACACTCCCATATCCATTAAAAGGTGTGGGGGGAGCCCAAATGTCCACTGACAGAGGGATATAATTAAAGAATGTGGTATGGACAATAGAAAACTATTCATCCTTAAAGGAAACAAAACCAAAAATACTGCAATGCACCACAAGGACAAACGCTGGATATTGAGGACAAGCTTGTCACAGGAAACACTACCTGTTCCCATCTCTGGGCAATGTAAAACAGCTACTCATAGAGAGAGAGCATGGAAGGGGATGGCAGAGGATGGAAAGGGAGGGGACCCATTCATCAACAGGCATAATGCTCTAGTTGTATAAAATGGAGAAGGGTGGGAGCTGGAAAGATGGCTCTGGAGTTAAAAACGCTTCTTGCTCTTTTGAAGGCTGGAGTTTGGTTCTCAGCACTCACATCCGGAAGCTCAGTGGCCTGTACCCTCAGCTCCAGAGGATCTGATGCCCTCTTCTGGTCTCCGAGGGCGCCTGCACTCCGTGCACACACTCCTGCACAAAAATACATAGCATACACAGTTTAAAAATAAATGTCATTTATTTATTTTTATTTTGTATATGTATGTGGGGGTTCTGTTTGCACATGTGCCCCATGTTTGTGCCTGGTGCCCATGGAGGCCAAGAGAGGGTGTCAGATCTCCCACAACCGAGGTTACAGATGTTTGGGAGCTGCCGTATAGATGTTGAGAATTGAACCCAGGTCCCTGGGAAGGGCAGCTAGTGCTCTTAACTGCTGGGCCAACTCTCCAGCCTCTAAAATAAATCGTGAAAACAAAAGGTTTGTTTTTTGTGTGTGTGGTTCTAGAGATCATCTGTGTATACTGGAACTTAAATGGACAGGTTGAGTCATACATGTATGCCCTGGTTTAGGAAACAGGCCTCCTGTTAAACATTTTTGCCACAATTTCACACACACACACACACACACACACACACACACACACACACACACACACTAAAGTAGGGTTCTGTTAACAGAGGCCTTGTACTATTATTTTCTAAATACAGCCCACTATTGACTTCAGGAGTCTAATTTCTTTGGTTTTCCTAACAATAAACATACTGTGTACATACCCCGCCCCTGATTTAATAAAGATGTCCAGTCCTAAAAGATGGGTTTTAAAAACTCATACTGTGCATGACTTTAATTAGGCTTCCAGTCAGGGATGCTAAGAACTGAGGGTCCAGCAGATAGGGCAGCAGAGAGGGAGGGCGACCAGCTATTAATAGTCTTCCCTCCCCAGCACACTGAGACCGACAGGCACAGGTTCCCATCCAGAAGGGCAGAACAGCTGGACACGCAGCTAATTAAGTATTCATGAGCTGAGCTTTCTAGACCCTTCTGGAATAGTCTTTCATTGCCTTTGAAGTTCAGTCTTTGGGCTCATATTAGACTTGGGGCTGGTAGTGAACAGGCAACAGAGCCACAAGTTCTCACTTCCCAAGATGCAGTGGGCACTGTGTGTGGCCTGCTCCCTGAGGTGGCTGACCCTAAGCATCAATGGGTGTTGCATGGGACACAGACACACTCATATTTCCTCTCTGTGTTTCAGGTTTCTGTGATACTGGGGGATAGGGTTCAACTCATCAATGTGTTCCAAGGGTCTGGAAGGTAGCCAGCTCCTGTGTGACTTGGCAGCAAGAGATGTCCCATTAGCTTCTCAGCAGGACGACGCTGCATGCTGCATCGTTGATAAGGCACTTGGCTTTGGTACAGAACACCAGCAAATGCTGCTGGGAGTGTGGCGGAGGGCGGAGGTGCAGCGTGCATTGAGAGTGTGCATCCCCTTGTGTGCACCATACCTGGTCTCACCCAGGTGTCCTTATTGTGTGACTTTATCACAATGCAAAGTTACTCTGTCCAAACAAAGAGACTTCCCTAGTTCCCAGGGCTGCACTGTTGAAGGCGAGCTTCCAGTCACGTGATGGTGTCACGGGTGATTGGGGGTGGGGAGGCCCATAGCTTCATCAGCTCCAATCACACCACTCTGGCCACAGTAAGGCCAAGCCTCACTGGACAGCAGGGTACCTGGTATAAATAGAGGGCTAATAGCACGGAGGAGAAGGCTGAGCCATTAAGAGCACTTGGATTTCCAGCACTCACATTGGACAGCTCACGACTACCTGTAACTCCAGCTTCAGGGGACCCAAGGGGCTCTTCTAGCTGCCTCTGGTAGCCGCACACGTGTACACAGACATGTCCTCAGGCACACACATAAAACTAAAATAAATAGAAAGTTAAGGTACTTCAACAGTCTCTTAGCTTCAGGCTCGTCTGGGAGGGAAATAGCCACCACCAGGAAGCCAGAGATTGGCACCTGCCCTTGTCATCATTTTGACTCACAGTTGCTTGGCTGGTAATAGGAGAAATTAGGAAAATGGCCTAAATAACGAGGCTTCGTTGGTTTTGAAAATAAGGCAAACCGGCAGCACCCAGGGCATGTGTGGAAGGTCCATGCCAGCAGAAGGGACTCAAAGAGGCTGCCCACCGGTGTGCACGCCCTCGGTCTTCTTACCTAACACCTTCTGTGCCTGTCTCCTTGGTCACCTGCTGAGGATGGGGGGGGGTCAAGGAGGCTGTTTACAAGAATGCTGCTTAAATACCAACCTGCTCAGGTAAGAGCTGGAAGCGAGGCCAGCATGGTAGAATGGGTTTGTAATCCCATCACTCAGGAGGCTGAGGCAGGAAGATTATAAATTTCAGATTAGCCTGGGTTATATAATGAGATCTTGTCTCATTTTAAAAGGAAGAAGAAGAAGAAGAAGAAGAAGAAGAAGAAGAAGAAGAAGAAGAAGAAGAAGAAGAAGAAGAAGAAGAAGAAGAAGAAGAAGAAGAGCAAATTCAAAATTATTGAAAACAGCTGGGGCAGGATCAAGACAGAAAAGGATTTTCAACAAATGCCATAGAACCTGGTGGTTTAGTCTGTGAGACTGCCCTGTTTATATAGAGCAGAAAGGAAGGGGGGGCGGGACAGTCTCCAGGGCAGTCCTCCCAGGGGTCCCAGCTCCAGGCTCCTCTCCTCGGGCCTCCCCTCCCCCTCCTAAGTCAGCCTCTCTGGCTGCCGCATCTCAGTTGGAGCTAGAAGCCATTTCACCTAATCATGTAGGTCATTTTCTCCAAAATCGCTTTCCTTTTAACCTTTTTTCATGAGGATCAAAGAAGTACGAGAGACGGGCCGGCAAATTACCTTCCCTTGCCGAGCCAGCTCTCTGGAGGGGGCGGCCTTAAAGGACAAGGAGGGCCTTTGGGGCCAGCGTCAATGCTCTCTGCACCGCGGCGCTCCCATGCAGCTTCCCGAAACAAAGTGACCATTTGGGGCAGAGACACAGAAGTCGTAGAAAGCGTTTGACAATCAGCCCAGGAAAGAGCAGTCATTAACTTGGGTGAGAGGCCAGGGCCAATGCCACGCATGCCTGCTGCTCAGTTCCTTTGAAAGCGGCATCAAGCTATATTCCGGAGAGGCATTGGGAGTTGTCGCTGAGGACTGGTGTTTAGTGAAGGCCCACTGTGGTCCAGACATGCTGTGGGGCCTAGAATGAGTCACCTGGATGTCTCTTGGACCTTGTTTTCACACCTGTTTCAGGAGGCAGAAAGATTCCAAATGTGTGCACCCTGCAGGTGACTAGAAAGTTACAGAAGTGTAGAGATCCATCCAAAGTGGACATTATTTTGTGAGATGTTTAGAATGTTCTATCAGGCTTCCTGTCTGTATTTTCTTTGGCCATTTTCATGTGTGTAGGGCACACGTGCATGATTACACGTGTGCAAGTACATGTGTGGATGCTTGTGAAGGAGCCTGATGTTGGGAAGCCAGCGGTCACTCTTCCATTTCGGGGAGGCAGGGTCTCTCAACCAACCTCAAGCCCTGCCTATGTGACAAGCATTGGTGTTCACTCCAAGTTTGCTCGGGAGAGCCTCGTCCCCACCCTGGGAAGCTGGAACTATAGGTGAGGGGCCCCCATTCAGTGTTTACATGGGTAACCGAGATCCAGACTCTAAAGTTCTACTCTGGTGAGGCAATCGTTTTAGCCACCAGGCCATATCCCAAGTGCCTATAGTTTTCAGTCTATCTGTATAACATAAATGAAGCTGATCTTACACTGCAGGTGGCAGGCATCATGAGCTAAGATGTATACAATCACGAAATAATGTGACTTAGTGGAATACCTTAGCAAGAAGGAGGAGCTGTGCCTGAGAGACATAGGTGGGGGAGTTATGGGAGCGCAGGGAGGGGATAGGGGTCAGGGGTGATGGGAATGAGGCCAGACGGGGAGTGGGGGGTGCTTCAGCTGTCTTCTGCAGCCTGGGAGGTAGAGCCATGGGCATTTGTCGGTGTTATTATTTCTGTTTGCTCCCTAGCTGTGGTACGCTAGGCAAGCACTGTTCGTCTAGGATAGAGCACGAGCCCTGTCCAGTATTTTGAAACACCGTGATTTCCTAGATAGGAACTCCTTCACTCAATACAGCTGTGGCCTGGGTGTCGTCCCTGCAGCAGCCTGGTCTAGTAGGAGAGTGGGTGGCTGCAGCCCCAGCCTCCCCCTCCCAAAGCGGGGTGTTTCGGGACTTCAGCAGAAATCTACGGGAAAAATCATCCCTGGCTGAGAACCAGGAGTCTAGAAAAAGCCTTTGGCTCAGAAATGTCAGGTGACTTTCTAAAGGTCACAGAGCCTGGGGAGAAGGGTGGCTTTTGTTGCCAACCTTCCATGCACCCTCAGAGGAGCATAGTCAGGGGCAGGGTTCAGGGTCACAGTGTGCTTGGGGCAGACAGACCTCCAACTGAGGACACATAGAAAACAAAGTACAGGGAGATCAGCTTTAGCTGCACACCAAACACAGAAGTCAGTGCTCAGGATCACTGAACATGGAACATCTCTGGCCTGTCAATAACCCAGCTGGCCACGTCCCTCCCTGGGCTCCTTTTACTCCATCTCTGGGCCTCAGTGGCCCTCACACACCTGCCTCATACCCTCCCCCCTTCCCAGGTGAGCTGGTAAGTGGCTCTCACACTTCCTGAAGGGCCTTCAGCTGCTACCATTGCTGCGTGGGTGGTTATTTAATTTTCTACTGCGCACAGCTGACTGCAGAACATTGGTCTCTGCTTCCAAAGAAAGAAATAGATTTGATCTTAATTTTCAGAAAAGTTCATGAGGCAGAGAATTGTTGGATAAAACAAAATGAAATAGTCAATTAGCATATCCGCATGTAAGCGGCCAAACAACTGCAAATAACACCTAGCAAGACAGCCGAGGTGAGTCCCAGAAGACTTCCTGGAGAAGGAAGTTCTAGGTTAGTCTGAGAGGAGATTCGAGGAAGGTGAAAAGTGAAACCAAGGATACCCGGGGAGAAGAGAGGATGATGGGAAACCTGGCCAGCTGTAATGAGCAAATCATGCATTAATGCCACTATCAAGACCTTCAAGAGAGCGGCAGCCTCCTGGAGTGGGCCATTAGCGGCTGCTTCTGTTCTCTGGAGTCCTTAGGCCAGAGACAAATCAGGATTGTGGTGCGCCCAGTGGAGGACATATTATGATCATGTCGGGGCCAGGCATCTGCCTACGTGTGACAAATGTTGATGAATATTAATAACCATTTGTTCCCAGGGGACCACAAATCAGTTAATTAGGGCCCTGTCAACCTGTTTATATTATCTATAAATGAAATCCCATCAGCAGCCAAACATGAAGTTAAGTGAGCCGTGTGTGGGCTGCCACCATCTCGGGGATAAATGACGCTGCCAGCTCCTGCTGAGCCCCCGCCTTGGCAGGGAGGTGGGCACGGCTCCTCGACACCTTCATTTTAATCAAGTCGGTGGTTACATGAGGTGCATGACAGCCCCTGAGTTTCCTCGTGGCGTGCAGGGGATGATTTAAGACTGCCGGGAAATTAGCTCCCATCCAACCTTGGAGGAAAGAGAGTTACCCATAAATCACTGTTTCCCCGGGCAGGTAATCAGGCCCCCATTCCAAACTCTGATTACTCCTGGGCCTCCCTCCACATCTTCCTGACGGCTTGTGGCTGGAAAGGGGATACCGAGTCACCAACCCCAGCTGGGTCAGGCTGATATTCTGAACAGCCGGGCCTCTCTACACTGTCCCCTTGCTCCTTGCTTTCCAGAAGCCATAGGGATCTAGGGTTTGAGGCAGAAAGTAGAAAGGGAAGTAGGGATTAGAGAGGACACAGATTTCTCCCAACACCAGAGCACACTGAGTGCTGTGCTTCGAGCTGGAGAGCCACCGCAGTGAAGGAAACCACGGGGACAAAGTAAGCCGAGGGGAATGACACAGTCAGAGCCACCATGGGCTGCTGGGGAGTGGGGGTGGAAACTGAGTCTCCCTCTTCAACACACAGTAGACCTCTTTCTACAATCCCGGGTGAGACAAATTTGTTTGTTTGTTTGTTTGTTTTTGTTTTTTCAAGACAGGGTTTCTCTGTAGCTTTGGAGCCTGTCCTGGAATTTGCTCTGTAGACCAAGCTGGCCACGAACTCACAGAGATCTGCCTGCCTCTGCCTCCCGAGTGCTGGGATTAAAGGCTCATGCCACCACCGCAATAGCTTTCCTTTTGGGTGAGATACTCTAGCATTTCCTGGGCATTTTTGTTTTGTTTCCTTGTTTAAAAACAACACTAAATTCCTGGAAGTCTATTTAAGTGTGCATAGTTCCCAGAGATAGGACTTGTTACCAAAATACCGTCTAACCAGACACCGTCTCTCCCGTGAGAATTGGGGCGAGCAGAGGCCCCAAATTCAGGTCCAGGGGCTGTCTTTCCTGTTTCAGTCCGGTTTTTGCTCCTCATGGTCTCTTCATGGCCGCCCCCTCTACCTGTCTTCTCTGTGACTCACGAAGACACTGGCTGCTAGATCGAGGGTCCCTGGCTGACCCAGAGCACCTTGGCCACTTCACATCTACAGTAACTTATTTTCCAGATAAGGTCCTGTGACATGGCTTTTCCTAGGGAGACAAGCCCCAAACCCTGTTCATCCAGGTGGGACATCATTAATCCACCCAGGCCGCAGGGTTCCACGCGAGACTGGCTGAGTGAACCAGCGAGTGTCCTGGGGTCACTTGCAGGAGCGTGGGGGAACTAAGAGAGGCATCATTGACTTTCTCACCCCAGCCTGGAGATGGCCTTACACAGCCTGAGGTGGCTAGGCAGGTCCGAGAAGAGACCATGCCTGCTCATTTAACCCTGTGTGTGTGTGTGTGGGGGGGGGGGTAATGGTGGTGGTGATAGTGGTGGCAGGGGCAGGACTTGTGAATCCCATTCAGGTCCATTGCTTCCTGGACCTTTAAGTTTCTTTTGCTTTCTGAATTCTAACAAGCTTTTTTCTAGGAAGAAGGGGGATGCGTCAATTCTGAGGAAATAATCACCACATTCACATTCACAGGGCCTGGCGGTAGACTTCCTTTTTCCTAGTTAATTCAGCTCAAGGCACAAGGCAGGATGGACTCAAAGGATAACACAGAGGAGAGCTCTGGGCGCCTCACAGGTTCACTGGGTTTCATGTGGCTAAGAGAAAGCTAGCTGGCCTGTCTGCCCTCCCCACTCCCTTTATAGACAACAAAAAACAAAGCAACAACAACAACAAAAACCCCACAGGTCAGATTATCTACCTGAAAAGCCGGCAGGCCGCCTGTCTGTTTGTCTGTCTATGACAGTATAAAACTCAGACTTCCATGTGCAAAGACTCAGTTACTGCACTGGGTGACATTTATATTTTCTCAACCACACGGAAGATGTCAGGATGTGAATCTAGGCTATCACCTCCAGGAACATGAGAAGGTCATGAGTTAGGAGTTAGGAACGCAGTGGGTGCAGCCAGGGGTGATTTGGAGGAGCAGCGGCCACCCCACAAGGGGATAGTTGTACATCAGCAGGGTCCTCTGGGTGGCTGCCACTCTCCCTGCCGCCGCTCCCCTCACCCTAAAGGAGCCATCAGCAGGAGGTGACAGGGACCATAACTTTGAGGGGATGACTATGGAGCATTGCTAGTTTCTGGCTGAGTGGGGCTGAGCAACATCTGGTGATTTAGGGACCCACGGTGGGGATTAGGGAGGCGAAGCTAAATGGTGTTTTCCTCCCAGGTCTGGGCCGGCTGCAAACAGGCTTCTGCGGAAGAAGCTGATTTTAAAAAATGGTCTTGTTCCTACTCGCAATCACAGCAGACTGCACAGTCCTCCCAAGAAATCAGGCATTAGCAGTTATTGTCTGGGGCTGGATGATTCTAGTACAGTGATCCTTCGGCAGACAGAGAAGATAAGTGTGCAAGAGTTCACACCCTGGACCACACACCCTCTCTCTCATCCTTCTTGTTAATGAGCACTGTGGTATCCTGATGTATCTGGTTCGACAAATGAATACAATCCATATTTCTTTATCAAAAAAAAAAAAACCCAAAACCAAAACAAAACAAAAATAGAGCTGTCCAAAGGACGCTTGTCCTAGGAGCAGGATTCCGCAGGGAGGCCCTGGGTCTGTTTCACGGACACTGGGTCCTTCCCATGTCCAACGTGTTTGTTTCCTCCTATTTGCCATGCCACCCAAGTGACTTCGAGGACACTTCTCCTCGATATTCAGTCCAAATTTTTTTGGGTGGCCCAGGAATGGACATGTGACTCAGGCCTGCTTCATTTCTGTCTGGTCTCCACGACAGGGTGAGGAAGGATGAGCCGATCATGTGACTTAGCTTGCCCAATCACTGCCTGTCCTGGGATGGTTGCTGGCAGGGTTAGGGAGGCTGACACAGTTGCCATTGGGGTGGGAGCAGGGCCTGTGGTTGCCTCTACCTCTCTTCCAAGCCAACCCAGAGCGGCAGAAGGGAATCGAGCCGGGAAAGGCCCAAGAGTTGACACCTGATCCAGCTGCACCAGCATTCGCCACGTCTCCCATTTCCCATCATGTTATTAAAACATTCCTCTTTTGTTCATTTGTTTTATTTGAATTTCTATCACATGCAACCACAGGAGTCCTAACAAATACTTCCTTGTACTAGTCCAGAGCAGTGGTCTAGCCGACAGCCTCCCTGTGAGGCTATAGTAGTGAGCGACACTCCCTGCCCTTAACAGGCATGCCCAGGGCTGGACTTCTCAGGCCTTAACCCTCCTCTTAAGGCCCTGTGCCAATCATGTATGGCACAGTATGAATATTCCCTATGAGTCCCCCATGACTGTGCAACCAAACTTGTTCTTTCTTCAGCTCATGTCTGCTTCTGACAGGTCAAAGCTGGGTTAAGGTTGTGATGAGCCTTTGCCTTCCTGGAGAAATTCTGGAAGCAGCAAGAAGCACGTCACTTTTCTTCCCAGCTTCCCTGCTCCACCCCCACATCAATCTTGCTGCCTGAAATGGATTTGCAATGAGGTAAAGCAAGATGGTAATCCTCCTGGATTGGCACAGCAGTTTGTTTCCCATCAGCCACCGAGAGAAGGGGAAAGTAGACTCCATAGCAGAACCCACTCCTGGACACAACATTTTAGATTCCCTTTGGTGCAAAGCAGAGCTATCTCTGGTAGCTAGATACCCGGGGTCTCCTCCCACCCACCCAGCGATTGTTGCTGTTTTTATAATCTTGGGGGAGGGGCCTTGTGTGTCTTGTATGTTTCAGGAGCTTTCTGAGCCTTGTAAGTTTCACAGGAAGGCAGCTTGGAGTCCCGCAACTTCAAACTGCATCAAAGATAGCTGCTGAAGCCAGGGATGTGCTGGTTACTATGACAACACTACACTGCACTGCACTGTTACAAGCAGATAGCTAATGTCACACTGCCACATTGCCAGTCTAGCCATTGGCTGGCTCCTGGAAGCTTCTTGCTCTGCCCCCACCCCCAAGCTCTAGAGAAAAGAGATCATCTCAGGTCCTGGGGCAGATTCAGTTTCTATCAGTCCAATACTATAGACAAATACTACTAAAGACCTCTCAAGTATCTGGGCTTGAGGGCAACCATATTTCCCCAAAGAGAAGACACTGAAGAATTCCCAGCCATGTGGCCAGGGGCAGATGCTTAGATCTGAGCTCTCTAGTACACATCCCAGCCCCTCCCTCCATCCTCTTGTTATCTGTGGAGGCTTCAAAGTGCTTCTGCAGATGCCTAGGTAGCCTTTGCTCTAGAGGTGGTCTTCTTCCCATCTACTGACAGCGTGTGCCCTGCCCTCCTCTTACCAGAGTTGTTAGGGTTCAAGGCTGGACTCTGGGAGCCCTAAAAAGCGAGGTCGGGCCACCAGTCCTCCAAAGGCCAACTCCAGACACCAATGAGAGTGAAAAGCAGAGAAAGGCGATGTAGCCAATGCGGTCGCACTGGGGAGAGGAATGGGCAAAGAAGTCCATGACTGTCCCTATCTCCGGGCCCATCTTCGAGATCCTGGCATGAGTTTTAGGTTTAAAAAGAGGGCACAAGGTATCTATAGCTATGCAGCCCTGGTCATGGTACAGTCCTGCCCATCAGCATTTTCTGGCCCTAGTCTTTTCGGCAACAGGGTCTCATTGCCCGGAGCTTCCTTCTTTCATCTCAGCGCCTGGGTTGTTCATTCTTTCACATATGTCTTACACTGCGGCACTGTTCTGACAGTGCATGGCAATGGCCATAGATGGACCATGTGCAGCAGCTGTCCCTGGTGACAGAGACGAGCCATGTTTGGGTTCCAACCTGTTGCTGCCCGAGCTATAACTACCTCTCACTGCTGTGTACAGATGTTTTCCCCATCTGGGAATAGATGGGTGTCTAGATTCTTTGTCACAACGGTGGAGCATGTCCTTTTAGTCGCTGTCTCTGATCTCTCCCCCTTGGCTACGCACAGAACCGTGCAGACTGGAAGGGTTGGGGCTCAGAGCCCCGAGCAGCTGCTGTACATGGAGGTAGGTGGGGAACTCCTTAGAGACAGAGCACTGTGCAGGACCTGGAGAGAGGCCTCTAGGCTGCCGGAGGGGAGGCAGCACCCTGGGGTTACAAGATGGTTCATAAGTCCACCCACTTCCTCAGATGCATGGTATGAAGGGCAGCAAACGTTCTGTGATGGGCACATAGGGCTTCTCCTCTGGGTGACCTGTCAACCTCTCAGTCACGTCACCCAAGGGTCTCTAGTCAGAACATCAGGTGGGTAGCCTTGACAGGCACACTGTCACATTCAAGTACCAGAAGGATATTTTCCATCAGGGTCATAGAAGAACTGCATGTTTCTCCTGGTGTGGGCTGTCAGGTCAGGTGGCTTAGTTGAATCTATTGACTAATCACAGTGGACATTGACAATGACACTGGAGCAGCTCCTGGGGACAAGCTCTCCCCTATCCCTGCCACCCCCAGCATTAACCCTTCTCTGGCTGAGGCATGAGAAGCCTTAGTCCAGGGCCTTGAAGCAGCCAGGATGATGAGACAGTAAGTAAGCAGACAGGGTGGAAGGTCGGGTGACTGGCCTAGTGTCGTTACTGTATGCTCTACAGATAACCCTGCTCCGCTCTATGGGCAGACTCCTGTTGTGGGGCGGGGGGGACTGAGGTCAGATCCTCCCCCAAGGAATGAATGATATTAGCCTAAGCGTGATGGGAGAGGATAAGGACTGGTCAAAATAAGGCTGAATCTAGTAGTAATAGATAAAACCATAAGCATTAGCAGATGTCTATAAAATCCCAACCCCACCTCTCCAGAACACGCTGAAGCTTTAGCCTTGGTGGGTACATGACTCAGCTCACAGGGATAACTGTGTGAGCTGTGTGGCAGTGACCTAGGGCCTGGACTCTCTAGTGTGGCAGCCCCCACCTCGCTGTTCCCTATGCAGCAGCCTAGTCTGCTCATTCATTCCCAGCCATGGACATGGCAGAGTTTATGCTCCTGCTATGCCTTCTCTCTCTCTCTCTCTCTCTCTCTCTCTCTCTCTGTTCCTATCTATCTCTTTCTTTCTTTTCCAATTACTTTCTATACTCATGTGATCCAGGATACAGTGTTTAGACAATATTCCCTTTTATATGCATATAAAGAAATGGGTCTAAAACACACCCAAGGTCAGGCGTGCCATTCCCCGTCTGCAGGGCTCTTGTAGCATGAACGAGAACTTCCTCCTGCCAGCACAGGCTCCTTCTGCCATGCAGAGTGGGTGAGGATACAAGATCCAAGTGAGAAACAACCTGGCTGCACAGAGAAAGGCTGAGCAAGGGGCTCGGAAGAGCGAAGTCAAAGTCAGCCAAGCAGCCAGGGGCAGGGGAGGCAGCGTGCACAAGCCCAGTGACGCATGGTAGCATCTTCTACAGTTCTTGGCATGCTGACTTCTTTGTGTGATCATACACGGAGCCAAGGCAGGGACAAAGGCAAGGAACACAGGGAAGGGAGGGCACAGAGTGGGACAGACTAAAAGAGACAGGAGAGGGGGTAGGTGGAAAAGGATGGAGTTCTACGGAGCAAGGAGAAGCAGAGCGAGTGGAGGCAACCACAAGGGCTGCAGGAGTCTGGGAGGAATTAGGACCCGGCCACTGAGGTCTCTAGAATCTGATTCTGGCAAGAGTAGCTGCTTCACATCCCCAGAATGTTCTAACAGCTACTCAGTCAGGTCTCAGTAGATGGATGGACTCCAGTCTCCAGACTACTGGACCCCATGTGATGCACACATGTCACCCAGGGCCTCTGGGTCCCCTATGTATAGTTCCCTGTGCCCACCCAAGAGACATGAGGTCTGGCATTGTAGAGTCAGAACCAATGGTCCTCCCCAGGAAATGAGAGGGACCAGATGTACTTTTGTGGTCTCCATGGAGACCTGCCAAATGGGCATCCTCCAAGGGCAGAGGCCTCAGAGCTTTAGTTTTTTGGCAAACTTTTGATAGAATGTACATACTATACGCAACTCTGCCGGGCATGTGAAAGACCAAGGCTTCCCTTCCAGGTCCAGGGGCCTAGCTGACTTGGACACCCAGAGCATGGGCAGACACATGGCACCCTCAATAAGTCGTGAGCGCCATGGGTGCAGCTTCTGGTTTCAGCTCAGTTCCACCTGCCATTGTTTAAACATGCGGTGCCAGCGCCAGCTCTGCTTCCAGCAGAAAGGCCCCAGGGGTCCGTCCTGGAAGAGAGAAAGAGTAAGGACCTCGATGTGGCTTGAACACGAAACAAAACCATCTGAGCGGGAGCAGAAGATGACTCGGATACAACACGGCTGATTATTTGTGCAGTCAGCAAAATGCAGGCGTTTCCATGTCCCAGCAGGGAGCAGCCTCAACACGATTCCTTCTCCGGGGAGTCAGATGTTTAGCACATCAACAAATGATGGCGACGGCTCCTAGTCAAGGTCGTGGGCCAGAGCACGAGGATGGTAGGGGGTGTGTCACCAGGGCATGACGGAAAGCATGTCTAAGCAGTTGACATGCGAGAGGAGGTCGGAATGAAGGAGGGGGAGTGAGAATACCGGAGAGACGGATTCAGGAGGGATCAGCCCATGCGAAGGCTCGGATTCCCCCTTATTCAGGGTAAGATGTTTGCTAATTTCAGCGGCTGGTATCACCCAGCCTACGAGGACGGAGGATAGCTCCTACTCCAGGCCAACCTCAAAAAGCTCCTCCTTTCTCTTTCAAAGGTTGATAAGGAGCAAGCGCCATGCAGTCATTCTCAATCCTGTCTATCAGCCTTCAACCAGGCCTTTAAAACTCCAGAACCAGCAGATCCCCAATATGTCTGCTCCACCACCAACAACGCTGTACCCACCCCACGGTGTCTCCTCCCACCAGCTCTCTACACCAACCCACATACGCCCATGGCGGCTAGGAGCTCACTGCCCATGACTTCTGTCTGCTGACAGTTACTAAAATAGCAGCTGTGCATCTGGCGACCACCGGGAACCACCCACAGAGGGCCTTTTGGGAACTCTTATCCTGGCCCAGCCCCTGAGCTGGTGCATAGAGGAGGCCCTCAGACCAGAAAGGATTTGTCCACAAACCCATGAGATTAGGGAACCCCTACCCTTGTACCCTAGACACATTAGCTCTCTGATGACATTTGGAGAGGTCTGAGGGCCTACGTCACTTAAGTTTGGGGAACGTTCTGCATCTCTGTTTAGCTGTCTCCTCCCCCTCCCCCCATCCTTTTCTTATTTGGTCCCCTCTGCCTCCCCCCTCTTTCCTCCTCTCTCTACTTTTCACAGCTCTGAAATCTCCAGCATTTGCAGCCTGGATTCTGCCTCATACTGCTACTCTGTCCAGATGGAGGGAGCCTCTCTTTTGGACTCTGCTCATGAAGATTTGAATCTGTGATGTTGGGGTTTGAAGGTGAAGTGTGTCCCATTGGCTCATGTGTTTAAACACTTGGTCCCCAATTAGTGGTGATGTTTAGGAAAGGCATAGAACCTTCAGGAGGTGGAGCCTCGACTGAGGAAGTGGATCCCTTAGGGCAGGTCTTAAGGGCTTAAAGTCTAGGCCACTTACTGTTTACTCTCTGCTTCCTGAGATGGATACAATGTGACCAGCTCTTGCTCCCTGCTAGGTGCCGTCCCTTCCCTGGTGGGATGATCCTCTGTAGTGATATTTCATTTGTATTTTAATAAAGCTTACCTGAAGATCAGAAAAGCAAAACAGCCACTGGCTCTTACCTCTACCTCAGTCTGAAACTGTGATCCTGCCTTCAGGAATCTCAGAATGAGACTGTGTCTGTGAGCTGGCTCCTCCCATTTTATATTCCTTTCTAGGGCTGGGATTAAAGGTGTGCACCACTGGGATTAAAGGCATGCACTGCCCGGTTTCTATGGCAACTAGTGTGGCTGCTGGGATTAACGGTGTGTGTCACCACTGCCTGGTCTGTAAGGCTGATCAGTGGGGCTGTTTTACTCTCTGATCTTCAGGCAAGCTTTATTTATTAAAATACAAATGAAATATCACTGCAATCCTCTTGACCTGCAAACCAGAATAACGTCTTCAAATTGTTTCTTGTTAGGTGTTCGGCAACAGGAAAAGTCTCTAATGCATTTTGACATGTTCATCCCATCTGATGTGAGTCAAGCTGCTTCCAACAGAGAGCCCTGGGGAAGTGGGGGATGGGTAACAGAGGCCTTTGTGGCCCCCACAGTTATTATCAAGAGCCTCCATGTGGAGATGGATCTCAGACCCAGCTCAAGTCTCTGAAGACAAAGGGACAATAAACACCAAACCCTTCCTGAGAGCTCACTCTCTCCAGGGGAGCGGGGTCATTCACGGACAAGCAAATGAAGGCAGTGCCTCCAGCCACATGAAGGAAGGAATGAGTGAATGAATGAATGAATGAATGAATCATGGATCCTCATGACTTTTCATAAACAAATTTCTTTTCATCCTTCAAGGCTTGGCTTCCCTCTGTTCTACCCTGGCAGGCTCCCCAGCTCTGCAGTACCCACATTCCATCCCGTGCCACCCAGGCCACCTGCAGCAGCCCCGCAGCCAGTCTCCAGCAGCGGGGATGTGGGATGAGTGGAAACAGATGAACAAGCATGTGTTTGTGTTCAGAAAGTGTGACTGGGGCGAGATCGTGTTTATATAAATTGCGTGACAAGTGGGTGCATTCATGTGCGTGCCCACGGAGGGGGCTGGAAGGTGGGGTGCGCTGGGTTGGATTTTGTGGGTTGGAATGATGTTGACTTTGGCAAGGATACAATAGGTGACTTGGTCTAGAGGGGTGTGTTTGTGTGTGTGTGTGTGTGTGTGTGTGTAGATATGGTTTGTAAGTATGTGGATGAGTATGTTTGTGTGGTTTTACAAGGGCACCTGTGAGCACACAGGTAAAAGAATGTTTGGAAGTATTTATTTGCGAATACGTGAACATGTTTTTGTGTGTGTGGTAGGCACTGCACATCCACCAGTCCCCACTTGACTGACCTAAGGGCTCACAGACCACACTGTCAAGCTGGTGGCTCAGGACTGCAAAGGGAGGTAGATTTTGGCCTGGCACTGATCAGAGATCATAGGGGAATAGAAGAGGAAGAGTCCCACAAACCCTGATGGACCACTGTGTTCTGCCCCCTGGGGTCCCTGGGACCATTACATGGGAAGTTCCCAGATTTCTGGTATATGCCAAGGATACTCAGGAGGCAGTCCAGGCTGGTTTGGCCAGGTGCCTTCTAAATTGTGTAGGTCACGTAAGGCATGAAGTGCCAACATCATGAAGAGGCCATGGCTGCCTTAACTGAGCTACCATGAAGGACTCCCTGAGATGGGTGGTACCCACTGAGGCTGCCAGGCTACCTGCCCCTATCCCTGTGAGCTCCACCTTGTTAGAGGCAGCTTGGCTTCTCAGCTTATGGATACTCTGTGTGGCAAAATAAAATGACTTTGTTCCTGGTGTGACGAAAGCTCGAGGTCTATCCCAATAGTGTGGGGCAGCACCAGGACACCGCTCTCAGAGGTGCTGGCTGTCACAGTCACATGGGGCAGCATTGCCAGGCTCAGAACTGAGCCTCAACCCGAGAACTGTGCTGTCTCATACTCAACAGTCATGTCTGCCTGCTGGACAGACGCTCCCTGCCCCTCCACCCAGATGGCCACCTTAGAGACCCTTAGAGATTCCCAGGGATCATTTCTCTTGTCCCTCACTCTGGGCAGTTCTTGTCACTGTCCCAACAGGCTCTGTTCCTTTGAAACACTGGCTCTGCCCAGCGTTAGCAAAGTACTCCGATTGTGCCCGGTTGATTCTGCATGCCAGAAGCCTACCCTTCCCCCAAGTGTCTTTGCTTTGCTTTCCTCCACCTCTCCTAATTCGATCTCCACTGTCCCTGAGAACAGTGAGCAGATGGGGGAGGCAGACATCAGTCAGACATGTAGGGTCCTTGGCTTGCTCCTCCCACCCTCCTGCCATTCCACCATTAACAGTTTGCCCTTTCATCCACTCAGAGCCCAGACCCCAAATCTCTGTGATTTCTAAAGTAAGTAAAGTCCCGTGGCTAATGTCTTAGCAACTAGTCCTGTTCCTCAGAAGAGCTGGCTGGCTGGGTGTGTCCCTGCGTGAATTCAGCGTGCAGATCCCTTGGTGGGGGCCAGCACAGTGATGGCTTGGGTAGAGGAGTGTGGGACTGCACCAAGACCTGGGCTGGGGGTTGGGGGTGGGACTGGGGACGACGACACAACTCTGCCCAGGTTCATCCAGGTCTGAACCATGGTTGAAAGCAGCGTCGGCCTCTTATGCTTGGAGGCAGGGATGGGAATTCACAAGTGGTTCCAGATGACAGCTAGGTTCTGTGCAGCGCAGCTATGCAAAACCAAACGCATAACAGGGAGAGCTGGGCCACCCCAGCCCCTTGCACACATCCTGTTAGACATCTGCTGTGAGTTCCACCCTAACAAGCAGCCCTCAGCATCAAGGTAGGCCTGCTGGGCAAGAATGCCGTGTACCCCTGGCTAGCGGAATCCATGGCTACATGGTAATGCCTACCCAGAGCCCATGTGGGCAGCGGCTGTCTCCAGTTTTGTGTTTCTATGTACGGACCCACTCTTCTGGCTTGCTTTACAGAGACCACACACTGGCAGCTCGCAACAGCCTGCCTTAGATTCCTTACCATGGTAAAACATCCTTCCGGAGAGATGGGCTTCAGGCGCTGCGGTGTCGCACTCTCGGGAAGAATTACAGCCTGCCTTAGATTCCTTACCATGGTAAAACCTTCTTCCGGAGAGGTGGGCTTCAGGCACTGTGGTGCCGCAGTCTGGGGGTGCAGGACCCATTCTACAGCTAAGTCCCTAGTGCACTATTGAAGCCTCCTGTGATGGCGATGTATCACACCCGCCTGGGCTTCCTGCAGGTCAGATGTGCACTGCAGGTCCACCCTCCTCACATCCTCAATCCCCTTATGTACATGGACCACCTGACTCACAGCTTCCATCTCTCCTCAGGTCAAATGCTTCTAGAACAAGCTCCTGGAAACCTCCTCCAGGAAGCCCTCCACTGCCACCCTCGGGCACCAGAGACAGATGGCCTCCCACCTGTTCAGCACCCACCTTTCCCCACAACACGGTCCATACCTAGGTGGACCCCAGGGCATCGTCACTCACTAATACACTGGACTATGGGGCAGCAGAGGACGTACCAAGAACTGTGGGCCAAAGGTTTCCAAACCTCCAGAAACCTTAGACGAACTGTGTTCACAGAGCCAGCTCAGAACGAAGAGGCCACAGTGGCATATGAGACTCTGCTTGCTCTAGTTCTTTATTGGCATTAGTCACCTCAGGAGCGTCCAAGCTCTCTCCCAGGTCTGTCTCACCTTTGGCAGAGGGGATTGCGCTATGCAATATGAAGCCTCCCCTGGCAAGAGTGGAGATAGTTTCCACATGGCATGTCTCCTAGCTACCTGGAGGCTGGGATTCAGATGACGGAGGAAGCTAAGCTGGAAGTCACCTTCTGGCCATCCCTCTTCCCAACTGTGTCATCATGGGTTATATAAATAACTTCCTCTAACCTCTGTGTCCCGGGATGTGGCGTATGGGTAATGACATTCACTCATGGGATGTCACGATATCTAATGACCTAATGCTGCAAAGCCTTTGAAACTTGGCTGACACAGGTGCGTTGTGGAGCCACTCCTGGGTCTAGTCCTAGGGCAGAGTGGGTACTCTATGAAGCTGTCCCCGCATCTGTTCCTGGGTACCCTGAGCCTTGGGCTCTCAGGATGGCGGGAGAGACAGCATGCTATACATGGCCCAGGGAGCCTGGTACATCTGGATGCGTCATTCCTTGGTGAGTGTGGCAAGTGTGTCTCTCCCACACTGAATCAAGCATCAGTAGTTTTAGTCCCTGATGAAGGAGTCAGCTGCCTTGAGAGCTGGTCATATCATGTGTCTTCAAAGAGCCAGTATGGCTTCGCCTACATGAGGTGTTCAGACAGATGTGGTGTTGAGATAGGGACAGGCTGGGGAATGCGTGTGTGCTTGCCTGGGCCTGGTGACCTGCTTGTATCTGAGTGTGCAGAACACTGACAGGCCTGTGCCTCCAGGGGACATAAACTTGAGGACGTAACTGTACTGAGGTTCAGAAGTTGCCATTGATGAGGTGAAGTCAGTGCAGCGAGTCACATTCATCCTCAGGGCTCCGATCATGTTGAGAAAGCTTCCAGCTGCTTGTCCAAGCCCTTACGTGCCAGCAAGCGTTGGCCCTGTTCTCTTTTAGAAGAAGAAAACGCAAGCCCTTTCCAGAGTCTCTGGGGCTTTGGGTGTGCCCAGATTGTGCCAACGGTGCTTGTTTCTATTAGAGACACTGCTCTTTCCTGGCCCTATTGGGAGATGTGGCGGTTATCGCCCTGAAAAGGGGTCGGAGCCTCTTCAGATCATCAGAAGGTGAAGACCAATGGTGTCAACCAGCCACAATGCTCTGTAACCAGCTGGAAAGCGGGTCTGTGCTTGGCACTTTGCCCAGGACAGCTGTCACCCTCTGCATGCCTCTGCCCGACTGGGAATGCACAGGGACAATGCAAACAATGCCTGTCAGGGCTTGTGATGGCCCTTTCCATAACCACTCCAGTGCCATTTAGTCCGCACCTCATTAATGCCATCCTTTTAAAAAGCAATCCTGTCTTCAGCCTCAGGGTGCACGCCAGTGTGCAGCCAAAGAGAACTTAGCGAAGTGCGGAGTTGGACAGGCATCACTACTGTTGGAGCCAGGACATCTTCATTATCCCCCAAACATGCCTCATCTCTGTTAGCATGCCTCCACTCTCGTCACCATGGACACACCTGGGATGGAGATCATGGAAACGTGGCCTGAGGGTCTGGGGGATTTCTTTAACTTATTTCAAAGGTTTGTCCACACTGAGGCAAGTGTCAGTCCTTGTTCCTTTTAAGGGTGGAGCAATGGCGAGTTGTTCCGGCAGTTACAACATGTAAATCTGTTCACGTTCTGACAGTGTATTTTATTGTTTGTTTGCTTTGAAACAAGGGTCTTACATTGTCCAGGCTGGCCTTGAGCTCCTGATCCTGTCACCTACTCCTCCCAAATGCAGGGATAAGAGGATTCAAGAAGTGTGGAATGTTGTACATTTGAAGATTAGTGTACTCTGTCTCTGTAGGCACACCCACTTCTCTTCTGCTTTTTCACTGATTTCCAGCCTTCCGAAAGCTTCTTTCCCCTCCGTGAGCTCCAATAGAGTGTCTGTCTCTGGGGAGGACCTGCCCTGGGCCTCCTTTTAATATGGGCACCAATTGTAGGGAGGGGCCCATGTTGGGAGAAAAGCCAACCTCCCCGTCTATGTTGCTTTCATCTCTTGGGCCATATGCCACTGAAATGTGATTTGTAAATATTTTGTACCCAGAAGCCATCTGTAGATCTAATAGTGAGGAGCTTGGTGCATTTGTGACATAAGGTGTTTACTGAGTGTGTGCTAATTACTCTTGTACCAAAACAAATCTTGTTCTTCAGCAAAGGGGTGTGAGATGGGGGTGGGAACACTCCGCCTACCCGTATCTGTGGTCTGGCGTTTGGAGTTTCAGCTATCTGTAACCAACTGTGATCTGAAAATGCTAAATGTAATTCCAAAAGTAAATACTCGCATACCGTGGGTTGCTCTCTGTTCCAAACAGCGCGATGAAAAGGTTCCAGCACGATTCCATCCTCCCAGGATGCACTCATCCCTTGGCCAGCTTATCCACGCCCACACGTTTGTGACTGTGTATTGTTGCAATGTCACTCTGCCTGGTGGTCCTTATTCTCTCACTATGCCCCATGTTTGCATTGTCACAAGTCTGCTTATAAAGAAAAACATAGTATCCAAAAGGTCCAGTATTTTCCCTGCATTTTGGAGTCCATGGGGGACCTAGGAGATCGTCTTCTAGAGAGCTGCAGCAGGAGGGTGATATATGGTGATTTTAGTACAGTCTGGATTGATTGAAGTCTAGAACGTGTGAAGAAATGAAAAGCGAGGGAGAATGTGAGGTCCCAGAGGGAGAGCGTGGGCAGGAACAAGGAGAGTGAGGACTGAAGAGAGAGGAGGGTGCACAGCACAGAGGAAGAGAGACAACACGGAGGAAGAGAGGCCCACAGTTGAGGCCGCTCCACTCTCTGGTCCCTGCAAGCACTGTGCTTAGCCTGGGTGGGCAGGGTTCTAGGCCCTTCCCAACAGGGGTCTATGCCCTTGGAGGGTGCAGATAAGAGAGTCAGAAGCTGAAACAAGGTGTTTTCCGTGTGATGGAGTGTTGTGTAGGTGGCCAAGGTGTTCTCCATGTTGTGGAGTGCTGTCTAGGTAGTCAAGGTGTTTTCCGTGTGATGGAGTGCTGTCTATATGGTCAAGGTGTTCTCTGTGTGGTAGAGTGCTGTCTAGGTCAAGGTGTTCTCCGTGTGATGGAGTGCTGTCTAGGTGCTCAACAGTAGACAAGGAGAATGCCCCCGCCAGTGTGGAGGACGCTTTGCTGGGAGGTCAGGAAAGGCCTTTCCGAGTGGGTGGGTGTGAGGAGAAGTAACAATGACAATAATTTAACAGAGATTGCACTACACCCCATCACTCTCCCAAGAATTAGGCTCTGCTCAGCCCACCAGCCTTTGTAACAGACCCTGGTGCACCCCACTATAGCAGGCTCCTCTCCGTTCACTTCCCAGACCTTTGCAGCCAGATGCTTCTGTGGGTCTTAGAGTCTATACACATAGATGCAGAAAATACCAGCTTCTTCCAGGCCTGCCCCAGAGCAACCTCCAAGGCTCAGGCCCAGATCTGAACGGTAGGCTGGGGGCTGCCTGTTGGTAGTGGGAGAGAAGACTGGGCATTTCTCATGGTCTGTCTCTGCCAGACCCAGGCTGAGCCCTTGCTGTGGCTCTGGCTTTGTCCAGGGTCTCCTGGGCCAGCGCTGGCCTGGTCCACCCCACAGCCGTCTGCATGAGACTAAATCACTTTTGTCCCCGGGGAAGATGAGTGTTCATGTCATCATCATCCTGCGCTGCCAACTTCAGCGTGGCCAGGAGAAAACAGTTAACCCATTTACTATCCGATCTTTGGAAGCTGAACTTACCGGAGGCCAAGGCCAAGAGGGTTTCCAGCCCATAAAAACAAACAGGGCTCGGTACTGTCCCAACAGACCTGCCATTTGGCTGCCAAATGGGAAAAAGTGTCTGCTAATGACCTTGGCATCTGGGGAAGGAAGGGAAGGAGGCCTGTCCGAAGAATTTCCAGGCAGAGGTCCTAGGATCTTGGTCAGCCTGTCTGTGCTAGGAGGAGCTGCGAGAATCCGGACAGTATGTGGGACACGAGAATCAAACCTTAATAGGGCCGTTTCTTATGTCTATGAGATGGCCAGTTCGAGCCACATGGCTCACAACACGCGTTCCTGCCTGTCCTTCACTGTCACACTTAGATGGGAGAAAGACAGGGTGCAAAGACTGGTCTATAAATCACTGTAGCTTTTACTGCCCTGATAAACTGGATGGGTCTTACTACCTCATATTTATAACCCCACAGTGAAGCTAATCCTGGTTGTCAACCTGATGGGATAAGGTCACCATGGAAACAAACCCATAGGCATGTCTGTGAGGGAGTTAATTGCCTGGAGTAGGTTAATCGGGTGGGAAGACGTATTTTAAATGAGGATGGTGTCATCTCATGGACTGGGGTCTCACGGGACTGCAGAGAGAGGAGAAAATGAGCCAAGCACAAATACTTATTCCCTCTGCTTCCTGACTGTGGATGCAATGTGACCGGCCACTTCCTGTTCCTGCCAGTGTGCCTTTTCCACCATGATGGACTGTGTTCCTGGGAACTGTGAGCGCAAATCAACCTTTCCTTTCAAAGTTGCTTTTGTCTGGCATTCTGGGGCAGCAACAAGACAAGATCTAATACACCAGCATGTCCTGAGGCACTGGAGCAGAGCGTGTGGTCCAAGAGGAGTCGGTCACCTTCACCGGTACCCTGTGTCCCATGAAATCAGTTGTCACTTACCTACCTTGAATAGGCTGTGAAAGATACACAGGCTTCTTGCCGTGTCCCAGTGAGAGGTACAGCCCTGTCATATCTCACTCACCACTCAAGAAGAGATGGAGACTATGGTGGGTGAGCCCTTTCTTTGTCTTCATAGCCAGGTAAGCCTGGACACAATGTTGGTTAACTTTCTGTCAACTTGACACAAATTAGGGTCATTCAGGAGGAGGGTACCTCAACTGAGAAAATACCTCCATCAGATAAGCTTGTAGACAAGTCTGTGGGGGAATTTTCTTGATTAATGATTGATGTAGAAGGGCCCAGCTCACTGTGAGCAATGCCTTCCCTGGGATGGTGGTCCTAGGCTATTTAAGAAAGCAAACTGAACAAGCTATGGTGGGCAAATCTGTAAGCAGCATTCCTCCATGACTTCTGCATTACTTCCTGCCTCCAGGTTCTTGCCTTGATCTCCTGCCCTGACTTCCCATGGTGATACAGTATGACCCGGAAGTTGAAGATGAATCAACCCTTTCCTCCACATGTAGCTTTTGATCATGGTATTTTTCACAGCAACAGAAACCTGACTTGAAAGGACATTGTGCTTGCAGCCCGCCCTTTCCTTTCCCGTACGTGGGATCTACAAGCAGGGTTGATTCCTAAGTCTTTTCTTTGTGTTCACTCAAAAGCAAGGGAGGTGGCGTGAGATATTGCAAGGCTATTCTGAGCTGATTCCAGAATTAACAACCACAGAGGTTCAGGACAGAGAGCATATGAGATTATTTCTACTTCACACATCAGTTGTAAGCTTGAGACTTCCCAGGTCATCCATGCTCCCAGGCAACCAGCTACAAATTCAGCATTGCTATGACTTTCCTAGGTTCCACAATCCACGAGAATGTCACACAGAGTTTAGTAAAATGCTACCCAGTGGTTCTCCTATATTTACTGTTCTGTTTTCTGCACCATCAGTGAACTGTGGTTGGCTGTAGTTTTAAAAATTAAGTGGAAAATTCTAGAAATAGAAGATGCATACGTTTTAAGTCGTAAGTCCTGATTAGTGCTAGAGATCGCTCTTGCCAAATTCATCTCACCAGAAAAGTGAATCATTGCTTTATTCAGTGTATCCACAGTGTATATGGTACCCATCTGCTAGTCACTTTGTATCCATCTCAGTTATCAAGGTGTTGCAGTATTGTAGGACTTGCATGCAGTCGAGTTTTGTGTAGCATTCTAATGCCTCATGGCAGTATCTATGTCACTCCGTTCACTTTTCTTATCACACAGGCATTGTGACACATCACCTCAAAACCTGACTAAGAAGTGGATGTAGTACAGTAAGATAGTCAAGAAGGGTCACATTTACATAAGTTTAAAATACATTTTTTACAGTTATTTATTTATAGATTGATGATGTGTATGGGTTTGCACACTCCACAATGTGCAGATGGAGGTCAAAGGACAACTTGCAGGAGTCAGTTCTTTCTTTCTCCCATTTGGGTTCTAGGGATTGAACTCAGGCCATTAGGCTTGGTGGCAAGCACCATTAACCCACTGAACATAATTCTTACAATAGAAATTCTTACAATAGAAAGTACATATTGTCCTCTATTATTGCCATTCATTTTTTGCTGGGGCTAGTTGATAAATTAAGCTTTAGCCGGGTGGTGGTGGTGCACACCTTTAATCCCAGCACTCAGGAGGCAGAGGCAGGTGGATCTCTGTAAGTTTGAGGCCAGCCTGGTCTACAGGGCGAGATCTAGAACAGCCAGGACTGTTAGACAGAGAAACCCTGTCTTGAACAAACAAGCAAGCAAAAAACAAACAAATCAAGTTTTATCAAAGGCATGCAGTGATAGACGACCACCTTCCAGTATTCATGTGAACCCCCGGGTTTGGGGTAGAGTATCCCCAAAGATCTTTTGTCCCTTTTTCTCAAATACCATTCATAGTTTCATTTGTTTTTGCCAAGATAAAACACCTTAATGAAAATAACAAAGAGAGAAAGGGTTTATTTGACTAACAATTCCAGGTTAAAGTCTATTGTTCTGGGGTAGTCAAGGTGGCAGAAACTTGAAGGAGCTGGTCACATGTCCCTGTAGTCAAAGGCATCAAGCAGTTAATTAATTAATGTGTATGATGGTGCTCAGCTCAATGCCTCTACTCTCATACTGTTTAGAATCCTCTGCCTAGGGAATGGTGATGCCCATGGTAGGCAGATATTCCCAGCTCATTAACATAAGTATACCCTTCTCACACACACATGGGGAGGGGGGCAAAAGCCAACCTGATACCTGATCTAGGCAATCCTTCAATGAGACTCCCTTGGGCGGTGATTCTAAATTCAGTCAGGTTGTCAATTAAAGTTAACACAGTGTCTTAGTTAGTTTTTTTTTTAATTGTTGTGAAGAGACACCATAACCACAGAAACTCTTATAAAGGAAACATTTAATTAGGGTAGCTTGTTTACAGTTTCAATTTAGTCCATATCACCAAGGCAGTGTTCAGGCCAATGTGGTGTTGACTACATCTCGACTTGCAGATAACAGGAAGTCAACTGATAGACATACTGAGGGAAGCTTGAGCAAATGAGACCCCCAAAGCCCACCCCCACAGTGACACACTTCCTCTAAAAAGGCCATACCTCCTAAGCGTGACACTCCTTTTGGTGGCAAACCACCACACATGGGAACCTTGTGGTTCATTTTCAGCCCCTTTCCATTTGTTTCTCTCCTATTTCCAGACCCTCACTGAACCTTGACCTTCCTGTCTGGAGTAAATAATTAGGCCACTGTGCTGAGGGCATCCCCATGTAGGAACACAATCTCGTAATCTCTGGCCCAGTAGAAAACAGACTGAACTGACTAGAGAGCCCTGTGGAAAATCCCTCTTGTGTGTCTCATACTAAGTTCATCTTTTCCTTTACAAACTCTACAAATCTTCAAAGGCCCTGTTGAAGGTGAAGAAAGAGGTAGAAAGATTTGGATTGTCTGGCAGCCAGCTCCACACCTACAGCGCTGTCAAGCTCTTGGAATCATTCTCGCTTGGGAGCACAGAGAGAGGGGCTCTCTGAGGCCTGAAGGAAAATATTGTCTTTGGATGTGCCAGCCACAGTCATGAGCAACAGACTCACATCTTCAGACAAGAAGCCAGTGTGCATGCAGCCAAGGGCAGAGTTGCTGGTGATAGGCCTCAGACTAGGCAAGGGGATGTTACAATTCTTCCTCTCTTCCATGCTTTGTGTGTGTGTGTGTGTGTGTGTGTTTGTGTGAGTGTGAATAGGTGAGACACCTATGTTCTGGTGTCTGTAGAAGCCTGAAGACACCCTTGGGTGTCCCTTCTCAGGTACTGTGTCTCATTGCCCCCTCTTTTGAGACAAGGTTCCTCACTAGCCTGGAGCTCACTGATATTAGGCTGGCTGGGGCCACCTGTCTCTGTCCCAAGCACTGGGATGGCAAGTACCCACCCTACGTTTGGTTTTCTTACATGGATTCTGGGGATGAAACTCAGGTTCTTGTGCACACAAAACAAGAGATTTTCTGACCAAGCCTCTCCCTAGCCCTGACTCAGCACCGATGTTGGTGAGGAGAGCAGAGAGGCCCTGACATGGAGAACATGCAAGTGACAAAGAGAAAGGGCCCGAGGTCAAGA
Source organism: Myodes glareolus (assembly GCF_982192425.1). NCBI lineage: Eukaryota > Metazoa > Chordata > Mammalia > Rodentia > Cricetidae > Myodes > Myodes glareolus. The sequence goes on along the minus strand of NC_142035.1, from coordinate 12,741,646 downwards.
CCTTGATATGTGAGGAAGGACAACCTGCTTCCTTGGATCCAGAGGGAAGAACAGCTGCTCACTAAATGCCTGAAAGTGGCAGGGTCCTTTGCAAGGTCAGTGGTTCGTATTTGCTGGTTGTAAGAATGTGTTAACCTGATGGTAGCTTTTTGGGGTAAAGGTTCATGAAAAAGAGGGTCTTATTTTAGTCAAGCTTCATTGACTCAAGGATCAAAAAAACCAGTTCAAGTTAGAGTAATCAAATCAAGGATTTAATTGGCTCACATAGGTGAAGTTGTGCAGAAAATTCTTTTTCATATGCATGTGTATACAAGTGTGTGTGTGTGTGTGTGTGTACAGTGAAGATGTTTCTCAGGAGATGTCTGCCTTCATTTTTAAGACAAGGTCTCTTACTAGGATCTGGGATCACTGACTAGACAAGGCTGGCTTACCATTGAGCCCCAAGGATCCACCCATTTCTTCCCCACCACTGGTATTTGGCTATGTGGGTGCTGAGTGTCCAACCTAGGTAGTCATGCTTGTGTGGCAAGCACTTATGCTTGCTGAATTGTCTCTTTGGCTCCAGCTCCAGAATCCCAAAGCTGAGAGTTGGGCTAGGTAGTTTTTATGTCAATGTAACACAGGCAAATGTCGTCTAAGAAGAGGGAACTTCAACTGAAAAAAACACCCCCATCAGATTGGACTATAGGCAAGCCCATGGGACATTGTCTTGACTGATGATTGATGGGAGAGGGCCCAGATCACTGTGAGTGGCCTCATCCCCCTGCACTCTGATAAGAAAGTAGGCTGAGCAAGCCTTGGGGAGCAAGCCAGTAAGCAGTGTTCTTCCATGGCTTCTGCTTCAATTCCTGCCTCAAGGTTCCTGTCCTGACTTCCCTCAGTGGTGGGTATGACCTGAAATTGGCAAGCTGAAACAAACTCTGTCTTCTCCAAGTTACCTTTGGCCATGGTGTTTTATCACCATAATCAAAACCAAACTAAAACAGGAGTCCTCACAGAACCTGTGAGGTTTGGTCAAGCTTCCAAAACAAATGCATAAAACAACGGGTTCCTTTGGTGAAGCAAAACCCCTGCATCTATAGGAACACGAGCAGAATATGTCTGAGCTGTGTGACTAAAGGAAGGAAAGGGGGGCACTGGGAATACCCCAGCATCCTGTTGTCTTAGCTCTCCCAGCTCCAGCTTCTCCTGGGGAACTGAAGAGAGATGCTAAGAGCTTCTGGGGTGTGTGTGAAGAGTGAATTGGGGGTCAGGACACATTATGCTAGACTCCAGCGAGACAGGCTTTCCCCCAGATCAGTCTTCTTTGAGTATCAAGTCTGTTGAGGGGAAAGTCCAAATTTAGGGCTAATGTATTTTAATCAATTTCTCAGCCTTGGCTAATAGTCATAAAATAAGATGTCACGCCAGGCAGTGGTGGTGCATGCTTTTAATCCCAGCATGTGGGAGGCAGAGGCAGGTGAATCTCTGAGTTTGAGGCCAACCTGAAGCAAGATCCAGGATGGCTAGGACTGTTGCATAGAGAAACCCTGTTTTGAAAAATCAAAAAAAAGATAGAAAGAAAGAAAGAAAAGAAAAAAGAAAAGAATAGAAAAAAGAGAAAAAGAATGAGAGGTCACTTCTCCATCCTGGGTCATAGTGACAGTCGGTGTTAATTTTCAATGTGACCGGACGTGGAATCACCTAGAAGACACACCTCCAGGCACACCTATGGGGGATTAGTGAGCCTCTGAGAATGCCTTGGGGGATTGGATTGATTATATTAGCTGAGATGGGAAGACTCACACTAAAAGTGGGCAGTGGGCAGCGCCATTCCCTAGGCTTGGGTCATGGATACAGCTGTGTCAAGAACAGAAAACTAGCTGAGCACAAGACATGTAGCTATCTTGCTTGTGACTGCCAACATCATGTGGCTGGTTGCTCCACACTCCCACTGCTTAACTTTCCCATGTGACGACTGCATCTCAAACTGTGAGCCGAGATAAACTCCTCCTTCCTTGGGCGGCTCTTGTCAGTGTGTTTTCTGACAGGAATAGAAAAGTAACTGAGATGGTGGCTTGTGGGTGACAGCGCTAAGCTAGAATTACCACCTACACTTTCTTCTCATTGGTTTTGGTTCCCACAACCATTATTCTGGCTTTGTTTTATGACCTCTCTCTCTCTTAAATTTATTGCTATGCCTTGAATATGAAACACTCCCACAGGCTCATGTATCTGAACACATTGTCCCCAGCTGTGGAACCTTTGAGACTAGTGGCCTAGCTGAAGGGATTAGGTCACAAGGGGCAGTCTGTGAAGTTATAGCCCAGATTTGTTTCCATTCCTGCTTTCTGCCTCCTGGTCCACTAAGATGTGAGAAATAGCCACCTCTTGGTCCTTCCACAATGGACTGTGCCACCCTAGACACAGTGCCCTCCCTGCCATTATGGGCTGTGCCTCCAAAACTGTAAGCCCAAATAATCAATTCTTCCTGCTTCAAGTTGTTCCTGTTAGGTGTTGTGTCATAGGGAGATAATATTACTTAAATAGGCAGGACGTGCAATCAAGCTGCTTCCAAAATGTGCAGTAGATGAGAGACAACTGGCTTCCTGAACAATGACCCAAAGTCTCATTTGCAATCAACTTTGGTTAAGGCCTGGAGTAACTGACAGACCATTTTCAGAGGCAGGAAAATTTTCAAAACCATCTTACCTTGTCTTGACAAGATCTGACAGTCTTTTTTCTTGTATCCTGCTTATCCAGTCCAGACATCATGTACTTTGTCAGTGGTCGAGGCATGGGCAATTTCTTGCCCAAAGGCCAGTTGTGCCAAGAAGAAGACAAACTCCAAGTGAAATGTCTTTGGTGCTCAACACTCTCTCGGGAATAGATTGGTGTTGCCAGGAGCAATTGTGTCTCACATCCTAGGAATTGAATATCTGCCTCTTGAAGAGGTCAATCTGAATGCCAAGATCCTGGAGTAATGATAGTCACATCTGCACCTGTGTCTAGTAATCCCTCAATTACAATGTCATTTGTACTTACTCTTAGCTCTGATCTTTGATCATTTATTGAAGTCTGCCAAAATATACCTTTCCTATTTCCTACTGGAGTTTTTGACTCATCCTTCAGGTCTATTCCATCGTCCAGAACAGTATTTTTTTTTTTTTACAGTAGGCACTGGATTGTTTAAATTTCCTGGTGAGATATGTTCTCCATAATGACTAGAAATGACTGGGCGTTGTTTGATATCAGGGCCTGCAAGAAGGCCCCTAAGGAGTTTCCCAGTGGTATTGGGTTGCCTTGTCTGTCTCTTGTCGACCTATATTCATTAGTCCAATGTTGGCTTTTGCCACACCTCCTACACATACCAGAAGGCTGAGTCCTCCTATCCTTGCCATTCCTAGAGGAAACATTATCCCTAGAAATTCCTTGTCTACAGTCCCTTCTCAGATGTCCTATTCTTCCACAATTAAAACATTTGGCATTTTGGTGTCTCCGCATTCCTTTGGAAATTGCTTCTCCTACCCAAGATTCAGTACTATCACCAAATGTTTCAACACTCAATGTATGAAAAATCTATTCATCTATGGGTGTTGATCCAACCTTTAAAGGCCCAAGGATCTTCTTACATTCTAAGTTGGCATTTTCAAAAGCCAAGGATTCGGCTAGTACACGTCTAGCTTCATGTAGTAATATAGAACGGCAGGCTGTATTCCAGCCCGGATCCCGGCTAGCTTACCCCTGAAATAATTACACGGAAATTGTATTCACTTAAACACTGCTTGGCCCATTATCTGTAGCCTCTTATTGGCTAACTCTTACATATTGATCTAACCCATTTCTAATAATCTGTGTAGCACCACAAGGTGGTGGCTTACCAGGAGGATTCTAACCTGCGGCTGTCTCGGAGAGGAGAGTCATGGCGTCTGCCTGCCTCTGCTTTCTTTCTCCCAACATTCTGTACTGTTTACTCCACCTACCTAATTTTCTCCTATCAAAGGGCCAAGGCAGTTTCTTTATTAACCAATGAAAGTAGCACATTGACAGATAACCCTCCTCTGTCATTTCCCCTTTTTCTGTTTAAACAAAAAAGAAAGGCTTTAACTTTAACATATTAAAATTACATATAACAAAACAGTTATCAAGCAATAATTACAGTTACAATATCTATTTTATCTTTTATTATAACTAAGAAAAACTATAACTATGCCTATCCATTCTTCAACTCCATCAAAGACTCCAGAAGGATATAAAATTACCTAAGTAAACAAGAAGTAAGCAACTTCCAAACTCTAGAAATGACAGAGACATCTCGCTGCCTGAGATGATCAAGACTCACAGGATACTTCAGTTAGGACTTGATCATAGCTCTAAATTTTTCTTTAGGTCCCTATAAGATTATCAGTACCCCCAACCAGCTGGAAGTAGCCTGAAACACTACACCCACATTTCCAACAAATGAACTTTGGATATTTTCCTTTGTTTTTTTTAAAGAAGAGGGGGAAGTGGGGCGGGAGAATTGTCTGTAATCTGTCAATCATGTTTTAAATAAATGCCGATTGGCCAGGCAGGAGGTGTAGGTGGGAAAACCAGACAGGAAGTGGAAATAATGCAAGGAGAGCAGGAGAATTCTGGGAGGAGGAAGTTGATTCCTCCCACTCCTTCCCAGATCACCGAAGCAGCAGGATGTGAGCTGCCCCGCTGAAAAAGGTACTGAGCCACATGGCTAAAATAGATCAGAAAAATGGGTTAATCAAGATGTGAGCATTAGCTAATAAGTAGCCTGACCTAATGGGCCAATCAGCTTTATAACTTATAGAGATCTGTGTGGTTGATTTTTTGCTGGGGCTTGCCGATTGTGGGGTACCAGGCGGACAAGAAAACACAAACAAGCAGGCCCTTCATGTTACAGCTTCAGGGTTTGTCACTCCTTGTTGTACAGCCTTAGTTACTCTTTGTAAGAAGTCAGTAAACGGTTCTCTCTGGTCCTGTTTAACCCTGATATTTGCCTCAATCCTCTTTCTGGTTCCTGAATTCTTTCCCAATCATTTAAAACTGCTGTGCTACATAGGGACAAGGTGCGTTCATCGTAGCAAGCCTGTTTCTGAGGATCAGAGTAATGACCCTCACCAGGCATTTGATCTTGGGAAGTCTCAAATCCTTTTGCTTTCCCCTGTTGCTCTAAAAATTTTTGCCTCTTCTCTCCAATAACACTTCCAAAGCAGCTGAGGTCCATTTTCTAGCACTGCTGAGATTAACTGAAGCCAATTGTGTGAGGTTGCCTTAGTGCTTGAAGCCCACATTTTCACCATTTCCCTGATTAATGGTGAATGTAGCCCATAAGAAGCTATTGCTGGTTTTATTTCTTTCAGATCACTCATATGTATTGGTTCCCATGAATATTCTTTGATTACCTTAGGGTACTTTGTGTCAGATGGTCTTTCTGAGGAAATTATCAGATATGCAGTTGAAACTCTATATAAGTCATCCTGGGGGCTGGCACGGACTGATGAGGCTAAACCCTGCCCTTGGACCTTCTGTCCTGGCTCAACAATTTCAATAAGTTCTTCAATCTTCTCAAATCTTTTTACTACTGCCTTTTTAAAAGTCTGAATCTCCTGTCCAGTGTTCTGTTCTAAGGCATGAAACTTGTATAGTAAAGATAATGTCTCATCCTTGGACATATCATAACTTTCCAATAGATTTTGATAGTTATATTCAACAGCACAGATTCTTTCAGATAATGTTGTCAAATTGATGCTATCCCTTTCTGTAATTTTAAACTAGTTATTTTTAATGTGATATATTGAAAATAAAGCTAATTCCTAGAACCAAACAAAGGGAAGGAAAATAGCAGAAGTCTTGCACAATACCTCCCATAGTATAAGCAAAATAATTATTGAACTCCTGGATGTTATCAGTCATTTTTTTGTAGTTTTTCAGATCTGACCTGCTGTAAAGTAATTACAATGAATTGGAGTAGGTGTAATAATCGTTATTGGCCAGCAGGTGTCGCAGTTGCAGTCACGTGGCTGAGACACACTAGTAACATTGAACAACACGTTTCTTACTTAAGTACTAAAAAATATGCTTTGTTTAACAAATTAAGAGCAGTTATTAAGGTGATCAAACAATTTTGAGAGTTGGGGCCCAGGGGAAAAAAAACGAAAACCCAAAGTTTTTTGTCAGTGCAGATTGCAGACTATGTACACCACAGGGATTGCAGGCAGCAGTGAGTGGACTGGTGTGGAATGCACAGAGAGGCAGCGTGTGGGTCATGATCCAGGGAGCACCGAGCAGCAACCTACTGCATCTGAGGGCCAACTAGAGGAGCGGGCAGGAGAGTCAGTGCCCAATGCGCTACGCGGCTGGTAGACCAATCCCAAAAAGTGTGGACTGGTCCCCATATTCAGGCGCCAGATGATGATGGAAGTTACAAAATAATCCCACACTGGTTCAGAATTATGTATGATAAAGGATTATTTATTTAGGGGAGACTTACAGATCACTGTCCTAGATCACAGTCCTCTGCATGAATGGGCAACAGGAACAGAGTCTAGCAGCCAAGGTGAGAGCCGGAAGCAAGAGAGTGAGCACAGGTTTTACAGCTGCATTTATAGTGTAAGAGACTATGCCCAAGGGGACTGGTATCCTAAAGGCTATTGGCTGAAGGAGTAGAAGGAGCTCCCACAGCAGTAATAGGTAAGGACATTCAATTCTCAAAACCTCCTTTGAGTAACAGAATATAACATACACTCATGCTTAAATCACTCTTCCATTGAATTTTCTGAGCTGCATCCCTGTTGATATGGACAACAGGTGGTTTCTGAGCTGCATCCCTGTTGATATGGACCGTGAGTGATTTCTGAGCTGCATCCGTGTTGATGTGGACCACAAGTGGTGTGTGAGATTGATTGGGTGAGAAGTTTCAAGAGTCAAGCAATATTTTCTACTTGTCAGTCAGGTCCTCATGACCATGGTCCACCTGCCCCAGGACGCACCAGACTCCTCCAGGGCCTTGCGTTCCCATCACATCCACTGCTTCTCAGCTACACCTGCTCAAGAGCCTCCTGGCTGACTCCTGTCTATACTCAGGACCAGCAATGTCACCAGTTCACTCTGGCTGCTGCCACAGCTGACTAACTTGAGCCTGTGTGATGCTGTTCCTCACACTTGTCCAGCATCTGTTCCCTGGCAGGTGGCACTCTCACAGCCAGAGCAATGTCCAGCTTTCCCACAGTGGCAGCCTCAGAGTCTGTGCCCTCATGTCAGGTGTGTCAGAGGCGCTTAGCCAGGTGCTTAGTGACACACAGTCTTGGTTGTAGAAGGCTCCTTCTACATCCAGAAGGCTCTGCCTTAGGTGGTCCTGGCTGGGATCCTCCACCAATTGCACCAGTGCAAGAAGGATCCACCCCAGCCAACAGAAGACAGAACTCAACTTCACCTTACTAAATGCAAGCTGGGGATTTCCCCGGATAGTTTAATTCAACTCAAATGTGTCCTTTGCATGCTCTGTTCCGTGGCCTACCATGCTTGTCCATCCCCCCAGCCAGACCTTCCCCACAGTTTACAGAGTGCTGTGGGGTCACGCCTGCCAGCCCCTCTCTCATTGTACCTGCCCCCTGGTTTGTGCTGCCTCAGTCATGTGGTCTTCCGGCTGCTCTCTGGACAGCTATCATATGTAGACCTTGGATTGCCTCCTTTCTCTGCCCAGAAGTCTCGGGCAAATGTCACCTCCATTATGAGACATCCACTAATCTGCTTAGCAGCTAGATGCCCCTCTCTGCCACTCTGTGGTCTGTGGGCCTTTCTCATAGATGCCACTGTCTGAAGTTGTATTCCATCTTCCATCCAGAACATTGGTTCTTAACTTTCCTAATGCTTCAACCCTTTAATACTGTTCCTTATGTTGTGGTGACTCCAGCCATAAGATTATTCTGTTGCTACTTCATAACTGTGATTTTGCTACTGTTTTGAATTATAATGTAAATATCTGATATGCAGGATTTGGGGGTCACGACCCACAGGTTGAGAACCACTGTTGTAGTATATCAGCTCTGCAGTCAGCCAGAGCCTGTACTCGGGGCTATCTGCCCCACAATTGAATCATGAGGTCCCCAAGTGAGGCTGGTTCTTTCCCAGGGAAGCTTCCCCGGCACCTCTCTACTGCTTAGCTATGCTGTCCTCATTGACAAGGCTGCCTTGACCTTCCTGGCAGGTGACAGGGTAAATGCAGGGTGAGCAGGGCATATAACAGGTGACAGATGGGCTTCTAGGCTGGACGTCTTCCCACGCCACCCCAACCCTCAGCCAGCTGTCAGCAGACTAGTTCACCCTCAACCAAATCTGCTGCAGACTCGGCAGCTCTGAGGGCTGGGCTTCCCAAGGTCTCAGAAGACTATTGGTCTGAGTGGGGGAAAAAAGGTAGAGTTGGGAGCCTCATCCAATTTGGGGTTTGGAGGTTTTTAATGAGTCACCGATCTGTATGCAGCCCTGACCTGCCTGTGCAACCTCATCTTTGGCCATTGTCTTTAAGGTCATTTTGGTGGCCATACTTTCTCCAGAGCAAGCCCTAAAATAATAGGTATGAATATATATATATATTAGACAGATAGATATACAAAGTAGTGGATGGATGGACAGGTAGGTAGATACATAGATAGAGGCATGAATAGATGAATAGATAATTGAATGGGTAGACAGACAGACAGAAAGATAGAAAGATGATGGAAAGACAGGTGGATGGATGGGTGGGTGGTACCACCGTATGTTCTTGGTTATGTGAGTAAATCTATCAGACCCTTGAGAAAAGTTTTCTGAGCAGGACTAGAAGGCATTTCAGACATTCGGCCCTGGGAGAGATGATCAGGTGACACACAACACTGTTACCTCCTGAGACTTCTCTGGGAACAGCGGCAGATAAGCCCCAGAGAATCCTGTCCTCGTCCAGTCCCTTTCCAGGGGCCCTAGGGGAAGTGGCACAGACATCTCCAGAGCACAGTGGAATGAAACTCCAAAGGAGAAGTCCATGTAGCATCATCGATGTCCTTTGTGTGTGTGTGGCGGGGTGGGGGGGAGCTCAGTTAACCCATTTGTCAAATGGAGTCCTTAGTAGCCACCCACCCTCACAAGGAAGAAGTCGAGTGTGGAGGTGGAGGATGCAGTATCAGGCCAGAATGTGCCCTGGTTCAAATCCCAGCTCTCCTCCTCATCAGCAGAAGTTGTTCCCGACCCTGAACCTCAGAGCCCAGAGTTCCCTCCAAGGCGGAAGCATGGGCCCGCTACTGCAGAGCCCTGTAGTAAATGGTCATTCTCCTTGGTGGGGCTGCAGGGCTGTAGGCACTCGGGTAATGAAGCAGTTGGAAGAATGGCCACAAGCCACAGTTTAAGTTTTACCATTTTCCTTTTCTAGATTGGAAACTGAGGCCCGGAGACAAGGAGAAGCCACAGTCCCACAACCTGCCCACCTCCTGCAGTCACATTCTCATGTTCATCCTGGCTTAGAGAGCAAGGTTTCCAGGTCCCGGGCCTCAGAATATCGCCCCTCAGCCTCCCTTGCATTCTTGTAGACCCAGTCTCCCTTTCAAGGCCTCTGTGGCTCTCCGGAGGGGCAGAACCAACTTCATGCAATGGCCCTCAACTCAAAAGGCTTCCCACTTTATTCCTCAGGCTCCTCTGGCCCCTCCAACCCCCCTGGCCCCTCACCATCTGGTCCCGGTCAGGGACCAGTGTCCTTACCAGCTGCACCGCTTTCCCCGGCCAGGGACAGACGGTTTCCAGGGATCCCCGCCTGGCCTTATGGACTTGAATTTGCTGCTGCCCTCGGCCAGTCCCTCCCTCCTCCTGCCTTATGGCTCCCAGAAGGCCATTTGGCCGAGATCCAGATTAACTGTGTCTTGGCTTCCACAGGCGAGCCTCTGATTCACCATAAAACTGCCTTGGATTGAGCCCCAGGGACAGCACTAGGTCAGAGGGGACAGTGAGCCCACATCTGCCTGCCCACCTTCCCAAGGCTGGCACTCTCAGCTTCTCTCCGAGTCCTCCCCGTGCCAGCCTGCTGCTGTGGCTCTGGCTGCATGGGCTGGATCCACCTCAAAGCCCTGACTCCCTCACCCCACAACCTTATTTATCCCTTTGCTGATAGCCCCAGGTCTGGATCCTGCTGAGTTTAGCCCTGATGCCAGCCCTGCGGGGAGGCTTCTGAGTACTGTGTTGTTCAAAGCCTGCAGTCCCCTCCCTTCTTAGGCCCTCTTGTGACTCCAGAGCAGTCTCTGCTCTGGCCTTCACTGCTTGGCGTTTTTCTTGTTTGATTGCTTCAAGGATTAGGTCTGAAAGTCTCGTTCATCCAGGAGGACAGGTTTCCTCAGTCTTGCTCAGAATTGCTTTCTCTGACCTTGGACCACGCCTGATCATAGCACTGCTCAGGGACCACCCGAGAGGTGAGTCGAGCCGTGGGTCTCTGAGAATGGATTTGCTAAGAAGAGAATCGCCTTGGCGTTTTAACTAAGTCTAAGAACAACCATTACCTGACTTGACAGGCTTTCGTACATAATATCTCATTTAATCCATCCCACAGCTGACCCAGGTGTCTGGACCGTGCACGCCCATCCAAGGAGGTCAGCAGTGTTTCCATTCTGGGGTGCACAAGTCACCTGGAAGGGGCTCTTCCACCCCAAATTTTGCCTGGAGTGGGAGGGGCAAACAGCAGTACCCCCCCAATTGCTCCAGGCATGGCACTGCCCAGTGGGTCTCACCACCGTCTCATCAGACATGGGTTTGCAGCTGCCCCCAGTCGCCCCTCCCTCCTCCTACCTTATGGCTCCCAGAAGGCTGTTTGGCGGCGGTCCAGATTAACTGCTTCTCAGCTTCAACAGGCGAGCCTCTGATTTACCATAAAGCTGCCTTGGATTGAGCCCCAGGGACAGCTCTGGGACAGAGAGGATGAAGGAAGAGCCCACATCTGCCTGCCCATGGGTACATAGCTCTGGGGGCCTCCTGCTGCTGAAGGCCTGAGAGCCTTTCACACACCAGCACTTACCAGAGTCTCCCTATGTTTCATGTATATATGTGTCCTCATGCTGCCCCACAATCTGGGGAGTGAGTGCTGTTGTCCTTCTCTGCTTCTTTAGAAGAGAAAACAAGATGCAGGGGAGCTGGATACCTGTGCCCTGCTAGATGCTGTGCTAGGGAATTCTGGGAAAATCTTTGCTCTGTAAAGGGGGCTTCCAAGGTGGGGTCTTTCCTCATCTGAGCACTCTCCCCTTCTGCTCTGCTTGTCACCATCAGGCCCACTCCTTACCGCTTCTCCAGCTGTAATCCCAATTCAGTCACCATTGTGATTTGGCTGGAATATTCCAGACTCTTCACTGTCCTCCCAGCTTCACCTTCACCCCAACACACAGTCAGTGAGAAGATGTAGATTCAGTTAGCCATGACCTTCTTCTGCTCAAGACCTGATGTGGGATTTCCCTCTGCATGTTGTGAATAGGTTTTATCATCATTGGTTAATAAAGAGGCTACTTTGGCCTGTGGCAGGGCAGAATAGAGCTAGGTAGGAAAACTAAACTGAATGCTGGGAGAAAGAAGGCAGAATCAGAGAGACACCATGTAGCCGCCAAAGAAAACAGTTGCTCAGGAACCTTGCAAGTAAACCACAAGCCTTGTGGTAAAATACAAAATAATAGGAATCGGTTAATTTAAGATGTAAGAGCTAGCTAGAAATACACTTAAGCTATTGGCCAAACAGTACTGCAATTAATATAGTTTCTGTGTGTTTATTTCGGGTCTGGGAAGCTGGGAAACAAATGAGCAGCCTCCACCTACAAGGACCCTTGAGAAACTTCGTGTCACTGTGGTTAAAGCTCAAGACCCCACCAACCCATGGGACCCTTTCAACTCTACCTAGACACTGATCTCCTCAAAGTGTCCAGAACTTTCAGGAAGGCTCCAGCTGGGACTTCATACAAGCTGATTTCTGTTATGAATACTCTCTGGGAACCTGCCTGTGGCCACCACTCCCAGGTCTGCCTCATACTGCAATCTCAGGGAGGGTCATGAGATATATAGATCTTGTCCCTCGCTCCCAGAACAGAAGGGCTTGTCCTTCTGAGCGCCCTCTGTGTCCTGGGTTGAGGGTCACTCTATAGGGGTCTGGGACAGTGAGTGGCACTCTGCCAGACCTGGCCCTCCTGACTTTTGGTCCTCCTCCAGGGCACAGGCCCAGGGGCATTGGTGTGGCTCTTTGGGTATGTCAGGTAGTGACTGGGTCGTGGCTCCTGGCACTGGTCACTGGAGCACTCTTGAGCTCTGCTCCACTGGGGCATCCATAGGCTTTTCTCCTATTCAGAAGTCTAGGAACCTCAGTTGGAAGCCCAGTTCCCAAGCATCTTCCCACTCTCCTTCTGTGACATTCCAGTACTTTCCATGTCCTTACCATGTGGCCTGGTCCTGCTGCTTTAATCTCAGTTTCCAAGTCCTTCCTCTAGTACCCTGCTTCCATCCGAGTCACCCAGCCCCTCCTTCCTTCCTCGGTCATTGCTCTGCACTGAGGTCACAGTCCTATCACAAGATCCCTGCTATGGGGCCACTGGGAACTGGCCACATCCCCCACTCTGCTTTTTCAGAGAGCCCCTAGAGCTTCGGGATGACAAACAGGGTTTCTCAGGCTCCCTGGCAGGGCCACAGTTGTCTCAGTGAAATTGCAAGAAGCAGGATGCGGGGAGGTACTCCTGAGTCAGAAGACTTGGGCCTTCTTTTCTGCCCTTTGGCCGGGAAGCTTTTAGGAGATGGCCTCAGGAAAAGCCTGGGAGTGGGAACCTGGATCCACGGTGCCTTCTGATATTAGGAGATGTTGGGCCTCCTTTTGCAGGGCCTACCGTGGCGGGACACGAGGCCAGGACTCATACAGCTGGAGGGACGTTGGACTGAGGCTGGGGTGACATCTAGAAAGCACAGAGGTGGCACATCTCTGTCCTGCCATCAAAGTCTGAGCTATGAAAGGGGCTGGGACCCTTGTCCCTCACCTGCACACGATTCTCTGATCTAGCTGGGCTCAGCTGTGTGTGCGGTCCCTGGATAACTGAGGCAGGAGTGAGACAAGGACCAACTCTGTGCTTCCAGCCTCAAGGGGGCTGAGAGAGGAATGAGCTGGGTTAGGGCAGACTCCTTGGTGATGGGCACACCTGTGTGCGGTCAAAATAAGTCTGAGTTAAAGAACGACACAGAGGGGCTGGAGAGATGGCTCAGTGGTTAAAAGCATTGCCTGCTCTTCCAAAGGTCCTGAGTTCAATTCCCGGCAACCATATGGCGGCTCACAACCATCTGTAATGAGGTCTGGTGCCCTCTTCTGGCCTGCAAACATACACACAGAATATTGTATCCATAATGAATAAATAAATAAATAGATTTTTTTTAAAAAAAGCAAAATGACACAGAGCAAAGGCAGAGGCCACCAGGCTTTACCCTTCAGAGTCACCCTGTGGGCCTCAGAGCCACCATCCCTTAGCAAAGCGTTTTCTACATGCCTGTCATAGAAGAGTCGGAGTAAAACCCTACCCCTTCTCCGTCGGACGGAGGAGACAGATTCAGGGCCCAGCTGGGCCTGAAGAAACACAGGATATGCGTGTGAGTTGAACATCCATCCACTCCGTGCGGTCCATGTGGGTCCCAGTTTCTGTGACTGGGACACCATCACCTTAATGAGCCCAGACAACAGCCCCACAGCATGTCATTTCCGTACCCATCACTGTGGGGAAGACAGAGGGGCTGGGACAGAGCTCAGTCAGAGACCCAATACTTAAGAAGCCTCAGTGGCAAGATTTGAGCCTCTGGCCTCTGGCCCAGAGCCTTGCTTTCATCCCAGGTCTGCCCATCAGAGCAGAATGGAAGGCACCATGTGACCCAGGATACCTTGTGTTAAAATATGAGGAGGAGCTGGAGATGGCTTAGCGGTTTAGAGCACTGGCTGCTCTTGCAGAAGACCCAGGTTTGATTCCCGGAATCTACATGATGATTCCTCACAACCATCTGTAACTACAGTTCTAGGGAATCCAATGCCCTCTTCTGACCTCCATGTGTACCAGGCGCACACATAGTTCATGTGAACAATATGCAGGAGAAACATTCATACAAATAAAAAGTAAGTAAACGTAAACTTAAACTACAAACAAACAAACCCCAAAGCATGAAGACAAGCAGAGCCAGGCTGTGGAGATTAAGGGTGGCTGACATGCTTCAGTGACACTTCACCCTGGCGCCACTCAGGAAATGAGAACCAGGCAGCCTCAGGAAACATGACCCCAGGTGCTCAGGAAGACAGGGAGGGCTGACAGAGGGCTGGCCTCTGCCTGCAGCCCACGAGCTCCGCACTGGACTTCCCAGGCTCGGGTTCTCTGTCAGCACCTTGGCCTGTACATGCCTTTGTTCCCATGCTGCATGGGCTCACAGGGGAGGGAAGAGAAGTGTGTGACAGTGTGTAGCTCTGGTGACTGTCTAGGGGTGATTGACAGTCCTTCCTCGAGGCCTGGGGTCTCACCGGCTCTAGTAGTGGCCTTATTTGAAGGTGACTCAAAATCTGAAATCTGGGCCTTTGGCAAGAAGAGGCCCTCCCTGAGAGGCCCAGTCTTGGGGAGAACTTGCTGGTGTTTATTTAAGATGACGATGTGTGTGTGTGCTCCCCCTTCTTTCCAGAACCCCAGGGAAGCACAGTGGCATTGGAGGCAGATTGATGGGGACCGCCATACAGAGGCCAGAAGCCAGGCTGAGAGCACAGGGTGCATAGGGTTCCAGACAGCACAGATCCAAGGCTAGTGGGCATCATATCTCCACCAGCATGGGAACTTCAGGTTAAGGCCATAGGAGGTTTGACCACCACTGCCTCATGTTGAGGTTGGAATGAAACTGAAATGAGAAGACCAGTGATTTTGAGATCAGCTTGAGTCTGCATGACCAGTCTGAGCTCAGTGTTCTCTGTACCAGGGGACTAACTTTGGCTCTTCCCTGCCAGGGCTATCCCCAGGGCTATCCCCAGGCCTAAACACATTATTCTACTAAGGTGTTCAGCAAATCCCCACCACATTTTAAATACTCAGTCAACACAACTGCTGTCACCTCCTTTGGTATGCACAAGATAACACACACACACACACACACACACACACACACATACACACACACACACGTTTATTCTCAGTCACTGGGGAGATGAATGCAGAGTTGCTGGCTACATAGACTAAGGTGATCTAGAGACCTGCCCTCGGGTGTTCCCACACACAAAATGGTTTCAAGATGTGTCAATAAGAAGCAAAGTTAAAGCTGGGCATGATGGGGCACACCTTTAACCCCAGCATTCAGGAATCAGAAGCAGGCAGATCTCTGTGAGTTTGAAGCCAGTCTGGTCTACGGCATGTTCCAGGACAGCCAGGGCTGTTGCACAGAGAAACCTTGTCTCAAAAAACCAAAACCAAAACCAAAAAACCAAGCCAAAAAAGTAGCAAAGTGAAGTTTATTAAGGGAGGGCAGTGCACATCCAAGGAGCAAGCAGAGTCGTGCCTAACCATCTTAGGACACACAACACACATATGTATATGTATCTTGTTGTAAATAATTGTATATATACTCCCATGTGTATGTTTATGTTTGTGTATCTATAGTATTTTGTGACCTTTGAAGTTATATTATTTAAGGGATATAATCTATATATATAAAGGATATAATTTATGAATATAATAGGTCCAGTAAAAATGTTATATTTTTGTTTTATTCATCATTCATCTATCTGTCTGTCTGTCTATCCAACTATTTATTTTGTGTGTGTGTGTGTACCACAGTGCATATATTCATCTGTTTGTCTGTCTATTCTTTCTATCTATCTATCTATCTATCTATCATCCATCCATCTATCATCATCTATCTATCTGGCTTTTTTTGTGTGTGTGTGTATACACTCAGGTACCACAGTGCACATATTCATCTGTCTGTCTGTCTATCCTATCTACCTATCTATCTACCTATCTATCTACCTACCTATCTATCTATCATCCATCCACCCATCTATCGATCTATCTATCTGTTTTGTGTGTGTCTGTGTGTGTGTGTGTGTGTGTGTGTACACTCAGGCACCGCAGTGTATATGTGGATATCAGAGAGAAGCTTGCAGGAGTCAGGTCTCTCCCTCTGTCATGTAGGTCCTGGAGACTGAACTCGACTATCAAGCTTTTGCAGCCAAATAAATTTTCTCTTGTGAAGGAGGCTTTGAGGTGGTTAATAAGATGCATTGTGCCAATATGATAAAGGAGTGGGGATAGCAACACAGGACTGGAGAGATGTCTTGGCATTTAAGAGTGTGTGCTGCTCTTGCAGAGGACCTGGGTTCAGTTCCCAGCACCAACACCGAGTGGCTTGCAACTGCCTGTAACTCCAGTTCCAGTAGAGTCCCGGGCCTCTGGACTTTGAGGTGCACACGGACTTTACACACACTCAGACAAGCACATAACTGAAAATAATAAAACTAAGTCTTTAAGAAATAGCAACACAGGTAAAATAAAAACCACCAAAGGAATTCTTACTGTCTTCAAGGGTCACAAGGAGCTCAAGGCTTGTGCTTTGACTGTGAGCACTGCTTAGAATCTTGCTTATGAGATTTTCTCAAACAAGTACAGGCTTACACAGGAGAGGAGCAGGTGATGAGGCGCAACACAAAGGTCGCAGACGGTCTGGCCTTGAACATGGTTCATTAGCTGTTTGAGAAATCTCTTAGAAAACAGCATTGTACGCCGGCTGTCTTCACAGTGGTGTGCGCGTCTCTGTGTGGGTGAGGGTCTCTTTTCCCATCCCAGCTCCCCTGAATCTTCTCCTTCTATCTTGTCTCATTTGTTGTGCTTGTTAGGCAAATTATATGCGCTAGCACAAGCTTGTGTGTGACCTGCCTGGGCAATGGTGGTTGTCACTTCCCTGGTGGCTGGAGCAGTTGAACTCCTGCTAGAGTCCTCACGTGGACTGCATGACACCGCAGTGACCGGTAGCCCACACCTGGGCTTCTCCACAGGCTGAGATTCTGCTTATGGGGACAGTGGCTGCTGGCATTCTACTGTCTCTCACTGATGACCCCTGGTGAGAAACAGCCTGTCCCCAGCTCCTTCATGGGCCACTATTGCCTTGACAGGAAGAGACAAGCCTGGGAAAGGGGATCACAGGGCAGCCGAGCCCCGGTGTATGGGACTTACAGTGCCACAGGCTCAATGCTCTTGTCACGGCTGCTCCTGTGACCTGGCCATGAACTTCCAGAGCTTTAGGATGGGAACTTGGCCTCATCCTCAGACAGTTGCCAACTTCTGAACAGAGTGGAAGGGATAATCACATGCATGTTTGTGTGCATTGTCTGCGCGTGCATGTGTGTATGTGTGTGTGTTCATGTGTGCATGTATGCATGTATGCGTGTGTGCTTGCTCTAGCTACGGTATCTCAGGAGAGCTCCATGCTCATTACAGCAATTAGTGAACAGCAGCCTTACCGGAGACTCAAGTTTATATGTGCACGCATTCCTGTGGCATGTGTGACTATGCATCCGTGTAGGTGTAGTTCCTATATCTCTTTGTGGATATGCACTCTTACCCGCATATACACATTGTGTGTGGTTGATTTCACAGATCACCTAACTTCCTCATAAATCCTGTCTCCCAGGTCTGGTGTCAGCCATGTGGAGCCACCCTGGAGCAGCTGTGCTCAGAGAGTCCAGGGTACACTGCTCCATAGTCTCTGCTGGACAGTGAACTCTCTAGTGTCCTTTCTGGCTCCGGGGAATGGCAGCATGGTCAGAAACCCCCAGCACCCGCAGTCCTGGCCTGTGCTGGGTTAGAGGCTCCTGCCAGCAGTTTTCCAGCTCCCGGTCCCCTTGCCGAGCAGGCTTGGGGGTCCTTCCTGGTTGCCTGTGTCACTCTTCCTGTCCTACAAGGTCCCATTTCCCTTCTTTCAGCCTGGCTCCCTGGTGTAGGTGATGATCGTTGGGTGCCTTGTTACAACTGAAAAGAGGAAACCTTCTTGTCTTGGTACCCAGTAGTCCACAGGCAACAGGCAGGACTTGCTTGTCACCTCCCTTTTCCATTTGTGTCCTGAACTCCTTGACCCCAACCTACTGTCCCCATCCTATCAGTCCCTGATCCTACCTTCTCGGACTTCCCCACCAGCTTCAGACAGCATTCATATGAGCTTGTCCTCCTCACCTTGTGAGAGTCACATCCCAGGGTCCCTGTATCCTCAGGCGGCATGCCTGCCAATCCACCCACTCTCATTGTCTCCTCACCACCTCATCCAAGGCACCATTCTGTCTTGTCCTGGTGACGATGACTATTGTAAAAGGAGCGGTGGGCTGCATTCTGGTGCCCGTCCACCCAGCTAGCTTACATCCGAAATAATTGCACAGAAACTGTATTCATTTAAACACTGCCTGGCCCATTATCTCCAGCCCCTTATTGGCTAACTCTCACATATTAATTTAACCCATCTCCATTAATGTGTATTGCTTTTGACTGTGGCTTACCGGCATGAGTCTAACCAGTGTCTGTCTCGAAGGAAAGTCATGGTGTCTGCCACACTGCCTTCTTCTTCCCAGAATTCTGTTCTGTCTACCATGCCCATCTAAGGGCTCCCCTATCCAAAGGCCAAGGCAGTTTTCTTTATTCAACCAATGAAAGCAACACATAGAAAGAAGACCCTCCTACACCAGATGACAGCCCTGGACTGTTGATGCCCACATTGGGCACCAGAGTCTTACTCTTGCAGAATACAGCTGAGATTCATGTGCTCTCCCCTTCAATCTTCAGGGATTTTCTTTCCCTGTAAAACCCAAACTCCACATGGTAGTGTATGATTCCATATGACCTGTCCCTGATCACCTACTTCTGCTCCCTGCTCTCGTGACAACAAGCACACTCTCACCCCAGGGCCTTTGCACTTGCTACTTTGAATGCTTTCATCTCAGATCATGTCTCTGTCTCCTTCTTAGCTCCTGTCTCTCTGGGTGAGACGTGCAGCATCAATAAGGAAGATACCTGTGGTACAGTCCGTAACCCTAGGAAGCCACTCTAGTGAGGAGCATAGAAAGTGAGGGCCATGCAGCACTGGGGGCACAGCCTGCAATAACAGTTTCTCTGGAGGCTGAAGCCAAAGGGTCACAAGTGCTTCAAGCTTGCCTGAGCTACGGAATTCAAGGTCAGTCAGGAACACTCAGCAACAGAAAAGGAAAAGTGCTGGACTGCGACTCACAGTAGGAAGACGGCCTAGCACCCTCCGCTGAGAGGCTGGGCAAGTGACGCGGCAGGGCGCTTGCCTAGACTCCACCAATGGGAGTCTGCGGATTGGACTCAGCAGCAGAGTTGGTCTGCGCTAGCGTCGCTGTCTGCCAATCATGGTCTGGGGTGTGGTTCAGTGGAATGCCTTCTTCAAATTCCCAAGTTAGGGGACGGAGGTGTGGCTCAGCAGTCCACTGTCCTGGCAGGTTTGAGGCCTTGAGGTCTAACTCCAACATAGCAATGAAGGAAAGAAAAACACCCACGGGGATGGTGACAGGTTGGGAGGATTCATGGGCTCACGTGCCAGGCAAAGGCATCCAAGCTGTGGTAATTGTAAAGGGCCCTGGACATAGTGAATCTGCGTTGCTTGAAGTGGATCCGATGGCTTCTCACCATCTCTACTCATCTGGCCTTTTCTGTCTGAGTTCCACGGAGGTGGGACCTAGTGACATTTTCTCCCAGAGCCTGACAAGAAGGGATTCACCTGGCCTTGGCCGCCGCTGCTCTACTTGACTCTGTTCTCCCAGTTGCAGGTGAGGAATGGGAGCTCTGAGAACATCAATTACGGGCTTGGAGTTTTAAAACCCACAGAGGACAGAGCCACAGACCTTGTACAGGGCTCTTGCCACATCCAGGGCCTCCTGCTGTCCTGCTTGCCTTCCAGGACTTTCTCAGTCATTTTACTCCAGATTGAGCAGTGTGAGTTGGTCTGGTTCAAAGTGAAAGTCCATGGTCCCCTCATTTTGACCGTTGTACTGAGGATATAAGTTCAGTAATGTGTGATTGGCCAGCAGCTTTTATTTTCCCTAAGTAGCAAATTTGTGGGCTCACGTGCACCTGTGTGGTTATTTCCTGATATTTTACACTAGCGAGGCACCTTTATCGTCCCAGTAAATCCAGTGGCTGTGCCTGGCAGATCAGACAGTGCGTTCTCTGGCCTTAGAAGGCCGCGACTCCTCCGTGGTGATTTAGAGAACTTGGGGAGATAGGAATTTAGTGCCCTGCAAATCAGATACAGGCATATGTGGTCTGATTTGCCATGGCTGCAATCAGAGCCCCAAGTACCAGGCGGAGCTTTCTCCTGAGACACAGAGGTCTGCTCAGCATGCAAAAGAGCCCTTACTTGCCACACAGGAGCCCAGGATGTGGTTAGGAAGCACCCAGAGTGATTTGTAGCCTGAAAGCCTCCGGCGATGAATAAAACATGGAACTAATTGCAGGGAACTGTCACCAGTCCTCGGATCTGAGCACCTTGGAAAGCACAAAACAAAAACAGAAACACAGGAAGCAAGAGTGGGCTTGGGAGAGGCTGCCCACCCCCAAGCCCCAGAAGCAGCAGTCAGTCATGTCTAGAATTTTCTTCCATGAAATACACACTTCTCTGGATCCCAGCTCAAATGGTTGCTTTCATAGAGTCCTCTTTGCTACTCACCCACGTGGGGAGCATTCCTTTGTCTGATGTCTTGGGGTTCCCTCACCCGTTGAGTAAATATTTACCAAGCACCTCCAAGCCCTTACTGTTCCAGGCACTGGAGAAATAGGTAGGAACAAACCAGGACATGTCCCTGCTGGTCTGGGGTGGTCCTCCTGTTTGGAGGGAGGCCCTGCCTGGGGATGGAGCTCAGTGAGAGCAGCTTCTTAGCTGCCTTGGCTTCCACCTTCAGCACCAGAGCAGGTGGGGTTGAGAGTGGGGGCTGGGGAAGTGGAGGTTATTAGGGGACAGTTGGTGCTTGAGGAAGGTCAGGACAAAGGTGACGAGCAGGAACAGCTGCAGGTGGGGATGGCTGGCAGTTCTAAACCAGACAGTCACTTAGGGTCAAGGCATGAGTGTGGGTGGATATGAGGGGTCCCTGGTACCCTAGGCACAGAAGAGCAAGTGCTGAAGCAGAATTCCCCGGTGTCAGGTAAACAATAGCCAAAGTTGGAGTGTCTGAAGTAAGGTGGTAGATAAAGCCTGAGGAACAGGACCAAAGTCAACAGCATCCACCCATCTGTCCATCCATCCACAATCCATCTGTCTGTCTATATGCCAATCTGTATCAGCTACTTCTCTTACTGCTATGACAAAATCCCCAACAACAAAGACTCAGACTATTTTGGCTCACAGTTTGAGGGGACACTGGAGTTGAGGGGACACTGTCATGTTGGGGAAGGCGTGACCGTGGGAGTTGAAGGTGGCTGGTCACATTGTCACAGTTGAGGGGACACTGTCATGGTGGGGAAGGCATATCAGGGGGAGAAGAAGGGGGCTGGTCACTTTGTCACAGTGAAGACAGGAAGATGGGACAGCTGTAACACGAGGCCTGCTTCCAGGGTGCCGTTTCCCCCAGCAAGTCTCCACCTCTGCAAGGTTTCATAACCTTCTGGAACAATGCCAGAAGCCGAGACCAAATGAACAAACATAGAGCCTGTGGGAACATTTCACATTCAAACCGAAACATTACCTGCCCACTGCGCCCACCTCCCAATTATTCATTCACTGAATCTGCACATTCCTGACCAGACTGTGAACCAATCCTCTCTGCGATCCTAACCTTGGAGGTCACCAGGGGTCACTGTAAGGCCCTGGTCCCTGGGACTCGCCTTCCATCAAAGACATGGAAAGCAAAGTAACACACTAGGAAGGAAGGGGATTTCCAGGTTTCATGAGGGCATCAGAACTAGTGACATGGTGCAGCAGGACCTGGTAGCCATCAAATTGACCTCACGGTGGTGCCAAGTAGCTCTGAGCAAGGCAGAACTGCCTTTGGACCCAGAGGGGTCCCCATGGCTGTGTGGGGACAGGTGCTTAGCGGCCAAGGTGGTAGGGGAGCCCAGAGATGCCCCAGGTGGCACACTGCTGCCCTAGCCTTTAATTGTACTGAGCTTAGAGCTGGTGACAGAACCCGAAGTGCACCACCTCACCTCCTCTGTGGCCAGGTTCTAGGCCTTGGCTCCATCTGTCCCAGCCTACCTAGCTCTAGACAGAGCCTCTACCAGTTCATCTGGCCCAGAGCAGAGCCGGCCTCAGAGTCCCAGCAAGCTGTCGGGCCTTTGCCCCTCAGGGACTACCATGGGATCCTCTATTCCCAGAGTCTGGTTGCTCTACTGTGTGTTTTCCATACGGGGTCAAGGCTAGGTTGTGGTACCCAGGCAGGAGGCACAGTGGACATTTCTTGTCTCAGAACCTCCCACAGCTGACACTGGCCGCAGAAGAATGAGGATGACGACCTCTCCCCAGGTCATAGTGCACCAGAGAGGCAGCGTAGTGGGCACCTGGTCACGCTCCATTGCCATGTGAAAAGGAGGCAGGCAGGTGGGACCTGACCAAAGCTGGGGCACCATCTGCTCTGGAGTGCTTTGTGCTGCTAGACTGGGTGGGATGTTAGCTGTGCATCCCGCCCCAGGGAGGGTCAGCTCCCAAGCTGAGGCCAGGGAGCAGGAGGAGCTGCCAGGGACTCTAAGGGCAGGACTGGGTGACTCTGGGCTCAGTGCCGTTCACGGAGCCCCAGCATTACCCAGGATCAGGTCAGTGACCACAGCAGGTGCCTGGTGTCCTCTGTTGGGCAGCTGTTCAGCTAGAATTAGAAACAGTTCCTGACAGGGATGGTCCCCAGTCAGTGGACTGGCTACTCTGATCTGGACAGTGGTCTCCCAGCAGTCTCCAGGTCATTTCTGATCCACCTGGGCTGACCTCAAAGTAAAGTTTTCCTGGCAGCAGAAGAAAATTGGCACATTTTTCAATGAGTTTCGAATTGGCAGGGTTAGGGGTGTGGGTGGAAGCATGCTGTCCACATGGAGGATCGCTACAGGACATCACAGGGTGGTGATGGGGCAGGGTGGTCACCTAGGTACATGCTCATGCCCGCTGATGTGATGGGCAAGGGAGTGAGGACATGCCGTAGTGGCCTGTCTTGAGCCCTCTGTGAGTGGACTGAGAGACCAGGCTCACCCTGAACAGCCACTCAGGGCGCTCACCCGGTGGGTGCGGATCCTTCCCCTTGTAAATAAAGCTACTGGTAAGGGCGGTCGGGAGTTAAGGCAGAGGTGAAGCCTAGCAGCATTCATTTGGTGACATCTCACACCCTGCTCCTTTGAAAGCTGGAAAGTGTAAGAGAGGGGAAACCGGGCAGAGCCTTAGGCAAGTACCTTAGCCCTGAGAACTCTAAGGACAACACAGACAGGAGCACCAGTTCCCTGCACCCTAGGAGTACAGGTGAGATGGGGGAGGAGCCCTAAGAGCAGACTGTGAGGCCCATCAGTCAGGTATGCTGTGTGTCCTCGGGTAGGGTGCTGACCTTTCTGAGCTCGAGAGTCACCTCCCTTCTTTATGTCTCAGCACAGGCTGAGCTTGTGAGTGAGGCCCTGCCCAGTGCAGCCTTGGTTGTGTCTTTTCCCATGACCCCCATCTTTTCTTCCTGTTGCTCACCATTCAGCAAAACAGACGACCTGCGGATTCTGAAGAGCAAGCGTGGTCCCTTACACTGTCAGCTGCTGGAGGCAATAGGGGCCCTTGGCCCACACGTGTGGCTGGGGCCACTGTCTGTGTCTGCCTGAAGACACCTGACATCACGCATGTGGTCTGCACAGGACTATTGAATCTTGGAGGAGGGTAGTGTCTGCTGCACATCCATGTGGCCCCAAGTGCGCAGAAGTACCAGAGAGTATCTGGGTCCAGGGAGCATCTCCATGGCAACTACTTGAGCCAATACCCATGATCTGGGAAACAGACTGCAAGTGCCAGTTCTAAGGGTTGGCACCTGAGGACCATGCTGGTCCCCAGAGTCACCTGTTCCAGGGAAAGCCTCCAGAAGTCAGGGGTGTGACCGTGGCATTCGTTCCAACTGGTTAGAAGGTCAAGTTTCTACTATCTATGCTCAACAAGGCCTTGAATACAAATTCTGCAGCTCAGTCTCACCTCATCTGTCACATGGTGTCATGGGTGAGAGAAAGATGCCCTCCCTCTCCCGCATTACCACCTGTGACAGTGAGAGAGCTGGCCTTGGGGCCACGAGAGTGAGAGAACCAGCCTTGCCCTCTACCAGCTGCAGCACACAGGAGAGTGAGCCCTGCATCCTGCTGGGACAGAACACTAGAGCTGACCCATGGAGGGCCTAGCTGCTGCCCAGCAGTTTAACCTTTGGCTCACATGGTCAAAGAATACTGTGGGTGTGTAATAAAGCCAGTTACAGACTGAAAAAAAAACCCTTTAAATAGGTACAGAGTGCTTTAAAATGTGCTTAAATGCTAAAGAAAAAAAAGAAGATGTTATAGATAGTCATAAAAATAGTTTTAAAATAATAAAGTGAGGTCTTTAAAGAAAGTAAAGAAGTTTTTTTTTTAAAAAAAAAAGCCACAGAAATATGGGAAATACACAGGGATCTGGATCTTATATGATGCTTTGTGGATTTCAAAGTTTTTGAGTGTGATGAGCAAATGACAGCTGCAGAGAGGCGTTGAATTACAGAAAGGACTGCTGCACTAAGCCAGCCTAGATACTTTAGAGTTGTCTTGGCCTCAGAATGGGAGTCGAAAAATGTTTTGTGTTGGGGGAGAGGTTGTGCTAACAAAAAGCTATGGACTCCTTCAAAGCTAATCACGATTAAATTTGACTTGGGGAGACGGCCTGAAAATCTTGGCTACAAACATAAAAAAGGAACAAAAGAAAGACTAGCAGACAGGTAACATATAAACTGACCATTTGATGTGGGGACAGCTCTGAGACTGGAGGAGACTGATAAATCTCATGACTCATTACTGCATGACATCCTTTCAAATGGCATGCATAGAGGTTTATATTACAGTTTGGTTATGCAGTCCAAACAAACATAAAGTTAACAGACACCTTTTACCAGCTCAAACATAAAGCAAAAAAAAATCATCTTTAACTGACTTGCGCACACTGCATATTTCAAACTTGTGTTAATGTAGATATGTATGTTACCTTTTAGAGTTCATGTGTTTTGGGGGAAAAAAAGGATCAGATACCAATAAAGACAAGTAGCCTAGGTGGTCCAGCCTCTCAGAATGCCTCTATTGTTGTTTCTTCAAAATTCTGCATCTATAACATCTTCAGTGCTGCTAGGTGAGATGATCCAGCCTCATAGAATACAATCACCAGGACTTCACATAAGCCTTACACTCTCCCATTATACAGAGACTGAACATTAAGTGATACAGCTAGCTCTCCCAGATCTTGACCATTATCCCAATTTTCTCACAGTCCCCTAAGGATGCCATCACCGCTAGACAACAGGAAGCTGTCTAGAGAACATGATGCCCACATTCCCAAGAGTTGGGATAGGTGGTTTTTGGTCATTCAATGGGTTATGGATGCTTGTCATCCTTTATGGGGGGGGTTGATTACAAGTTGTTATTAGCTATGATCAGGAAAACAGGTAAGCAAAGGAGATTATATTCATAAATCTCTTTCTGAAGGGGAAAAGGGGGATATAGTATAGAAATGATGGGATAAAACAGTAGATTGTTGAGTCTACTTTTGAACGACGACTAGTCTTAAATACTTTACTTTGGTATGGATTTTTGTGTATTGATATAAATTTAAGATTATTTTTGTTGTACTGTATATGTTTCTGCTCTTGTTTAAGGTATTATACCTACGCAGCTCATTTTGTAATGTAAAGTTCTGGTCCTTGAAAATTATTTAGGATAATAAAGAAAGTAGTTAGGGTTAGGATTTTTTTTTCTCCCACCAATGACTTAGGACCAAACAGATCACAGGGCCACAATGTGCCACATTCGTCACAAAAACAAAGATACACCTTTATGGCTTCATTGGTTTTTTAAGAGCAATGAAAGTGGAGTCTAAGTCACAAAACATTCACTGCACATTAAAAATATTACTCTTCACAGCAACAAAAGATTAATGGCTGAGCTAGGTCGGACCCTCCAGCTCTCGGTCTTGCCTTTGGGGCTGTAGGGTTTTTTCAGGAAAATCCGGCCTGAGATTGTGATGACAACTGTTGAAAACTTGGGTTCTGGAATCCACTAGAATATGCCTGGGCTTGAGCTCAGATCAAGTTCATTATTTGTACTATGGCTGGGATCCAGGGCCACAGATACACTAGCAAGTGCTATACCCTAGTGCCCTTGCTCAACCCTCTGTTTATCCTCTGTTTTGCCCAGACTGGCCTCAGTCCTTTTGACCTTCCTGCCTCAGCTTTCCAAGTATGGGATTAGAGGCATGCACTCCTGGGCCCTGCTCAGGTTTGATCCTAAGAGCCATGTTACTATATTTTAGATCTTGGTCCCGCTGTAGAATGGGGCTGGACTAAGGGTGTCTCAAATACTTCCCTGTCACCAGGTCATACAGGAAACCGCAGTGCCCCCAGGCTCTCTGCTGAACTCAGAGAGATGTATCTGGATAAATCTCCCTAGGTAGCTAATATAATGAAAATGTGCTTCCAGGCATATTTAAAAAGACCAGACCCTGTGTGCACATTGGGACCCAGCACAATAAAGTGTTGTAAGGAGGCCACTTGTTGGTTCCTGGCGGTTTAGCCCCAAAATAATCCCACAGAAACTGTATTATTTAAGTCACTACTTGACCCATTAGTTCTAGCTTCTTATTGGCTAACTCTTACATCTTAATTTAATCCATCTCCATTAACCCGTGCATCACCACGAGATCGTGGTCTACCAGCAAAGTTTCAGCACATCTGTCTCTGGTGGCTCCGTGGCTTCTCTCTGACTCTGCCCTTCTTCCTCCCAACATTTAGCTTAGTTCCTCCCCCACCTAACTTCTGCTCTGCTATAGGTCCAAGGCAGTTTTTTTTTTAAAAAAATATTTATTTATTTATTTATTTATTATGTATACAATATTCCATCTGCATGTATGCCTGCAGACCAGAAGAGGGCACCAGACCTTATTACGTATGGTTGTGAGCCACCATGTGGTTGCTGGGAATTGAACTCAGGACCTTTGGAAGAGCAGGCAATGCTCTTAACCACTGAGCCATCTCTCCAGCCCCCAAGGCAGTTTTTTTATTCATTAATGGTAATCACAGAATACAGAGGAAAATCTCACATCAGTAAAGTCATGGAGGGGGGAAGAAATTTAACTGTGAAGCTCAGGAGACAATGAACTTTATCATGATCCTTGTCTGCTAGACCTCTTAGACATTAAAACAAGATGGAGGACATGTGTCAGGGTCCTTGCATGCCTGTCTCTGCTTCTGGAATTGGTAACCACCCCTTTACTGCCTTCTGAGTCACTTTTTCTGCACAAGACTTTGAGGCGCCAGGCACACATTGGCACCCCACCACGCTCAGAAAGAGCCCATCCAGGCTGTGCAAGGGTCCGGAGGCTCCAGCGCTCAGGAGAGAGCTGTCACTCCCTTGGGACTTAGAAGCTAGTTGGGTGAGGTGAACACACAGCAGGAGAAAGGGCAATGAAGGGAGGAGAGGTAGGCACCTGCCTCAGTCCTTAGACTTCCTCATAATGGTCCCACTTTACAGATGCAGAAACTGAGACCCAGAGACTACAGGCATCGTCCAGAAGCACTCACATAGACAAATGGTGGAAGCAGGAACTGAATCCAGGTCCTTGTGAGCTCAAAGCCCTTGTGAGTCTGGGAGAAATGAGCCAATGAATGGATGAACTGCATGTAGTGTCATGGAAATCCTTGCGGTCCGTGTCAGCAGAACTCCCACTCCCAAAGGACTTCTCAAGCTCCAGGAGAGGTGTATCTTCCCAGATACTCTGTTCTCTAACTTCACTGTTCAGGGTCAAAGACAGGAGACCTGTCCCCACCCTGGACCCACTCTAGAAGGCCAAGACACTCTCAGTTCCCCCAGACTTGTTCTGCCCTCAATTGACCCCATCATCCACTCCAACCTGAAGGCTCTAGAACATGCTGGGTTCCCTCCCCTTTCGAAGACAAGCCAACATGCTCGCAAGACCAGGTGACTCCTGGGAAGTCGCCATGCCCCAATGCATGACCCTACACCCATGCCCATATGGATAGTACTAACTGGACCCGGTGAGTTATTGAGAGATGGGGTGGGGGAGGTTGGAGAGTCTGGGGGAGGGTAGAGATAGGGAGTGTGCCGTGGGATATTTGTACACTGTGTGAAGATGTGTCATTTGATTGGTTTAATAAAGAGCCAAATGGCCAAAAGCTAGGCAGGAAGAGATTAGGCAGGACTTCCAGGGACAGAGAGGACTTGGGGAAGAAGAAGGCAGGATCGCCAGACAGAGAAGAAGCAGGATGGGCAGTGCAGAGTAAAGGTAACAGAGCCACACAGAAGAATGGAGATTAAAAGACAAAGGTTAATTTAAGTCATAAGAATTACTTAGGAACAAGCCTAAGATAAAGCTGAGCTTTTATAATTAACATGTCATATAAGTCTCCATGTCATTATTTGGGAGCTGGCTGGTGGGACAGAGAAAGACCCGTCAGAGGAGTGGGGTTGGAAATGACCAAGGTACATTATACACATGCATAAAAACTTCAAAGATCAGCTAAAGTAAGAAAGAGTCCCCAGACCTGCATGCCCACCTGTACTGTTTCCTCTGTCCCACCTCTGCTCAGCTTCGGTGGCTCCCACTCTCCTCAGCACGTGGACACTGCACTGTAGCTTCTGGGTTTGCCCTGCCTCTGCCTAGAAAGTCCCTGGGCAAGCGTGCACTTGACTCCTGCCTTCCACCTCTTACGACTTTGCTTCAGCTCCTCATTGAAGTTGGCCCCGGCCACCCAGTGTCTAGCTGGAGTCCCACCTGCTTCCGTCCTGTGATCTTCCTCTCCGTGTGAGACCTCATCTAATGTCGTGTTATACATTTCAAGAATTGTCTCTCTAGAACACCAAGTCTGGAGGAAAGGGATTGACCTCCACCCTGTTCTGTTGAAGAAAAAAATAAAAAAGACACCGAACAGAGAAGCCATTCCTCAGCTGTCGCTTGGGGTAGGAAGAGTGTCTGCCTCTGTCCATCAAAGATGATGGAGGTGTCACCTTGAGCTGAGATCGAAGAATAAGAAAGAGGCACCAGGTAAAGATAGGGCAGCAGCAAGTGCAAAGGGCCTGGCAGGAGCAAGCATCAGTGTGGTAGCAGTGGAATGGGGGAGGGTGGGAGATGGGGGATCTGACAGAAGCAAACATCAGTGTGGTAGCAGTGAAGTGGGGGAGGGTGGAGGGGCTGGGGGGCCTGGCAGGAGCAAGCATCAGTGTGGTAGCAGTAGAGTGGGGGAATTGATGGGGTGGGGGGCTGGGGTTGGGAGCGCAGGCTCCCAAGAAGTCAGTAGGTGTTCCTGCCACTCCAGGCTTTGGAAGCAATGATGAGGATTTGAATTTTATTATAAGAGCAATGGGGAGCCATTGAAGGTTTCAGAAGTAGAAAATAAGATGATTTGGTTCATGTTTTTAAAGCGTCATTCTCACTACAGGGGGTGAGCATGGATGGAAGGGGGAGACTAGGGAGGAAGCCAGGATACCTGTCCTGCTCTGCGGAGTGAGACACGTGAGTGAGCTCAGTTCCCCATGGGGTAGACTCCACGCTCCAGCTTGGCCACGGAGGGGGCACACTGAGAACAAAGCTCTGGCCAGCAGGGGAGTATGGTTGGGCCTGGTGACTCTTTTGTCCTCTGTACTTGGGGACCTCGTGACTGAACCCTTTGCAAAATGCCATCACCACAGGAGCCCCTCCGTCCCGACTTACACACCTGACAATGGCTGTGAGGTGTTGGCCCCGGGTTCCCTCTGCGCCCCGCGCGCCCGCGCGCCCGTGTCCTCTGAGGACACCCCGCCGGAGCTTGCGCACGGCCAGGCAGAAAGCTCATGTTTGCCTCCGCTAATTGATATAAATGACTTTCCTTTCACAGCCTGCACAGGCGCTGAGCACGGCCACATTAATGGGGCTGGAGGAGGAAAATTAAGTGCTTCAGCTTGCCATGGTTCAAGATGAAAAATGGGAAGGGAGAAAAATCACTCCACCGAGAAAGAGATGAGCTGTGAAGAGCTGGAAGCCCCCGGGGAGGGGACAGAGGTTCCCTGGGGAGGGGACCAGACTCCTGGGGAACAGCATTGGCTGGGGGGTGTGTGATAAAGAGGTCAGAGCACTTCTCTTCCGGAAGCCTTAACCCATCCTATAGAGGTCAGCTAGGTTCATGGCTGTCCCCATGGGCACCGCTCCCTGACCCCTGGACCAGTCAGGTCCAAAGCTGAAAGAAGTTTGCATTCAAATGAGTCATCCTGCAATCAAAGGGACCACATGACCCATAGATTGCATGTAAGTTTCACCAGATTGAACCCATTAGCTCATGTTTATCCCTGCCCCAAATCCTGGGACCAAAGTGGTGAGAATTGTCCTGGTAGTGACTGTTCTCTTAGGTGCCTTGGAGAGACTTGGAACAGGGAGAAGTAGCTGGGACCAAAGGCTTGCTGCTATAGGTATCAGCCCTAGTATGAGGCCCAGTCTACCCCGGGGTCCTTATCAGTTCTATAGATGTCTATCACAAGACTGGAACTGTGTGTCCCAGCTAAACCTCAGTTTTCTCACACCTAAGGTCCTAGATGAGTTGATGTTATTGTGTGGCCATCATTGGAAATGCATAAAAAGTGCTGACAAGATGCCTGGCAAACAGTAGGCACTTAATAAATGCATACCACGATCAGTCATTACTTATTTCTGCACTCCTCGCACACCCCAAGCCCGCAGGAGGTGTGCTGTGTATAATGTGTGGGACACACAGATGGGAAGTCACCAGTGTACACACAGCTCTGAGCCTTTCTGGGTTCCCAGGAGGCCTGGGCAGAGAAACCCCAACCCAAGGCTGAGCTCAGGAAGGACAAGGTACCTTGATACAACCACTCCTCTCTGTAGAATTCTCTGAGTCCCTTTGTAGACTCACAGGTTCAGGAACATTAGTGCCAAAAGGGCATCCACTTGGTCCAGATCTCGGGTGGCAAAGATAAGCAAACAGTGGCCCCAGCCCCGGGAGGGCACCACATCCACATCCACAGGGAGCTGTGAACTGTTGCTCAGGTGTCCTGCAGCAGCCTCTGCCCAGGGTCACAGCAGGGACTGAGGGTGAATTAGCTTGCAGGTGGTACTATCACTGCCTTGGTGTTGCAGGTAGGGAAACTGAGGCCCACAGAGTCTCAGGGCTTCCTTGCCCAGGCATGTCTACCTGACATGCAGCTGAAGGCAGCTATGACTGTGGCTCAACACAAAATTGTATGAATTTATTCAAACCATGATGCAATTTTCTGTCACAATCTTTTTTTCTTCTTTTTGTAAATTGAGAACCCTGTAATTGCATCTTGTAGTGATGTCAAAAGGTGGGACACCCCTGCTTCACCCATCCTGAGCTCAACCCAAGTGTCCCTATCATAAGCCCCATTCCTACTTAAAATACGCCATCTTCATGCCCTCAGCTCATGCTGGCTGGCTGCTCATACGGGAGAGGTAGGCGCCTGAGGCAGCGCTGGGTGGTGGTGTGGGAAGGTCCCAGGCCTGCACATGATGCGATGCTGGGGATATGACCACACCAGAACACTCACTCACCTTGTAGGTCTGGAGCACTGACATCCTGCAGAGGGACACAGCGCCAGTGCGTGAGGAAGCTGTGACAGGCTGTGTGTTTGATCGAGGACTTTGTGCTGCGTTTGCAGGGTGACTGTAGGTAGTGTGGACTCAGATCTGAGTGCCAGTCCCACGTCTTCAGCTGAAGCCACTGACCTTTGAGGGTCTGCCACAATGTTCACCTTCCAAGGACTCTGTCACACCGCATAGCTGAGGATGTTGTCTGCACAGGCCCGTCGTCCGTGACGAGGTCTCTTCTCCTTGACATGGAGCAGGCTCGAATGGCGTTCCTCGGCAGAATAGGGAAGACTGAGAGTGAAGGTCACTGACCATCCGTCAGTTCCAGCTGCCAGGAATCTTGCTGCTGTGACTCTGCTAGGGATACCCTCAGGTTCCTCAGTCCCCATGCATCCTCCCAGCTACAGCGGCCTAAGCTGAGACCCAGACCACAGGGGCAGAGGCACATTCTCCCTGCACTGAAAACTCCTCCAAGGGGCTGTGCTCTCTTTGAGCAGGAAAGGTTCATCAAGATCAGCGGTTCTCAAGCTGTGGTCGTGACTCCCATGGGGTTTATATATCAAATATTTATATTACGAGTTACAACAGTAGCAAAATTACAGTTATGAAGTAGCAACAAAATAATTTTGTGGTGGGGGTCACCACAACATGAGGAACTGTATTAAAGGATCAGAGCATTAGGATGGTTGAGAACTGACCAAGATTAACTTAGATTATAGGTAGATAGCTGTTGTAGCACAAGTAATTAAAAACTCAGAGACAGATATTGGGGTTCAACCTGTAGATGAGAAAAGCAAAATAGCCAAGCCACTAGAGAGACCTTTTACCTCTACCAAATCTTCTGACCCAAAGGGCGATCCTGAAATGCTCTCCACCGACCTCGGACTCCACACTCCCCTGAGTTCCTGTCTCTTCCCCTTTATATTCTTCTCTCTGCCCAGCCCTATCACTCCTGTCTCCACCTCTCTTGTGCTGGAATTAAAGGCATGTGATCCCAAGTGCTGGGATAGCCTTTGTGTGAGTTTCTCTTTTAAACAGATTCAATCTTGTGTAGCCCAGGTTGCCCTTGAACTCATAGAGATCGGCCTGTCTCTGTCTCTTGAGTACTGGGTCCTGGGATTGAAGGTGTGTGCCACCACTCCCTGGCTTGTATGGCTGACTAGTGTGGCTGCTTTGCCCTCTGATCTTCAGGCAAGCTTTATTTATTAAAACACAAATAATATACTATTATAATCTGTCAAGAGCACATGTTGCTCTTGCAGAAGATCCAAGGACGTGAGTTAAGGTCCCAGTGCCCATGTCGGACAGGCCACAACTACCTGAAGCTCCAGGGGACCCAATGCCTTTGGCCTCTGTGGGTACCTGCACTTTGCACATACTCCCACACAGACACACAGGCACATATATAATTAAAAATGATAAAAATAAATCATTTTTAAAAGATTAACACGCCAAAGAAGCCAGTTTGCAGAGGAAGTCAGGATGCCCTTCATCACTGGGCTTCCTGACACTAAACAGGGCATGTGCAAGAAAAGCCCAGGGTACACAGATGTGGGAGACATGGTGTCACACATCTTCTGGCCCAGTGCTTTCTCAGTCGCCCACTCTTATTCTTGAGAGTTGTTTCCCTTGCTTAGTGATCTGCCTCTTTCTCTGCTTCTAACTGTGTGTGCTCAGTGTGGTCCTTTGTCTTGAGACACAAGAACCTGGATAGTTCAAAAGAGAGTGAGACTCATTGATACGTGTAACAGTGTATTACCAAGGCTTTCCCTCTCCAAATTTTGACCTCTTCTCAAAGATGCTGCCCTGGGAGGCACCCCTTCCCCCAGCCTCACTCCCTGTCCCCAGGTGCCTGTTCTGACTGTGTCACCTCCTGCAAACGTGTCACATCACCACCGGGCAGGTGGCACAAGTCACTCACTCCTGTGTGGTTCCTCTTTTGCCTAGCGTCTGTGGTAGGTGAAGCCCACAAAAGTCAATAGCATCTCACAGAGGCCTGTAAGCATCCCAGTGACCTCATTTCCTCGCCTGCAAGCTCCCCAGTGTCCTGAGCAATGCTGAGCTGGAATCGTTTGCCTGAAGGTGTCCAGAATGCATGTCAGCACTTCATTCCTCAGTGCAATCGAGTAAGAATCACAGCCGTGGGAGTAGTGACGTCACGAGGCCACACCTTGTCAAAGAGTTCAGGGGCTGAGAGTGGATTCTTCTTACTGTTTCGGTGGAAGCCCTACCGGCACCCATTTATATCCAAAAAGGTTGGAATGTTTGGGATCTCCAGCTTGGGGCCCCATTCCACGCTCAGGTCTCACTCTTTCCTTTCCAAACCCCACCCTCAGTACACCAAGCTGGGGTCCCTCCCCTGGAGCTGCCCTCTCCAAACCCTGCCCCCCCACCCCCGCCCAGAAAGCCCGCCAAAAGTCAGCTCCTCCTTGGGTCTTCTCAAGACCACACATATAGGCTACTAAAGACCTGGTAGCCATATTTGCCTTGTGATTCCTCTCCTGCCCTCCTGAGGGTCACCCAGGAGCTGCTTTGTTCTGTTCATTAAACTTGGATTTAATAATCCAGTTTGATTGGTTTATTACATTGGCGGTGGCGGATTTCCATTAACCGGGGATTTAAATTTATCATTTACCCTTCAGTCCCTTTCCCCTTGTGAGGAAACAGCAAGGAGGCATCAGACCTTCCAGAACCTTGTCCTTAAACCTCTCAGCCTCAGAGCCCTAAAAACTAGTCCTGTTGTTGGTCATTTGTCCAATCTGCGGAACAGCAGCGAAACGGACTAAGAGAGGACAGAGCTAGCCTGAACCTGACCACGATTCTGGAGAAGCAGAGGCAGCTACACCCGGTAAAGAGTTAGCCTGCTGCGGTGAGCGTACCAAGACCCCAACAGTCATGGACTAGCGTCTTGTTTTGAATGCCCTGAAAATCCCACTAGCCTCGGAGGTGATTAGCTTGTGCATCCTTGCCCCTGGCTGCAGCTCTGTTCTCCACTTGTCCCCTGTGCTCACCTACCTAACATACTGTCTTCAGAAGGCTGGCTTAATTCACTGCTAAACTGTACATTTAAACAAACCTCTGGACTGACGCAGGCAGCTATGCATGAACAGCACACGGAGAGCCTCCCTCTGGAGCCGTAACCCCATTTATTAAGACTGCCCTTAACTACCAGGCTTCCAGGACTAACGTCTCTAACTCAGGAACATGTGCCCTGAGCCCCTCTCCCAAGCCCCAGCACTGATGCAGAGGGACAGCTGGGGTGGGAGGTAGGGAGGTGGAAGGCAGGAGCCGCCTGTCTTAAATATTTTAAGAGGAGACTGGCCAGCCAACCAAAACTTGCTTTCCCCAGCGTCAGCCTAGGAGGGATGTAGAAAAACAGACACAGTTTTTTTTCCGTGACTAAACCTCCCCGCCTCAGAGGGCCATGACTGAGGTCACCCTGACACCTTTCTCTGTGGCTTTCTTTAGTGGACTGCCCAGCCCCTGGCTGATATTTAAATTCCAAGCCCGGAGCACACATCCTGCTGGGACAGCACTGTCCAAGCACCCTCCGCTCACACTGAAGCTCAGGATGATCTCCTGCGCTGTCTTCATGAATCTGCTAGGCAGTTATTTGGCGAGTCTTTTCAAATCGGCCTGCGTTGGGGCTAGTAAGTTGGGAAAATCCTGACTTCATAAGCTTGAGGACCCGAGTTCAATCCTCCAGCACCCATGTTAAACCAGGCATAGCAACAGACATCTGTAAGCCCAGGGCTGGAGATGTGGATGAGGGGAGGAGCTCCCCAGAACCCGTCTCATTCCACCCACAGTGCCAATAGTGAGCAGACACAGCCTCCGAGAGGCAGCAGGCTCTGCTTGTCCAGATCGGTACAGATGCCCTGTGGGTCATCACACTCCCCACCTTTCCCTATTACTTCCTCAGCCCTGAGATTGGAGGAAGGGACCCAACTCACAGCCCCTGGGTACAAGGATGTTTCCTACAGGACTCAGAGGGAGCAAAAGTGTGGGTTGCACCCACGCCTCGATCAAAAACAGGAGTGGTAAAGACAGATTCTAGAAAGAGGGCCAGGCTGGGTGTCTGTCATATTCTCTGAGTCCATCTTCTTCAGTCCTGGGTGCCACATTAGCCTAGCCAGGCAGAATCCAGGCTGGCAGACAGCACGGTCTAGTTTTGTTTGGGTTTAGTTTTGGTTAGCTACCAACTTCCATTTTGTTTTGTAATTGATAAATTTTGCTTCTGGCCTTTCTAACAGGTCATCAGTGAACCGATTCATGCTGTACCCCCTTTCTCCATGTGGGAAAACACCCTGACTTTTGTACATTGCAAAATCAAGCCAAATGCTGTTGCTGTTTTTAGCGATGTAAAGCCCAGGTTTAAATTTGGCTTCTGAATTCACAATCAATTAAGCAGATGTTGAAAAGGTGGCATTGAACTTCGTTTATGAAGGCTGGAGCAGAAGGAGGAAAGCCATGTGACTAACTTCTTCTTCTCCACCTGTCGCAGGCTCTGCCCCAGAGGCTTCTGGGAGGAAACTCTGCTGTGGCCCTCTGATGGGAAGGAGGTGGTTGAGAGGCCCTGGGAAGGGTGGGTTTGCTGTGACTTCAGGGACTGAAATCCCTGGTTGTTCCTCTCTGAGACACTCCACACAGAAATCATCCTTGCCTATTTTTTTTTTTTTTTTTTTTTTTTTTTTGTGGCTCCCGGGCAGCGAAGCATAGCCCAGAAAGTGTGCTTCCAAGTTCATCTCGGCAGAGCCTGGCAACTCACCCCTAGCCTAGAGCCCCACCCCTAGCCTAGAGCCCCATCCCTAGACTAGTGCCCCACCCCTAGCCTAGTGCTCCACCCCTAGCCTAGTGCCCCACCCCATCCCAGTTCTCTCCCTTTCTCCCCCTGGTTTCTCTCCTCTCCTCTACTTTCAACCTCTGCACATCCCAAAGCCATCTGCCCAGCTGCTCAACACAACCTTAGAGTCCACTCTTGCCCTTCACCCTCCCCGACCCCAACTCTCTCCTTTCCTTACATCCTCTCCTTCCCCATAGCCTCCTGCCAATCCAGAAACCCATCTATGAGCCCTGCCCACCTGCAAATCAGGGTTGGAGTTGGTCCGTTTCTCTCACACTCACAATGCCTTACAGGGTTATGGGAGTCCAGTGGGGCCCCACTCCAGGGCTCCTCTGTCCTTATGCCCACAGCCTGCCCACGTTCACTTGAGGGGGAGTCTTTCCCTTGTCCATGCTGCTGAGCGCTTCTGAAAAGGGCATAGAGCCTCCTCGCCTTTGACACCTCTCTTCTTCCAGCTCACAAACACAGGCGCATCAGCCATCCCAGGAGGCAGAGAGTCGTGGCGTTTAATAACTGTTCTCACGGCAGCCAGCTCTGCGGCGACCTTCCATTTATATCAGTGAATGCTGGATACTATTCCCAATTCAAACTCACTCAAGTGTAAGAACACAAAGCCAAGTTCAGAATAACCTCAAATCTTAGCGGGAATGGCCCTTGTGCTGTGGACAGGATAGTGTGAGTCTGTGCAGAGCGGGTACCGGGGATCCCCATGTCCCCAAGACAAAGACAGTGAATCGTGGTGTGGATGACCCAGTCTGGGCTCCTAGGAACACTGGTCATAGTCTCTATAAGAGTGGGTCTGAGAGAGGGAAAGGGATACCTGTGTGAATGTATGAAGTGTTGGGCTCACCTGTGTGTGTGCATCGGGGTCAGAGGTCAGTCAACCTATGGTGTTTTCTTCAGCTGTTCTACACACTGCTGTCTCTTGCTGACTTACTAACTCACCTAGACAGTTTGCCCAGTGCACTCCGTCTTGGTGCTGGGTTTACACTGTGCTAAGTTTCCGTGCTGCTGCCAGGACTCTGCACGAACACTTTGTCCAATGAGCCATCTCCCCAGTCCTAATCACAGATTTTTTTTCTTTTCTTTTTTTCTTTCTTTTAGTGTTGGCAATTGAACTCAAGGCTGTGTATATGCTAGGCAAGTGCTCTACTAGTGAACTGCATTCCCATCCCAGTTGCTGTCCCAGCCCCCATCCCTGTCCACATCTACATCCCTGTCCCCATCACAACTCCATCACACCCCTATCCCAGCCCCATCACATCTTCATCCCAGCCCCATCCACATCTCATCCCCAGCCCTACCCCCATCCCATCCACATCCCCATCACATCCACTTCCTCCTCCCAGCCCCACCCAGCTCCCCTCCCCATCCGCATCCCCATTACGTCCCCATCCCAGTTCCACAGATTAGCTTGGAATGACACAAGTAGTGAGCCCTGTCCAGAGTGTCTCTGGGAAATCCATCCTGTCTTGAGCTCTCTGGTCAAAGGACAGGGTTGCTGGGGTCCTTGTGATCTATCTCACATACAACACCCACACACCTTACAAACAAGATGCAAGAAGATCCAGTTTCAGCTGCTTCATCTGAGCCAGTCCCCTCAACAATGGGACTGTGAAGCTTCTTGCCCTGGCCTCGAGGGAAGCCCGGAATTGTCCAGTGGCGAGGCCTCCACCCCCGCCCCCCACAAGAGAACCATGAAGCTGAAGAGGAAGAGTGGTACGTCACAAATCATGACTATGCCTGACTCTACATCTGAGTGCCACCAGAGACCAGTGCCATCACCCTAGTGGCCCCTCGCCTGTCTATTCTCCATCTCCCAAAAGAACCCTAGTCACTATCGGAGGGCCAGTCAGCTGTGGCAGGGGTAACCTGGCCTTTTGTGGAGAGTAAGACGTCCCGGCTTCCCCCCAAAACTGCATCACTGCTATGGGAGCTGATCGACACCACAGGCCCTGAGGAACCCTGTGACCACAGAGACCACCCCAACAGACATTCTGGGTGAGGGGATGTGTGTGTAGGGATGCCCACAGTAACGACAGAACAGCAGCAACAGCGTTCTAACTGGAGCGATTCTACACCCACCCAGGGAAGGTGGTACAGCACGGTGAAGGCTATAGGTTCTGGGTTCAAATCCTGGATCTTCCACTTATGGTATCTGCATGTAATGTACACATGCAGACTTACATGTGTGTGTAACTACAGTGGATAAATACACACGTGGTCACCTGATTTTCTTCCTGTTCTTCTGTCCCAAATCCCCATCACACCTATAGCTTTTCTTATGTGTGTATGCGAGCCTGTGTGTGCATGTGTGTATGTGTGTGTATGTGTGTGATACACATGTCCACATTCATCATATTCATCTGTGTAGTCCAGAAGAGGACATCAGGTGTCCTGCTCTATCGCTTTGTACCTTGACACCAGATCCCTCCCTGAACCTGGACCTAGATTGGTGACCAGCAAGCCCTAGAGACAGCCCTGTCCCATCCCCCCAGCCTTTCCCGTGTCGGGCTGTGCTGGGTCCTGATGTTTGTACAGTGAGTGAGCCACCACCCCAGCCCCTAGTAACTTCTCTTTTGTAGAGCACTCTGTCCTGCTGCCTTCCATCGGGAGTCGTTCACAGAAAATTATAACCCACACCCAATATTCTGCTTATTCCAGCCACAGTTTCTATGGCACACATTTATTAATCCTAAGAGAAAAATTGGGGCTCAACCACCTGGTGGCTCAGTTGGAGATTCCCCAATCTGTCCTTCCTTCTGTCTCCTTGCTGCTGTGACTGGGCTCTCTCACCTCACATTTGCGCTCAGTGGCTTCCTTTGTGGTCACCCTACTTCTGCCCTTGATGCTGACAATCATGCATGAAGCCGGAGGACCACCTCCTCTGCTTAAAAATGCCTTAACCAACGTCCCTAGAGTACCATCCAAGTCCTCCCTGCAGCCTTTGGGGTCCCACGTGACACCGTCCTCACTAGGCTCAAGGTCGTTCTGCAAAGTTCTGCCTGGAAACAACCTTCCCAGAATAGCATCCACCAGCCGCCCCCTGCAGCCGCTTCTAAATGCTGCTGTGTTCTCAGCTGCCAGCTTTTCAGTGCCAGCCCCGAGTGCTGATGGCGTCCTGGCTTCCAATCCTGCCTGATAACTGTCTGAGCGTCCATATGCCTGCGCCTCCAATGGGAGCCTCGACTCAGTTTCACACACACCGAGTCTGTTTTTGGCAGCTAGAAGATGGGTCCATGTTTTTAAGAATGAATCCGGCAAGGCTACAGGTTTGCTGAAGATCAGCCCCAATGTTAACCAACTGCGAGGGCTCCCCTTGACAATAGCAGTAATCCAAGCTCCACTGTCCTTGGACAGTGGCAGGGGTCACAGGCCCACTGCTCACCGGGTCAGTTAATACCTCTCCCCACCGCCCAGCAGATCTTCGGGACATGGCTTCATCTCTCTCTTTAGTCTGACCCTCCCTCCCTGTCCCAGGTTCTCTGTGTCCCACCCACACACCCTCATTCCCAGCCTTGTCTCAGGACCTTTGTGTCTGCAAGGCTGTCCCTTTGATATCTGTCTCTGAGCTGATGGTGACAGCAGGCTATAGACTCAGCAGTACTGGGGCACTATAGCTGGGTTATCTATTGCCTCTTTGTGGGTTGTGGGAGCCACGTTTCCTTGCTTATCTGTGCGTTCTCAGATGTAGTGAAGAATTAGGGTGTGGGTGTTCACCTCAGAGAGGCCAGGGACTGCGTTGAGAGCAGGAGTCAGTGTCTTCTGGGTCGAACTATGAGAGTCTTTCCGAAGACTTGGAGCCACAGCAGAGTCTGCTAAAGTCCACAGAACTGTAATTGGCCAGCAGGCAGACTGTCTGAAGAACTTCCCAGAAGCTCCCAAGCATACACTCTCTCCCCAGGCTGCAGGGTATGTAGGCAGGAACTCAAGCCCCATGTCGGTTATCAGCTTGCCTAGACATGACCAGCGCATCTCAGCAGCCAAATCCCACACAGTGAAAAGGTGGTTCTCAGGGGACTGGGGGGACTGCTGGGCTCACTCACTTTTGCCCTTCATCTGCACAGCAGGGGTGGTCAGATTGGGCTGAAAGGAAGCCCATCCTCTGTGGGTATCATGGACCACAGGTTTTATCCCAGATCCATTAAACTGAGACTTGGTCTCCCCACCCCCATGAGCAAACCAATAATAGTAAAAAGGTGGGTGGAATGCAGCCACCAACCAGGACAAAAGTGTATCAAAGCCCTTGATCAATAGAATCCATAACAATGAACATTCTTGTTGGCTTTAAACTGCACACTAAAATAAAATTTAAAAATTGGATATTACAGGTCTGGGTAGTTAGGTAAAGAGTCGATCACAGTCCACTAAACAACTACCCTAAAAAGGGTGGGGAGGGTAGAATGGTGGCCTTAGCAGGGTGGTCTCCACCCTCGCTGCAACACCTGCTAGATAGAGTCTTCAAATCTCATTTGTTTTAGACAGGAGACAGGCTGGGTGTCTTGGGTGGCAGCTGTATCCATGGCTGTGACCTTGGAGTCGGTTTGTCCCAGCTGCCACAGGAAACCCAACCACCACTGCAGAGTCCACCTGACTGTCCCCGATGCTGGTTTAACACCGCGGGGCCTGACACCCTGGAACTCATTTCTTCATGGGAGCCCCCAGCAGTCCACTGTAGTAGCACACTGAGTAGAACACGACCTGCCGGTCCCACTCACTCTGTAGCGTCAGATCCACTGGTTGACATCCCACGTTCTGCTTCAAAGCTCAGGCTGCTTCCCTGCATCTCCATGGGTGGGCTGGTGTG
The DNA here is from genome assembly GCF_982192425.1 of Myodes glareolus. Classification (NCBI taxonomy): domain Eukaryota; kingdom Metazoa; phylum Chordata; class Mammalia; order Rodentia; family Cricetidae; genus Myodes; species Myodes glareolus. The sequence continues at coordinate 12,700,190 of NC_142035.1, read as the reverse complement.
TGACCTGAGGCTTTCTCTCTGAGCCTCCCAGGAGGACACTGGCTTGGGACAGATGGGTTTCAGGAAGGTTATACTAACCAGAACAGTTCTACTGGTGAATGTGGCCTGGGGCTTCTGTTAGCTCTGGGGAACCTCGCCAGGGGCCCCGTCGTCACAAAGTTGGCTCCAAACGTGCCTTGCAAGAGCAAATCACTTGACATCACCTCTAGTGCCTCAGCTCCCGGGAGGGGACAGTGTGCTTTCGGCCACAAATCATAGCTTCGCCTGCTAATTTCACTGGCGTTTCCCTTCAATCTCGGCTGTCGGATAGCAGCGCCGCAATTGCATTAGGAAAAAAATATCTGTTTATGTATGTTTTGAGAAATTGTGATTGTGAAAAATAAGAACGTGAGCTACCATTAAGTTAGAGGGAGGAAAATTACATGCCATGTTGCCTCCCTGGGTGAGAGATGCAGACGTGGGTTTATTGCAGCAAACCCAGGCTAATCTTCGCAGCCCGCTACCCGTTTCCCCTTAATTACATCTAATTGAATAGTCTAATTTATACTAATGTCCGATGCGGAGCAGACCAGGAAGGGAGGGCTCATGCTGAAGGTGCAGGATCACGAAGCACCTTAGCTGTAGTGGTCTGAGAGCTGTTTGGCAACCACTGTGGAGGACACTGATTACCAGAAATTTGTCCAGTCGAAGACAGTTAACACCCTCTGCTAAAAGTACAGATGAGATGACAGTTTGGCTAGTTGTGACACTGTCCACCCATCGTAGTCTTTGGGATGATCTCAGGAATGTTGGAACTTTGAGCGAGGGAAGACTGGCCCTGTGGCACCACGGACATGCTTGTGACAGAGCATGGGCAGAGGAGGGCAGGAAGAGTGTGGCCATGCCTCTCTGTGGACCAGGCAGAGTTATGGATCTCGGGAACACAGGAGTTTTCCCAAGGGAAGAGTCAGGTTCAACCACAGTGCAAACCTGCCACAGGCTCTCTGGCAGCCCAACTGCTTTGACGGCCCCTTCTAAAAACTCACATAGGAGCCGAGCCACAGCAATTAAATAACAGTAATGCAGAGGCCCCTAGGCAGGACCCAGGTTCTCCCCAAACTATGTTCCCACCAGCTAGCGACCTCCTGGGACTCAGCTCCCTCGTCTTAAGAATGGAACAGTACCAAGGACACTGCCAGCTGTCACGTGGAGAAGATGGAAGGGCACGTGAATGCCTTCCTCTAAAATCCTCCCAGGTCATTTCACAGCTGTGAGCTGGATCCCCAGGGAGAAGGCAGCAGAGGGAAGTCACTCATGAAACCCTGAAGATAGGCGCTGGCTTCAAGCTATGAGAATATGGCACAGCCAGTGGCATCATTCATGAAAGTCTCAGGGTGAACTCATCCATTGCACAGATAGGAAGTTACACACTGGGCTTCCACAAACAGTCGCTCTAAGTAGGGCCTGTGGCCTGTGTCTGGAGGCAAAAGCAACATCAGATAGCTCCAAGATGGGAAGAGTCCTTTGTCCTTGTCTCTCCTCGGAAAGAGTCAGAAGTGGTGTTGTATGTCTGTAACTCTACCAGTTGGGAGACTGAGGCAGGAGGATTGTGAGATTGAGGTTTGCCTGGGTTACATAGTGAGACTGCCAATAAACAAAAGACTAATGGGGGGATGGGGGTGAGGGAGGGAGGGGAGAGAGAGAGAGAGAGAGAGAGAGAGAGGGAGAGAGAGAGAATCTGTCTGCTTCTGGGGACAGCTGGGAATTCCAGGGACAGTCTCTGATTGACTGTTCCTCCTCCTCTGCCCAACTGTGGTAGTCTCACTGCTTTGATGAATGGTGTCGAGATCCTTCTCACCTCAGGACCTTTGCCCCTGCTGCCTCTGCCCCAGATACCTGTCTTCTAGCCGGGGTTCATGGCTCCATTTACCTCCCTCTCCGCTCAGATCTCTCATCTCCATAGAGCTGAAAAGCCGTCCCAAACCACACATGAGGATAGCTGTGCCTTTGGTAGGTACACAAAGCATTACCTTTGAAAGGAATAAGTGTATGAATGGAGAAAACTCGCTCCCAACCCCTGCTTCCCATTGTACTTTCAGCTAATCAGTCACTGCCTTGATTTGAAATGAAGTTCAAAAGTTTTTTTATTTAAAAAAAAAAAAGTTCAAAAAGTACCAGGAAAGATATGCACAGAGGACACAAGATCAAACTCTACTCTATCCTCACGGTGTAGGAAAAACTGTGTCATGTAGGCCACTGAGATCCACTTAGTGTAGATTTGATACAACAAAGAAACACGCAGCGACTACTGTTCTCAGTATGACAGGGCAAATGCTGCTTGAAGCTGGAGCTGGCAGGTTGTGGGGCCACTTTCCTCATTGGCATCCTGGGCAGCACATGCAGGCCTTCAAAGTTCATGCCCAAGCCTCAGCAGCCTCCTCGGCTCGTGGGAGATCAAAGCAGGCGGCCCTGGGTGAGGCCTCTGATTAGTTATGCGCGAGGCTCACATGGGGGACTGAATGGAAAATGAGGCTCATAATTATTTCTGAAGATGAGAACTCTGGCTTTAGCCAATGAGGGCTTACAGGCCCTGCAAACGGTTTGGCCTTGTAGGGACCCACATTTGCTTTAATGTCCTCTCCCTTCCTAGTACGGGGCTGGTAAGATGAACAGTCAGTTAAGTGTTTGCTACGCGAACCTGAGGCTCGGAGCTTGGCCACTCTCCCCTTCCCTGCACTCGGTACCAAATCAAACTCCACTCCTTAGCTCCCAAAGCCCCAGAGGACCTTGAAGGGCATGGGATTCCCTATGCCACCAGGGTCTCTGCAGAAGTCACTCTGAATGGTTCTGCTGCACTGAGTAAAAAGAAGCCTAGGGTCCTAGCCTCACCTCCGCCGCTGATCAAAGGCAGCTTTAGGAGAGCAGGGGTTTATTTGGCTTGCAATTCCAAGTCACAGTCCATTGCCGAGGGAATCAAGGCAGGGACTTGAAGACATGCCTGCTTGCTATTCTACTCAGCATTGCCTCCAACCAGGGAACTCCCTTCACAGCCAAAGAAGCAGAGCGTGAACCGCGAGCAATGTTGCTAGCTAAAAGAGAAGCTTAGGTCCAGCCAGCTTTCCTACACAACTCAGGACTACCGGCCTAGGGAATGGTGGGCTAGGCTCTCCTCTATCCATTAACCAGACAGTCCTACACAGACACGTTCAGAGGACAACCTGATCTAGGCAATTCCTCAGTTGAGATTCTCCTCCCATATAATTCTAGATTGCTTTAAGTCAACAGAGCTAACCAGGACGCTTATTGTCTGGTGATTCGGAACCAGGAGCCACCTCTCTGGACCCATTTCCCAGATCTGACTCTGGACCTGGGCTAGACATCATTCAGAGTCTGGTTATTTAATGTTCTGTGGTTTCATTTATTTACTTGACCCAGCATGCTGTCTGCAAACAAAACTCTAACCACGGCCCATGTGGCGGTTTGAGTGACAGTGTTCCCCGTGGGCTCAGATGTTTGCTGGTGACTGTTTAAGTGTGTCTAGGAGATGGCTTCCAGGAGGAAGTGTGTCACTGGGGCTTTGAGGTTTAGAAGCCACGCCGCATTCCCAGTTCACTCTCTCTGCTTCCTGCTTGAGGTTTGAGAGGTGAGCGCTCAGCTTTCTGCTTCCAGAAGCCCCTACCGTGTCTACTACCTGCTTCCATGCTGTCCCTCACATTATATGGACTCTAACCCTCTTGAACCATGAGCCCAAATACACTTTTCTACAAACTGCCTTGGTTGTGGTGCTTTATCATAGCAGCAGAAACGTAGCTAATACCCTAACTGTATTACAATCACTGATAAAGCAGGCTCCGCCCCTACCTATCCAGTTGCTGGGGCTATTTAGAGTCCTGCACTGTTTCCTTCTCTCCTGACTGAGAACAAACACCTGACAAGAAGCAACTCAAGAGAGAGACGTTTACTTTGAGGGACTAGAGTCGACCGTGGTGGGAAGGGACGGCGGCAGAGGCGGCAGACCCCTGTGGTGTCAGGAGGACATGGCAGCCGCTTGCTCACATCTCGGGGGACCAGAAAACTAAGGAACGGAGACGGTAGAATTCCGATGGCTTTCTCCTTTGTCCCTGTTTACTTAGTCCGGGACCTCAGCCTCGTTGTGTGTTTTTACTGAATCCAGAACGTCAGCCCCTGGAATGCTCCATGGATTTCCCTTCCTCGGTTAAATCTCTCTGGTAATGTCCTCTCAGACAGGCTCAGAGGGGTGTCGCCTGGGTGATTTTAAATCTGGGAAACCTGACAATGAGAATGACCTGATACAGACCTCAGAGATAGAGACTGGCACGTGCTATTCTCCCAAGAGGGGGTGGGGGACTCCTCACTTCCTACTTTAGAACCACAGCCATGGGAATCACTAGTCTCTGGTTATGTTATTTTCATTTTTGTTGTTTTTGGACTGTGACATGGTCTCTTTCTTTGTCGTCCAGGTGGGCTTCAAACCTATGATCCTCCTGCCTCAACCTCCTAAATACTGAGATTACAGGCATGCATTGCCATGCCCAGCATGACAGCGTGTTTATAAAATGCAATCATTTCACTTCCTACTTAAACCCTGTCTCAGCTCCTTCTCCCTATAGGGTCAGAGCCACAGCTTCTCCCTGAGGCCCTGAGGCCCTGAGGCCCTGAGGCCCTGACATCCCTGCACAAGTGCCTGGACCCAGACAGAATGCAGACTCTGTTCCATGCCTCCAACTAGCCTGGTTTTGCTTCTGTTTGGACTTAAGCAGACACTACCACACTCCCACACCCTCGCAACCTTTGTATTTGGCCGGACTTTCCTTTGGGTTCAGTTTAAATATCCCCTCCTCCAAGAGGCCCCCAGACCCATATTTTCAGTGGCCCCTCCTGTCCTACCTGGAGTTTTTACTTCTTCTCGGTCTTACACACACACACCACAGGTATGTATTTACTTGTGCCTTTCCTCACTGTGACACAGTCCCTTCCACACAAATGACATCATCATGAAGGCAGGTACTGTATTTGTTACTTTTCTCATGATTGCAACAAAGCACCATACGAGAAGCAATTGGGGGCTCTGTTCTGTCTCGCGGATCTATGGGACTGTTCCCTCAGGGTTGGGAAGACTTGAGTTCTGGGAGGAAAGTCATAGTGGCTGGAGCAGGAGGATGGCTATACACACTGTAGTCAGGTGACAGTGTGAACAGGGCATGAGGACCTCAAGTTCCGCCCCCAGAGACCACTTCCTCCAGTAAGTCTCCACCCCTAAAAGGACTCCAAGCTTCCCAAACTGAGCTGAGGACCAAGTGTTTTGAAATACATGTGCCTACTGCAAGGGTGCGGGTTGGTTGGGTGGGGGCGTTGACATTTCGAATGCAAACCACAATGCCAAGCCTGACTGTGTCATTAGCTTCCAGATCCCATCACCTAGAACAGTGCCAAACATCTAAGGGCTCAGAAAATATGAATAGAATAATTAAATGACTTGATTAATTAATGCATGCATGAATGCGCTCTGGAGCTGAGGAGAATTTTTTAAAGAAAATGGATTGCTACTGAATCCTGCGGAAAAGAGTCTGAGATTTTAGTGGTTTGCCAGACTGAACGGGCTGCTGGGAGGAAGCGTAGAGACCTGGGCTTTACAGGTCAGCTGGTCAGCCATGCTGATCAGGCCCGGGCTCTGTGTATGTGGCGACCGCAGCAGGACGGCAAGTCGGTTGTGTGTGCATCCTGAGCTCAGCACAGCAGCTCTCCAGGCTGGATCTCTATGCAGCTAAAACACCTTTGACCTAAGTCACTTCTGCAGGTAGTCAGTTGGTAAATGCAAGTCTGTGGGGAACCCATGGTCAAGGGTTTTGGGTACCTGTTGCATAGAAGTCCAAAGAGTCACACACCCTCACGACCATGTCATGGTTCAAGATACCAAAGTGAAAAGCAGGGTGGGTCAGGATCCATGAGATTTCCTGAATACTGGACTGAAGTCGTGTGTGTGTGTGTGTGTGTGTGTGTGTGTGTGTGTGTGTGTGTGTGTGAGAGAGAGAGAGAGAGAGAGAGAGAGAGAGAATCTTACATATGAATAGCCTTAGAGTAAAAACCCCATTGACAGCAGGTGGATTTGCCCACATTTTAGCTCCGATTTCCACTCTGAACTGCAGTTGCTGTCGCTGTCTGGGGACCCCTATCTTTTTACATGTTATTGTAGATCAGTTGCCCTCTGCTGCAATAAAGAACCCTCAGTGGGTAGTCTGGAATGTCTAAATCAGTGCCGCAGAGAGCCTGACAGGTCAAGAAATCAGATAGACAGCCCCCCTGGTGGCGGGGGTGGGGGCGGTGGCGAGACAGACAGCAGCCCTGAGCCCCTGCCATCCTGAGGTCAGTCTCGTCCCAATGTCATCATGGTGGCCTGAGTCTTTCTCTTCCTCAGGGCAGTGGGAATGCATCATGGCTCCCAGCATCTTCAGTCTGCATGGCGAAGCACTCATCGGTTTTCTCTAATGACCTTTTGGCTCCTGGCATTCTCCCTGCAGTTCTGGGAGAAGCTCTTCTCCATCAGGTGTAAAATCAGTCATCAGCTAAACAGTGTACTCAGCCCATGGGGACACATGACAGTCGCCAGTTCATGGTAATGGGCCGCTTTAGGAGAATCCATTTTCTTTGACACGTGTCATGGATGGCTTCCTCTCTTCCATATCCCCGTCGCCGACGCCCTTCCCGCACTCACTCAGTGTTCCAGCAGGGACAGATGGTGTGCGGCTGCGGGCTCATTAAAGGACAGTTCAGAAAGACGCTGTTTAAAACCCACAGGCAGGATGGAGGGAGGTGGCAGTTAAAAACGGGGCACCGGAGCCCTGGACAGGGTGAGGGCAAGAACAGTGGACAACTTTCAGAATCTGGAGGCAGGAGGGCTCTGCAGAGGTATGGAGGGGGTGGGGGCAACATGCATGACCCCACAGTGGGGTCCATGGGATGAAGAATCCTTCCCCATTTCCTGCTGTATCTCCCCAAGCCAGACAAGCCAGAGAGAAGGGAAACCTTCGTGCGTGGAAGACATTGGGAGATGGAATTCTTCAACTCCTACCTGGCCTCTTATATGAGCAAGGACTATGGTGGTGCCTATCAACCAACTCAGAGATTGAAAGTAGTGGAGGAGAGAGAGAGGCAGAGTTGATGTTCGAACCACTTTGTAACAACAGACAATTGTGCTACTGGGTACTCCGCCGCTGTGATGAGACGCCTGAGCAAATCAACCTAGAGGATGGAGTATGTACTGTTGACATGAGCAAGATCATGTCAAGGATGTCAATGCCTCAGACCCATGGGTCAGGGGAATGGGTAGGTCTTCCTCTTGTCTGAGAGCAGATGCTGACAGAATTACTGACCATTAGCTAGAAGCAGTGTGTGCAGAAAGATTCCCGTTCTCAAAGCTGGGTAGGTCTCGGCATTTTGGTCTGGGGTCAGGTGGTTTCATTGATTAGTCAAGGCAGAGCACCAAAGTGGGCAGCATGGGAGGGTCAAAGGTTACTCCCTTTCCAGAGACCAGAAAGTCAACACGAGAGATAAAGGACCGGGGTTCCAGCACCTCCTCCGAGGACTTGACCCCAATGACCTACTTCTTCCACAGGTCTCATTTGCTAAATCCCCCACTCCCACTGCCTCCAAGCTGCACTCTCGGCTATAGGACACCAGAGTCTGGGGACAGCTAAGATCCAAGCCCATCAAGGACACTCATGCATGAAAAGGTGACAGCATATTTAAAGCAGTCACTCTGCCCTGCGCTGGACGGGCTGCTTCTCATTCGCCAGTGTGAACTGAATTCAGAATTCCACCTTTAAATGAACCACAATCTGCATGTTTTCAGTTTTTAAGCTTTTTATTAACATATGGTAATCCCACACAGTAACTTTCATTGTGATGACATTTTAAGGATCCATATTGTTCCCTTCTTCCTTCTCTTGTCACCTCTCCTTTGCATACCCTCATCCATTCCCTGTCTAGTCCCCTTTCACCTCCATTTCTCTCTCTCTCTCTCTCTCTCTCTCTCTCTCTCTCTCTCTCTCTGAGCCAGTAGATTTAACTATGACTGCTTACAGGAGCACAGTAAGGGGTGTTTCACATGGGGACTTTGTGAGTATCTGCATCACTAAAGAAAATGTCTCTCTGCCAGTGACCACAAACTTCCGACACCTTGTCCATGCATTTGCTGTGGTGATAACTTATCAATAAGAAGATTGCTGCGGTAAAAATGGGACACACTCCTGAAAGAATGTGTCAGAGAAGTAGAAGTTTGGGTCTGAAGAGTGAAAAGGATGGTGTGACAGTTTGACACAATTAGAGCTGAGAACTTTCTTTAAAAAAAAACACACACACATGATTGGACTGATTTAGTTTTTGACAACTTGACATAAGCTTGGGTCATTGGGGAAGAGGAACCTCCACTGAGAAAAGGCCTCCATTAGAGTGGCCTGTGGCCTAGCCTGTGAGCCTGTTTCTTCATGAATGATTGCTGTGAGAGGGCCCTGCCCACTGTGGATGCTATTATTCTTGAGTTGGTGGTCCTTGGCGCTGTTTGAAAACAGGCCGAGCTGGCCGGTAAGCAGCATTCTCCACGGCCCCTGCGTCAGTTCCTGTCTCCAGGTTCCTGCCCTAAGTCTCTTTCCCGACTTCCCTTGGTGATAGGTTATGGTTTGTGAGCTGAAACAAACTCTTTCCTTGCCCAGTCATTGCAGTCATGGTGTGGATCACATACACAGAAAAACAAGTCAGAAAGCAGTGACTCTCAGCCACTGTGGCACTGGACTTCCAGCGGACTCCCTGGGATGGTGCCAGGCTTCTTTCGGGGTACACCTTAAAGATGATGATGCAATAACAAACTTAGATTTAAAAATAAGGTGTTAAAATAGGAGAGCTATGTAGACTTTTAGTGTGGGCGCTATGACATGGGAGAATCATGGAGTTTGGATTTTGAATGACCCCCTAGAGGCAAACGAGTTGAAAGTTTTGTCCCTAGAGTGACCCTGTTGGGAGGTTGCTGAACCATTGGGAGATAGGGCTTGGGGGTAGAGGTGTCCTTAAGACCATTTGTTATTTTGAATTAAGATCCCATGGCTCTGATTAGTTTGGGCAGAAGAATCAGTTTGTGATTAGTAAGATACCAGAACAACTAAAGCAAAAATTTGCTTTGCTGGGTTACTTGATGCTGGTAGGCTGGAACTAAGAAATTACTGGGGATTATGAGGAGACGAACATCACCAAGATGAAATCTTCTGGGAAATGTTTTCTGAGAGCACAGAGAAACTGTGTTCTAGAGGTAGCCACGGCTGTGCCTCATGCTGGCAGCTGAACTTGGTAATGATACTGGCTTTAAAGGCACAAAGGGGTCATGAAGAGCCGCTGGAGCTTGGCATATGAGAGGCCAGGAGAGGCCACTGGTGAAGGTTCAGCCTCAGTGGCAGTCAAAGGCCCAGGACTGACGAAGCCATGTAAAGAAGTTAAGGGTTGGCACCATGAAGAGAGCCTATGAGAGGTAAAAGTAAAGCCCAGCTGCAGCAAGGGATCCCAGGATTTGGGAGATGCCAGTACCATGGGATGACCATCAAGACGAGCAACAACAGTGGGATGGAGCCAGCCTGAGCCCAGAAGACAAGCTGTGTGTGCTGCGGGGGCCAGAGCTGGAGAAGTGACCCAAGTTCTTTGGAGGAGTCCAAAAGATCATGAATGAACCCCAGATAATTGGACATGGAGTTATTTGTACTGGTGGAGTTGAATTTTGCTTGATTCAGATTGTGACAGGGCCCTTGTTATTCCCTTTTTGAAGAAGGCATTAAGTTTTAATTTTAAAAGGAGACCATAGATGAAAGACTTGAACTTTTAAAAGAGATTGGATATTTTAAAAATACTGAAATTTAAAGACTGAATTTGTAAAGACCATGGGACTTTTAAAATTATGATTTTAATGTGAGATCTTGGGAATAAATAAGAAAGAAAGGGTTGTGGTTTAATAGTGATGTGTTTGTGTGTCAAGTTGACAAGGGGTCAGTTGGACTGGCTATTTTTTGTGTCAACTTTACACAAGCTCAAGTCATCAGTGAAGAGGTTTAGATTAATTCTATTGGCAGAAGAAATCTCAAAACAGTCTAGTATAGACTCTGTTATGTGGTTATTAGTGGTAACTTTAATGAAGATTTATAATGAAAAGGAGCAAGCTGAGCAGAGTAAACATTTTGAGGAGGAAAAGACCACCAGAAAGTAGAATGGCGCTAAGTCTTGTGTTCAAGGAGATAAACAGATTAAGAAATAGAATATAGGGAGTGATGACTTCAGGGCAAAAGCCTACCCAGCTAAATTTTCAACTTGGGAAAAGGAACGAAAGAAAAGCTTAGAGCCAGGTGTGGTGGTGCACACCTTTAAACCCAGCACTGGGAAGGCAGAAGCTGGAAGATCTCTGGGTTTGAGGCCAGTCTAGTATACAGAGTAAGTTTCAGGAGAGCCAAGCTTAGGCAGTAAAGGACAGAAAGCTGATGAAGATGTAATTGAACAAGGAGGCCATGTTCCAGCCCCTGTAAGCAGCAGAATTTGGCAACTTCGGCCTTGCGATTCTGGCTTTAGAGTCAGGAATAGGAGAAAAGGATTATGGAACTCACCTCTGCACCTAAAGAAAGCTGCTGAGGCCAGGCAAGTGTTAGGGGTATCTGCTATGAAATAATCCTGTACACTGTGAAAATGTGTTGCTCTCATTGTTAATAAAAAGCTGATTGGACAATTGCTAGGCAGGATTTTAGAAACAGAAAATGCTGGGATGAAGAAGGGTAGAGTCTAAGAAGTCACCAGGAGACACAGAGGGAGTAAGACATGCTAAGGGATAGGTAAAGGCAGAACATAGATTAATAGAAATATGTTAAGTTGTAAGAGCTAGTTAGTAATAATCCTGATATTGGCCAAGCATTTACAATTACTATTAAGTCTTTGTGTTGGTTATTTGAGAACTAGTGGGCAGGAAAAAAAGTCTATCTATAGAAGTCCCTGAACAGAGGCCTAGTAGAGAGGCCATTTTGTGAAGTTGTGAAGTTGAAGCCTGGATTGCCTTGGATACCACAAGATGTTGGCGATGCCAGAACTATTGGATACCTGCCAGAGAAAACTGCTAAGAGGGAGTGGAACCAGCCCAAGAGAAGGAAGCGTGTGGAGATCTGAAGAGCATTTTGACATCAGACATGGAGATGCAGTTAGGAGCTTGCCCAGCTGGTTTTCGGTCTTGCTTTGGTCTAGTCATTCCTCACTGTACTCTCTTTACTACGTTTTGGAATGGTAATGTATATCACGTGCCATTAGATATTGGAAGTATGTCATATGCTTTTCTTTTTTACTTTGATTGTACAGGGGGTTACAATTAAGAGACTGCATGAATCTCAGAAGAGACTTTGGCCTTTTAAACATTGTTGAGACTATGATAAACTATGGGGACTTTTGAAGTGAGACTAAATGTATTTTGCATTATGATAGTTACAAGTTTATGGGGACCAGGGAATAGAATGTCTTAGTTTGAATGTAACTGATCCCCATAATCTCATAGGGAGTGGCACTATGAGGAGATGTGACTTTGTTTGAGTGGGTGTGGCCTTGTTGGAGGAAGTGTATCACTGTGGGGATGGGCTTTGAGGTTTCCTATGCTCAGGATCCACTCAGTGTCTCATTGGATTTCCTGTTGGCTGCAAGATGTAGACTCTCAGCTATTCCTCCAGGACTATGTCTGCCTGCGTTCTGCCATGCTCCCTACCATGATGATAACAGACTGAACCTCTGAAACTATAAGCGAGCCAACCCAATTAAATGTTCTCTTTATAAGAGTTGCCATGGTCATGGTGTCTCTTCACAGCAATAAAAACCCTAAGACAGGAGGAAAAAGGTTGTTGGGGGGGTCAGCATAGCTCATCTAGAAAGGAAGGGAAACTTGGGTGCTGTAGGTATGGCTCAGTCAATGGAGTGCTCGCTGTGTAAGCATGAGCTTGATCCTCAGCACCCATGGAAAAACTGGGAGCAGAGGCCCATGCTTGGGCAGGTTCCCAAGGCTCACTGACAAGCCAGCCTGGCCTAATTGTCAAGTCTGGAGCCATGAAAGATTCTGTCTCAAAAGGCAAGGGAGATGGGCCTGAGGAACCAGGCTTGAAGTTGACCTCTGACCTTCATGTGCCTCCACACCCACACGTACACCTGTACAAAGAGGAAAAAAGACAGAGGGAAGAGTGCTCAACCAAGGCTGTGGACAGATGCAGTTAGAATTGTGAGCGGAAGCCTGCCAGGATAGCGGAAATTTGCATAGTCCCGGGAGTCCCATTTTTCAATCAACAATCACAATACAAAGCAGGGATTCTGTGTTGATTCTCTCCTGCTGTTCTGTAGGCCTTGTGCTCAGTAGCACTTAATGTGAGTCTCGGTCCACTGCTGTCTCTCATCATCAACTCCAGCTGTGGATGAAGGACCTCGTTGAATAGCCTGTCCAGGTCGCTTACGGGATGCCGGAGCAGAGACACCAAAACCGCGGTCCTCTGACCCTTTGGCGGGCTGCCCTGTGTGCCTCTCTGTTTTGTTGGTAGGTCGATGACTGACACAGTCTTGTGGTCTCTTTTCATAAGGCAGATTTCTCAAGCCCTGATGGACACTGTGGGAAGCTCTTTACCATCTTATCTACTGGTAAGCCCTCATCTGCCCTGGCTTCCCAGTGGAAATCTGTGCCAGCGAGCTGCCAGCCTCCCATCTAACTTGGAAGGAATGACACCCTCCCTTTCTGATTTTCCCCCCTTCATTTCCCATCACAGGACCAAGCTCCCTCTTGTCAGCCTACCCTGGACAGACTGTGAGTATCTGCTCTCACACTGGACGCTGGAACTACTGTCTTCCACCTCAAGGAACAGATTCCTCTCTTTGTTCATTTTAGCTGTGTGGTCCAGGTCTCAGCCCCCATTCTCCTGCTTGAATTCCTTGCTTTCTGATTAAGCAGAACTTATCTGTCCAGATGATGCTCTGCTGAGACCTTGCTTAGATGCGTTTTCTAAGACCAAATGTCAGTTCCACAAGCAGGACAAAAATGTGCTTCTGTGCCGGTGGTGATGAACTGCTACTATAATCCCAGAATTCTGGGGGCTGAGGCAGGAGGATGAATTAAAGACCATCTGGGCTACATAACAGTGCTCTGAGTCCAAAACCCAATCAAACAAAGAGGAAGAGCGTAAAAACAAGTAAAAATGTGTTTCTATGTGAGTATGTAAGTGAGCACGCATGTGCACAGGCAAGTGATGTCTGGAGGCCAGAGGGCAACCTGGGTCTCATCCTCACAAACACCTCCCATCTCCTTTGAGACATGGCCTCTCAGTGGCCTCGAGCTCACTACATAGGCCAGGCTGACTGGCCAGCAGTCTCCAGGGATCCCCGTCTCTGCCTCCCCATCACTGACATTACGGACATACACCTGGATCCTGGGAATCGAACTCTGGTCCTTATGAATGTGCAACAATCACTTTACACACCGAGTTGACTCCTCAGTCCCTAAAAGTGTGTCTCAGTGTCACATAAATGTGAACATTCCACAGCTAAAATCTGTGACTCTGATGGCACGGAGGGCCTGGGCTCCTTCTGTCTTACGGGTCTGCTCTGCTCAGGACCAAAGTTCTCATGAGGGTTTCGAGTGTGGGCTGTTGATCATATCCCTGATCTCATGTCCAGCCAGCATCGGAGATCAGGTGACAGGGGAGAGGATGCTGTCTCCATGAGACCCCTCTCATCTCTGGCGTACCTTGCATAAACTAGAACTTAGTGGTGGGGCTGTAGTAGCCACAGGAGTAGCATGCGTGACTCATGACTGTCTGAAATCTCTGATCAGAGACATGGTTACAGACATCTGAGAGGCAGCCCATGGGACTGCCAGGGTCCCCTACGGAGGAGTGGCCTTCTGTTCATTTGGCCCTGATGTTTCTCTTCCCACAGCCCCATGCTCTGGACCCGCCTCTCCTGGGACTTAGGCACTGGGGCACAGGTTCCTGTTCAGGAGCAGCCTTCCTCCCCATCCCAGAGACATCCTCTCCTCGTAGTTACCCACATTGATAACTTCGTATTCTCCAGGGACTTCTTGTCCTCCAGCTTGTCACATTTAGAATTTGTGAGAACATGCTCACAGATGGCTCCCTATTGATTTACTATCCAATTTTCATATTCCGAAGCAAAAATAACTGTTTCTGCTCAGCCCGTCTGTCGGAACTGAGGTGGGCAGGAAAGGCTCATGCCCAGCAGACATGTGGGTGGAGCCTCCACAGCACCCACAGGCATTCACATTTAGAAGACACGAGTTCCTCGCTCCCCCGTCACTAGGTTTCCTCTAGCTCTTCAACGGGGACAAGAATTGGTGGTTTCAGGAGCTCACAGCCTCTGAGACAGAAATTCTGGTTTTTAGGGTCTACACAGCCAGCAATGGAGTCTAGACTTCCCTATTGAACTTGCCACTGGGTACCCAGGATACTCACAAAGCCTCCTTCACCCCAGAAGTCCCCATGGAAGCCTCTCGTGCTGCAGAGACCTTGTGTGACTGTGCTCTACCTGTAGAGGAAGTTGAGGAAGCTGTCCCAGCTTCCTCGTGGAAGGTGGAATGACATCTATGTTGAGAAGTCCTCCAAACTCAGGAGGCTTGTTTAGATGGGCAGGACAGCTAAACCAGGCCCAAGGTCCCCTACAGAGGAATGGCCTTGGCCCACTTCACCAGATGGACTGATGTAAACTTTGTAGGTCCCCTGCAGACAGCCATACCAACCCGCTCTCCTGGTTGTCTCCCTCTGCATGTGGTCTCCATCACGCTGTGTCTTGTTTTCCAAGCAGGAGGAGACTCTTGTTCCCACGAGCAAAGTGCATGTAGGCTGAGCTGCGCCCAGCTGAATATCTGGCTGGCTCTGTTTGTCGCCGCCCACCCCCAACAGGCCGTCCCTCTCAACCCACTATGTCACTTGTCCCCGTCTGCTACACAGAACTAAGCACACCCTAAAACTGTCTCATCTGTGTGTTTCACATGTATGTGCGTGTGCTTGTTCACATGTAGTACATGGGTGTTAGAGGCCTGAGATTAATGTCAAAATCTTCCTCAATGGCTCTCCTGAGGCAGGCTCTCTCTCTGAACCTATAGGCCCCAATTCATCTAGTCCAGCGAATCAGCTTGCCCCAGGGATCCCTCATCATGGCTCCTGATCTCTGCTAAGCAGAATTCTGTGGCTCCCAGGCCAGTGCTTGGAAAGGGAAAGGACCGGCTGAGGCACAGCAGCCCTCCAGTTTCCTCTTTGCTTCAGTCTTTGTCCATCTCTCACCACCCCGGGAGACATTTCCATCCTTCTCTGGGAATGTTCCTCCTGTTCAAAATTCAGTATGTCCTGATTACCAGCAAATTCGCTGATGGGAGTCTTGGGTTTTAGAGGCATAAGGCCAAGGGGAATTGACCTACTCAGTACCAAAGAGCTATGACCCAGAGAAACTCAATTAAAGCACAGGGCACTTAAAGAGTAATATTTGAATTCTATCCAGTTTTGCCCCATGGGGTCCAGGTTGGAGGCATGGATGAGTTACTGCATGTTGTAATGACCTCGGATATTTAGTTCACGGTATAACACAAATTCCCACAAGGGGTCCCAGTGCTGTCACTATCAGAAATGTCATGGGATTGTTTGGTTCTGTTGCTTGCTCAGGAAACAGCTGACATTCAACAAAGGCCTGATGAGCTATCTGTCAGGGAGAGCAATAGTGAACAATATTAAATTAGGCTGTGCTCACTTCTCCCAGCTACTCATGTACCCTGCTTTATGGCAAAATTTCTTCCCAGTGTTTGTCCACGGCTTCCTTCCAAGCAGAACTCATTACAGAGATTTCTTTGGGGGATTTTTTTTCTTCTTTTCCTTTTTCTGCTTCTTTTCTTGACTATGGTTAAATAAATTATTGATTTGTTTTCAAGATAATTTAAGGGGTAATACAGTTGTGATTTAATAACTACAGCCAAAATGCATTCAGAGGAAAAACACTTAAGGGGTTCAATTAAGACTTCTTTTGTTTTTTTTAAAAAAAAATCAAACCAAACAAGCAATGACCCACAATGGTGGGGAATTCTGGGTGGGCTGGATGGACATGAACCTTTGTGTGGCTTGAATAACTCAGGACAAATCAGCTAAAGGAAAACTGACATTAGAGACTGAGGAGGCCCTCGCAGACACCTGTCACCCCAGGGGGATTGGCCCTAGTCCTTCAGGACTACGGACATCAGTCTTTAGGGTACATTTGCTCATAAGTCATGAGAAAGCTAAGTTCAAAGACTTAGGAGAAATATTTGTTGCCTGGTGCCAAAGCGAGAAAACTGGCCCTGGGCATGCCCAGTTCCAAAGACCAGAGCTTCCTTATATAGATTCTGATGGCTGCTTCCTGTCTATCTCAGAACAACTGCCCAGACTGACTGCATAATGGTGCCTGCGCTCTGAGGTGGTGGTTCTAGACACTTCCATCTCACAGCAGCCACCCCAGCTCCCTTTCCAAAGAACAGCTTCCCCGCCTGAGCCAGTCATGTACCCAGCCCAGGGGAGTCTAACTGGGTCAGGTCTGCACCACAGGCTCACCCCTGGAGCCCCATGGAAACCAGCAAATGCCAGGCACCCTGAGGCAGCTCACAGCACTGAGCTGCATAAGGAACACTATGGAGGCTCAGAGAAAGCCCCATGAGAAAGTACATCACTATGGGTGAGTCATCTGCTTCTTGACTACACAGGCATGGGACCAGCCAGTCTTCTCATGCTCCTGCCTCTGCTTCTCCTTTCCCCACATGATGGACAGTAGCCCTTCAAACCCTAAGCCCAACTGAACCTGAAGTTGCTTATTGTCAGGTATCAAGTCTACTGATGACTTCAAGACAATACTTACGTGCGTGCCCACAGGCCAGCCTGACGGAAACAATCTCTCTGTGACACTCTTCTTCTGGGGGATTCTAGCTTGTAAAAAGTGGACAATTAAACTAAGTATCAATCCCTGCCTCAAAGTTAGGCCTCCACACAAATGCATAGATGTGCCCATCACAGACACACATGCAAACACACATGTGTGCACACGAAAGAATTGTCATCCTTGTTTAAGTTGGCTTGAGTCTAAGCTCTTAACATTTTAAACGTCATTTTTTTTTCTCTACATTTCAAAATCAGTATTCTACACTTGTTCTCGTTTTTGGATAATTGGGGCAGAGGCAAAGCTGACTTTGCCAGGATAACCTAGACAGGATGTAGAGTCAGGTACAAGGTGGGACTGGCCTTCCTGAAGATGGGGGTGACTATGTGACAGTCTGTCCCCTGCAAAGGAGAGGCCATTAAACCCTGTAATAACACACCCTACCTTACCATCCTGCCAGATGAAGCCTTCTGAATGGTGGAAGACCTGCCTGCCATACCTGGTACACGAGTGAGTGCTTGTCTGTGTGGAGGTCCCCACTGGCCTGGGGCGCAGAGACTTGACAATAAACAAACAGTGGCATCAAGCCATTGAGGTTCGGACTCCCACCTTCTACACTGATGCGGAGTAACTGCAGGGTCCACGCGGGTTGTGTTTTTGCATGAGTGATTTTGTTATTTTCTGTTATTACTTATGGGATGAAAATGACACTTAATACAAAGAAACCTAGGGTGCCATAATTATAAAAGTATCTTTACCCCGAAAGTCTAACAAATTTAGGCGCTCTCTGTGTCCACAGAGGTCTGTGGCTAATGAAGTCTTATCTCAGACTTAAAACATTCTGGTGCCAGGCCTGATAAGCCCTGCTCCTTGGGAGACTGAGGACAGAGGATCCTACATTTTAGGCCTAGCTGAGTTTGAGGCCAGTCTGGGCAATTTAGCAAGACTCTTTGTCAAAACTTAGAACTTGAACAGGGCTCTGATGTAGTTCAGTGATAAAGTACTGCCTCGCTATTGCGAATGTGGTGGTTTGAATGAAAATGGCCCCCAAAGGAAGTGGCACTATTAGGAGGTGTGGCCTTGTTGGAGGAAGTGTGTCACTGTGGGGGCGGGCTTTGAGGTCCTTTTTGCTCAAGATTCCTCCAGTGTGACAGTCAGTCAACTTCCTGTTGCTTGCCAGATGTAGCAACCTCAGCCCCAGCACCACACCTGCCTGCATGCCACCATGCTCCCCTTCATGACCATAATGGACTGAACCTCTGAAACTGTAAGCGAGCCACCTCAATTAAATGTTCTTTTTATAAGCATTGCCATGGTCATGGTGTCTCTTCACAGCAATAGGAAACCCTAACTAAGACAGTGAAGTTCTAGGTTCATTCCCCAACAGCATCTAACTTTAAAAAAGAAATTGCTTGTGACCTTTTCTAAATGGTTACGCTGGTATCCTCTGCTCTGCTCTTTCTCTGAATGGTTCTGACACTTTCAAGCAATCCCTTTTCAAAGTGTAATAAACTTCCTGGAAGTTCATGTTCAGGCCTTTCGCGGCCCAGGGTTTTCTGTGGCCAGTCTTTAGAGTAGGCCTGCTGTAAGCCCTTCATGCTGAACTCGGTGTCACCCGCCGGGTGAGACATTATTCAGGAGGCAGCACGTAAGCAGTATGTGAGAGGGCCAGGATTTGGTCTGAGGACTTCAGGCCCAGGTGTCACCTCTAGTGACTGTGATACCATGTCAACCCCCCCAGTTTGCTCCATGATCTATTGAGATGCTTGTTTTGTAACTGGCTCTGGAATCCCTTAGGAGACACACCTCTAGGCGTGCCTACGAGGGGTTTCCTAGATTGTGTTAACTTCGAAAGACCCACACCAAAGCGGGCGGTGCCGTCCCATAGGCTGAGGTTTCAGACCGAAAGGGAGAAAGCAAGCTAAGTCTCAGCATTTCTCACTCTCAGAGTGCATCGTGAACAGCGGTTGCCAATGGCGTCCCATGAGGAAAAGGCCTAAAGAAGGGCATATGGGGCTGGGGGGCAGCTTATTGTCTACAGTGCTTGATGTGCAAGCGTGGGGAGCCAAGTTCAACTCCCAGAAACCAGCGTTAAAAAGCAAGGTACGCTGGTACATACTTGTCACACTGGCACTGGGGAGGCAGTGAGGGGCAAGGTCAGCCAGCTAGCCGAGCCTAAATGACAAGCCCCATGCCAACGGCAGACTCTGCCTCAAATAAAACAAGGTGAACAGCTCTTGAGAAGTAATGCCAGAGGGTGGCCTCTAGCCTATGCACACCCACACATGCGTGCAATCTCTCCCTCCCTCCCTCCCCTTCTCTCCCTCTCTCCTTTCCTCCCTCCCTCTCTCTCTCTCTCTCTCTCTCTCTCTCTCTCTCTCTCTCTCTCTCTCTCACACACACACACACACAAGCACGCACACAAAGAACTATATTCAGTGGTACACAAACATACGTTGTTCTGATTACTACAAAAGCCCAGGTTGTCTTGAAGCCACCTCGGCAGAATTTGGGGGTTCTTTTTGGAATGGACATCTGAGACAAACACGCTGAAACAGTTTTAGAATGGTTGTGCTACTTTGGCTTTGCTGTAGCCTTGCTGGGGCTCATGTCGGTTAGGGAGAGGCGGCCGCCCTGCCCACTTCAAGCCTTTCCTTGGCACTACCGTGAGCAAGGAATATTAAAGCAAGAACTCAGGTGTTTGGGGACTTCTTAAGAACCACCTCTTATTGCAACTTAATTAAGAAACTCAGCTGAGAGGCGCTGGGCTATCAAACCGAGGGTGACCCCCCCCCCTCCACAGTTCGGGGCTGCAGAGCGTCATGGCCTTTATTAGTCCTGTTCGCTTCCATGAAAGCAAAGTAGGCTTGCGCTCCACTCGGGGACTAATCCATTAGTCACTGCAAAATCTCCGAGGACAGGCAGGTCCATTTCAAACCTAATTTGCAGTTGGCTTTTCATTTTAGTGGTTTTGGAATGGAATTCATCTCCTAAACCCTAGAGTGTTTGGTTACCTCATGCAAATATTGAATACCCAGAGCGAAATTTCAATAGAACACTAACAATTTGCTTTCCTGGCCATCAGCCTCATTTGTCAAAGCCATTGACCCAGGTCTGTAAGGAAATGTCACTCTTGCCCCCTTTATAATGGTTTTATGCAAATACCTTTCAAGGCTTAATTCTGTGGAAATGTTTAGGGGGAAAGAAGACAGGGAGGGAGGATAGACAGATACCGGAGACAACTGGAAGATGGAGGGGAGAGAACCGGAAAAGGGCGGGGATCCTGGGAAGAAGCAAGAGAAGGGGACTGACAAGTAAGAGTGTCCTGAGCATCTTCAATTGGACTGTCCCTGACACCCAGAGGGAGATGCTGATCAGTGTTTGACTGCCCCCATCACCTTGTGGGGATGCCAGGAAGGAACAAGATAATGACTTCTCAGTCATTATCAAATGGATCAAAGGCAAGCTCCTGCCATCTTGGTGGTGGTTGTCAAACAGAGAGTGTTAGAGAAGACAGAACATAAATTCAACAAATGGCTCCCAAACATTCCCACATGGGAAGGCATACTTGGAACCTGTGGTAGGTGTCACAGACTGGAGGGGCTCCCAGCTCCCTAAACTGATTTGCCTAGGAGTACTCCTGGCTGCTCTGGTTTGTGGAGAATGTGCTCCACGGGCTCATGGGGACTGGGTCCCAGCTGGTGATGCTGCTTTTGTGGGGTGGTTGAAACTTAAACAGACTAGCTGGAGACAATGGCTTTCTGAAGGTATGCCTTTGAAGGTTTTACTGGGTCTCCCAGTTATTCCCCCTCCGATTTCTACCCAAAATGACCTAAGACCCCCACCTGGACACACTCAGCACCGTGATGTCTTGTTCAAGAGCCCATGGACTGAATGTAACAAAATTCCACACCTAGCCTTTGAGGTGGTTTTTCTCAGGTTTTGATCACAGCAAATGCAGAAGTTACTCACTCAGCGACTGTGCAGTGAGCCTACATGCCCTCAGCTCCCCACTGAATATACTTCCTTTTTGCCAAAGAAAGACATGGTTTCTATGCCAAGCTGAACATGCCTAGGGGCCAAGCAAAGAGGTCACTAAAGTGTTGGGATCCAGAGGCTTCTGAGAGGCACTTGGCTTTCTCACATGCTTTGATTATGCTTCCTTGGTGATCCCTCTTTAACTTCCAAACAAATATTCTTTGCATATTGAAAACCACAACACACCCTTCACCATCTATATTGTTTTCATCCATTGGTGCTGTTGACAGTTCCAGTGGTGATTCCAAAATAAAAATTTAAATCATTAAAAAGCAATGTTCACAGTAAGTTCAGGGTTACATATATGAGAATGGGAGGCTGTTCAGTCACTAACGTGTGTGCTATGCAAGCAAGAGGGTCTGAGTTCAGAGGTCTAGACCCTGTGTAAAATCTGGCCTTGGTGGTGCATGCCTGTAATCCCAACACTAGGGAGGTAGAAGCAGGAGGATCTTGGGGCTTGCTGGCCAGCCTCTAGCTCACTTGATAAGCTCTAGGTTCAAAGAGACACTGCCTCAAAAAGTAATGTGGAGAAACTGAGGAAGACACTTGGCATCACACCTCTGGTTTCTACACATGTGTACACATATGTAGATACCAGGAACATAAATACACATGAACACACACACACACACACACACAGTCAAAAGTCACAGGAACGAGGGCCTTCTGGTTGTACAGACATGTCTTTCCATGAACAATTGGGTTCTGGCTCTGGGGATCTCCGGGAACAGTTCTGTAAACAGTTCTGTGACCTAGATCTTGCTTCTGCTGAGTGCAGCTGCTTTTCTGGTAGATGACTACCAGAGCCATTGTCTGGAGATTTTACATTATGTGTTCATTACAGAGCTTAGTCGTGCCCCTTTCAAACATCGTGACTCCGTTTGCATTTCATGGGTTCATTTTATCCAGAACAGCTGCTTTCTAGCTAAGACCATTGATTTTTCTTCCCCTCTTTGTCTCTACTTCTAATTCTAGATGCTAGGTTTCTGCTAAGGGGTCACTCTTCACTGAGAATTTTTTTTTCCACTGAGAATTTTATTCTAACCTACATATGATTTATTAGGAGATCCTATGGATGGGGGATGAGCCCAGACTTTCTGGGCAGAGGTGTGGATCAGCCACGCTCACCAACTGCTTCTCATCCCACCCTCAGCTCTGCTGCAGGAGACTGACTTGGTACTAAGCAACCCTGCATACTGTGGGGGTGCATCCAGCCAGTGGTGATGTTAATGTGCTTGGTTCCCTTCTTACCTTTTGGGAGAAGTGTGTCCTTGCCACTCAATGCCAGAACAGCTAAGAGGTGGTTTTGTCTATGGTATATGAGAAAGCCAAGTTCCTCTCAGAAGCCAGCAGCCAGCTGTCTGCCTAGGTGACTTTCTTGAAACTTGTGTCAAGAGGCAGCCTGGTCCCTGACCCAAGTAAACATAATGCACAGAAGCCCCCCCCCCCCACTTATTTTCCAGGGAGGGAATATGGTCAGTCCTCATGACTAGGGAGATCTTTGTTACTGCAACATACACTAGCCCACCCTGGCTAGCACACAGAGGCTTGTCTAGTTATTTGAAAATTCTAAATCCAAATCTGTGACACAAAAGTTTCTGCTACACGCTTCTTGCCTTGGCATCCGTGGTTTCATTGTTTCTCATCCAGAGTCTTTCCTGGGCCCATTTTCCTAGATGTTTTTACTGTCAACCCTATATGGTCAGCTCAGTGGCTGGCTTCTGATGGGCGCTGGAGCTGCTAACAGACTGTGTCCTGCTGCCTGCCACTGCCCTTGAGCACCAAGTCTCTTCTCCATGAGCTGATTCTGGCACTCATGGTCGCTGACAGTTCTCAGAAATTCAATTTCCTGCTTTGACCCAGGGTCAGAGACACCGGTCAATAAGCAAGGAGGGTGTTCATCAAAAATTGCCTTAAATAAGAATGTAAACAGAAAGGTCCGTACAAGGGAAATACCACATACAGTGAACGGAGGGCTGAAGAGACAGCGGTGAGCCCGGGAGACTCAGACAAACAGATTAGCAAGACCAAAGGATACGGCCCGGCATCCAGCACCCAGTGACAGACTCAAATGCTGCCCTGGGAGGCTGGTGGGAACCCCTCACTCTAACTCAGCATCAACACCCAAACTGGATAGTACACCGTGGCCAAGTGCGGCACCACAGACAGTCTCCCTGTGATCTGTGACCTCGGCAGACCCAACAAGGGCTCTGTCAAACTATGACAGCACGTCAGTCACAACTATCTCCACGGGTCAGCCCAGCTCAGCCTGGAAAATTCTTGATCGCCAGCATCACCACATTCCAATGTGGCTTCAATTTCTCCAGCAGTTTCTTAATTGAAACCACACAAAGCCAATCCAGGCACTCCGTCTTAAAGATGCAGGAGATATGAAGAAAGATACTTGATAAGGATTGCCTCTTGAGGGAGGATACATGTACACATGTGCTCATGCGTGCAGGGTAGGGTGCATGTCCACGTGTGCTCATGCGCGCGGGGTTCAGCACTTGGTGTTGAGTGTCTTCCTCAACTACCTCTCCAGCTTTTTGTTTGCATTCGTTTTTCCTTTCAAACAGGATCGCTCGCTGAACCTGGAGCTCACTGATTGGCGAGGCTGACTAGTCAGCAAACTGCCCCCATCTGTCTCTGTGCCACCACCCTACCCAGGGCCCCCATGCCTGGATTTCCTGTGGCCTATGGGGATCTGAACTCAGGCCTCAGGCTTGCACATCACCCCAGCCACTACAGTGACTCTTCTCTAGGTCCAACTGTACCTAGAGACTGAGGGGCACTCCGCCTTCCTTCTTACGCCACTGCCTTCTCCTGGACAGCCATGTACTGCGGTCCTGTTGCTATCTGCCCATCCCTTTCAGGCGGAGACACTGAATACACGTTTTAGAGTTTAAGAAACATCAAATAATTGAAAAAACCTGTCTGTCAGCAATATTGGTTACACACAACAGGAAACCTGAGTGGATAGAATCAGGGGCTTAAGTTTTGGTCTCTTAATAGCTTTAGGAACAGTTGTAAAGATGTCATCAGAACCCGACGAGGGAATTAAACATCAGTCTCTTAATAGCTTTAGGAACAGTTGTAATGATGTCACCAGAACCCGATTAGTGCCTTGGCATCCTTGGCTCCTCTTTGCTTCCTCTTGGGAACATTCCTGAAGCATCCCCTGCTCCCACTGTAGAATGACAGCTCAACCCAGTGGAAAAGAGTCTCTGTCCCTCCCAGAGCAGCCATAAGTCTCCAAACACCACGTGGGCCTTAGTGTGCCATGTGCCTCTCCCTGGGCCACTGAGAGGAGCTGAAGGAAGAAGGCCCAGTGGCCTCAACCATACAGGGTTGGTCCAGCCCTCAGGTAAGAGTGAGAGATGAATCCCAGGAAACTGGAATTTAGTAACCAAGCAGGCTGGGCTGCCTTCTATGTAGCTGCTGCCAAGATCATTCATTAGAGGGTTGGGAGCAGACACGAGAGATGCAGAAGTTCAGTCTCAGGGTCCTTGTGTCAGAAGATGAAGCCCCTTACCTGGGTGAGTTCTCAGGTCAGACACTGTGACCTCCAGGAGTCCTCTTAGGGTGAGGCAATCCAGAAAACGGATTCCCTAAACAGCGATATGGAAGGACGTGGTCCCTGAGATCCGGGGACAGCAATTGCTAGCAACAGTAGCCAGCTCAGGTCAGCTGGGCAAGCTTGAACCAATGGTGGGTTCACAGGCTTGGAGGGAAGCTGACGACCGCCAGCAGAGCAGACCTGAGTGTCTGGAGTTCTAGGGTAGGAGCAACAAACGACACAGGACACGGCAGACTGCCCCTTGAAGGACCTCAACCCATCAGGGTATCTACTTCTATACCCAGTTACCCAGCCAGAGGGAGTCTGGGTAAAATTACTCTTCAGTTGGACCTCTCTTCCATCCCGCCCCTCCCCCCACCGCCTGCTTTCTTATAGAACCCTGGACCACCAGCCCAGGGATGGCTTACCCACAATGACCCAGGCCCTCTCCCATTGATTACTAATAGTGAAAATGGCTTCCAGCTGGATCTCATGGAGGCCTTTCCTCAGCCGAGGCTCCTTCCTCTCTGGTGACTCTACCTTGTGACAAGTTGACACAAAACCAGCCAGTACACCTGACTCCTTGCCTTCTTGACACACAAACACATCACTGAGAAGCCACATTCCTTCCTTTCTTATTCATCCCCAAGATCTCACATTAAAATCATAAATAACTTTAAAAGTCCCACAGTCTTTACAAATTCAAACACATTAAAATTTCGGTCCCTTTTAAAATAGCCAATCTCCTTTAAAATCCAGAGTCTTAAAATTCAAAGTCTCTTGACTGTGGGCTCCAGTAAAATCAAAAATAAATCAAATACTTTCTTACTTCAAGAGGAAAAAAGAAATCAGGGCACAGTCACAATCTAATCAAAGCAAAACCAAACTCCAACAGTGTAAATAACTCAGTGTCCAATTACCTGGGATTCACTTAAGATCTGGACTCCTCCAAGGGGCTTGGGTCACTTCTCCAGCTCCGCCCTCTGCAGCACACGCAGTTTGTCTTCTAGGCTCAGGCTGGCTCCACTCCGCTGCTGCTGCTGATCTTGGTGGTCATCCACAGTACTGGCATCTCCAAGATGCTGGGGTCTTCTGCTGCGTTTCACCAATAGCCTCCCAGGATGTGATGGTACCAAGTTTCAACTTTCTTTGGCCCCTTCAGTTCTGGGCCTTCAACTGTCACTTAGACTGAACCTTCACCAATGGCCTCTCCTGGCCTCTCACAGGGCCACGCCTCAGCTGCTCTCCATGACCCCATCACGCCTTCCCAGTACCACCTGGGTGACTCTTAGACATTACCGAGTCTGGTTGCCAGCACGAGGTGCAACCTTGGCTGCCTTGGAACATAGCTTCCCTGTGCTCTCAGGAAACACTTCCAGAAGATTTCACCCCTGTGATGCTGGTCTCTCCTTAATCACTGCTAATTTCTTAGCTCCAGCCGACCGGCATCGAGTGTCCCAGCAGAGCAAAGGTTTCGCTTCAGTAGCTCTGGTGTCTTGTTAATCCCAACTGATTCTCCAGCCCCAGCTAATCAGACACCATAGGATCTTAAATCAAAATTACAAATGGCCTTGATAGAGTCTTTAGACTTCCCTTTGAAACTTCACAAGCCAGGCCTCCATCATCAACGTTGTTCTCAGCAGTCTTATCTTCCAAGCTCCTACAGAACATCTCTAGGAGGTCTTAATACTCAATGGCTCTTCTAGCCTCAAATTCCAAAGTCCTTCCACAGTCCTCCCCAAAATACAGTCAGGTCTGTCACAGTAACACCTCACTACACTGGTACCAACTTGTCTTAGTTGTGGTTTCTATTGCTGCAATGAAACACCATGACCAAAGAGCAAGTTGGGGAGGAAAGGGTTTATTCAGCTCACACTCCACATTACTGTTCATCACTGAACAAAGCCAGGGCAGGAGCTGATGCAGGGGCCATCGAAAGATGCTGCTTACTGGCTTGCTTCTCCTGCCTTGCTCAGTCTGCTTTCTTACAGAACCCAGAACCACCAACCCAGGGATGGCACCACCCACCATGGGCTGGGCCCTCCCCCATTGATCACTAACAAATAAAAACCCTATAGCTGGATCTCATGGAACATTTCTTTATCCTCTCTGATGACCCTAGTTTGTGTCAAGTTGGATTTTAAATGTGGTATCTTTAGTGCGTGGGGAGGGGGTTGTATAATATGTTTTATACCTAAAACATTCAAAGCCAACCACAAGGAATTCACACTCATTGTCTTTCTATCCCTTGTGAGTCTGTGATTCTTCTATAACTTCACAATGTGGGCTCTCTCACCTCTCTCTCTCTCTCTCTTTCTCTCTCTCTCTCTCTCTCTCTCCTCTCTCTCTCTCTCTCTCTCTCTCTCTCTCTCTCCCTCTCTCATACACACACACACACACACACACTTCAGCGGGTTCCTGCCTGCCCCATCTTTCTGGATTCCTTTGGAGTTTGGTTTGGTTTGGCTTAGTTTGGGCAAGGTTGTGGGGAGCCATCACATTATCCTCCCTGCAGCACTCCACACGTGATTTGTCCATCGATTGTCTGTCAGAGCTGGAGAAGGAGCTGTCAGCACAGCTGTCTCCCTACAGGGACCTGGACTTCCTCCAGCTACACAAAACAGGGACAGCAATTGTCAGGTGCAAGTCTGAGCTGAGATCCAAGTGGAACCCCAGTCTGGGATGGATGTGAGAGGCAGGTGTGTCCAAAGGGAGGCACAGCCTGGCTGGCACTTCTGCCTGGAGAAGCCTGTGTCCTCCTGACGAGGCCACTGAGGTTCGTTGCCACCTGCTCCCAGCAGCCTTGGCAGGACGTTGAACCTAGCAGCAAACAGACCATTCTCTTTGGATCTTCTTACTTCCTTTTATAACTTCCAACTCCCAGACAGCATGACTGATGTCTGACTTCTGCTGCTGTGATAAATAGAACAGATTAAGGAAGACATGGTTTATTCTGTCTCACAGGTCAAGGGCACAGCCCATCATGGTAGGGATGTCACAATGGCAGGGGCTTGAAGCGGCTGGCCACATCACAACCACAATCAAGGACAGAGATTCATCAAATCTAGATTTATCACAGTGATTCTAGATTTCAGTTAACAGTTAGCACCAGGCATCATGCTCTGTCAACCTGACACCCAAATACATCAGTTTCAAGTCACAGATTTTTGACTCTTCTCCTCATGGGCTCATAACCATGTTGTAACACAACCTGTATTTAGTCTGACTTTAAAAGTACCCATAGACTTGAACAATATTTTACAAGTTTGAAACCTTTTAACTGGGAACTCTGAAACAAACAAACAAACAAAAAAAAAAACAAGTTATCAACATTTAATGGCAGAGAGTGAACACTCCTATTCCAGAAAGAAAGATCAAGACATAGCAAAAAATGATTGGATCAAAATACAACAGGAAAAACACCACATCCTGCAGATTCATGTCTGGCATCTGGGACTTGTAATAAAATCAAGCTGGGCTCCAAGGGATAGAGGTAGCCTCACTTCTTTGATCCTATTCCTGAAGCACACACAGCCTCTCTCTTTGGCTTTACGCTCTGTTCACAGCTCTCTGTGACTGACATTCTGGTCCTGGCATCTCCAGTGTCCTGGGTTCTCCACTGTCACTTAGGTTTCACCTTCACAGCTTCACCCAGGAGTGTCTCGTCTTATCACCTCCTTACTGGGACTCAGATTGCTACACACTGCCTGGCCTCGACCCCTCTCCACAACTCCCTTAATCTTATGACTTCTGTGCCCATAGAACCATGTGGATGACTCTGCCAGGTTTTGCTGCCAGCTTGAAGGGTAACCTGGCCACCTTGGGCCACTCCTGTATCAGCCTATGTGCTGACCCTGGGGAGATACTTCCCCTAGGCAGTTGCCTTTGAGGAATAGTGAGCCCTTTCTGGTTAGGCTTTTTGCCTTCAAAGGGAATTTGGATGGTCCCAATATGGAGCATCTGATAGACAAGGCTCTGTTCTCAGGATATCCTTGCTACTGTCTGGTGCCGACCAGGAGGTTCCTCTTCAGTGAGGTCCTGACTGTAACCAGCATAGATGCTCTTGCAGCACCAGCTGGGATGCCCTCCTGTCTTGAAATGTCCTCTTCCAAACAAACAATCCTATTACCCATCAATTCAACTTCACCCAAGTTCTCAGGGTATTGGCCGAATGAAACCAGGGTTGTTAGCTGGAGGTGACTCTGTTCCTCACCCCAAGGGGACCCAGGACAAAAAGTGCAGGAGCCAAATACTGAGTCACAGCCTGCTGCCCCCACTCCAAC
Organism: Myodes glareolus; assembly: GCF_982192425.1. Taxonomy (NCBI): domain Eukaryota; kingdom Metazoa; phylum Chordata; class Mammalia; order Rodentia; family Cricetidae; genus Myodes; species Myodes glareolus. The sequence goes on along the minus strand of NC_142035.1, from coordinate 12,671,375 downwards.
TTCAGAAGTGGCATCACATCTCCTGGGTTGCACTCCTCAGAGGTAAGTCCCCAGGTCTAGCTGGTCTGGAAGGCTGGGCAGAAGGAAAGGAGTCAGAAGGGCTGCTTGCCGCCAGCTGATTTCCAGGCACCATTTTGGACATCTGTGCCAGATTCCTCTGATACAAAGGCATGACCCGTTGGGTGATATCATCCTTTCTGATAGTAACAGAGGAGACTCCTGAGTCAGGGAACATATAAATACTTACCCAGTGACATCCATTGACTCAGATAGCATGCCTGGTGGATGGCAACCCCTTGACACCATGGCTGTCTCCCTCTTGCCATCTCTTTTCTCCAAACATCGACCATAGTCTTAAGCTTTGGCCCTGACACTCCAAGTCATGAGGACTCTCTGAAGCCCACAGCCATGCCCCATTCACAGACTTCCACGGTGGGGCCTGCCTGCTCTCTCACCTTCTAGCTCAGAGAGTGTCAGCTTCTCTTCCCTGCCCACCTCTGTCTTCCCAGCAGCAACTGCTGAGACCTCCAGCAGCTGGCCTGTTGTCCTCTCCCTCAAGTTTCCAAAAAGCCACCCTTGAGTTCCCTAGGGAATCCCTTTTAAATGCTTTGGTCCGTGGGACACAAGGTCCACACTTGGGAGGATGGGGCTCATCCGAGGACACGGTGCCAGGAGGAAGGAATCGCTGGGAGTCCCTCAGGAATAGCCCGCCATCCTGTCCCTGTTTAATTTTAGAGAGCTGTTAGACCACATTATGAGCAATTGACAGACAGCACGTTCCACTATGCCCCTATTTTAGGAAGAAGCTCCTGAAAACAGTCCCGTTCACACCATGGCTGAGAAAAGAAATTCTTTCCCTTTGCTGGCCTCAAACTCAGAAAAGTGTGAGATTCTGGGCGCAGCACCCTCCAGATTTTAATTATGTCTTTTCTTTTTTCCCCCAACTGGTTTCTTTATGGAATGTTGGGCACCATGGGAGCATTCAGGTTGACTCCACCCCTGCCTGCCATCATTTTTCCTATTTTTTATGAAGAAAAAGAAAGAAAAAACACACAAAGCCTTGGCTGGCCTAGAGTGTTTCCTAGTCCCTGGCGGCATCTGACTGTCTCAGCTCTTCCACCGTCTCTGATCTTCACACAGCCTGTAGCAGTGGGCACCTTCACAGAGAGTGGCAAAGTCACTGCCATGATGGCACTCCTCCCTGGGAGTGCCCTGAAGATGAGGGGTGCCAAAACTACCCCATTTCTCGAGTGATGTTAGGCTGATCTAGGCACCAGACCAAATATGACTCACCAGGCTCCAGGCAGTACTGTCCCGGAGCCTGGTCCTGACACCGGTGCTGACGGAGGGGGACGCCATCAGAGACCCAGGCCTGCCTAGTTTGGTGGAACCTGAACACCTGGCCCAGTCTCTGGCCAGGACTGCTGTTGAGTTCTGACACAGACCTGATACCATGGAGACAAGGCAACAGACAAGGAGATGACTCATCTGGCTGAGAGCCCAAAAGATGCATGCCAGGCCTCTCTGCAGACAAAATAAGATTATAGAGAGGCAGAGCAGAAAGTGCCTGGCCTCAAATGCTAATGCTCGTTAATCCAGCCACTTAGGAAGGCAGTTGTCTGCCGAGATCCAGTGTGTCCAAGTGAGAGCTGTCACACGCGGAAAGCCATTTTCCAACTCCCTCCTTCCCATCACTAATGCAATGAACCACAGGCCCTCTTCAGCACGGCTCACCGGCCCACTCCCTCCATACAGTCACAGCTTCTCCACTGCTTGTGACTGTCTATGCACATGCCTAGTCAAGGAGAACCAAGAGGAGGGACAGGGCTGTCTCCACGGGAATCACTAACAAGCCTAAGGGCTGCTGCTCTGGATCCATAGCAAGTGCTCGCTATACAAACGTGAGGACCCCAGTTAGGATCCACAACACCCACATAAAAAGCCAGGCAAGCAGCATGTGCCTGTAGTTCCAGAGTAGGGAGGTGGACACAAGAGGATCTTTGGTTTTTCTGGCCTGTCAGTCTAGTTGATCCAGTGAGCTCTGGGTTCCATGACAGGCACTGACTTAAGAAAATAAAGGAGAAAGAGTTAGAGGAAGGTAACCCAAATAGGCTTCTGACCTCCACAAGCATGCACATGTACACACATGTGTGCACATGCTCGCGCATACACACACACACACACACACACACGCACACATACACCGTTCCCCATTCCTTCCCACAGTGATCATGGGAACAGGGATTGAGATGGTCAAATTGAGAGATGGCTGGGGCTTCTGTCAGAGAGTAAAAGAAGCCAGACCTTCCCACCATCCACGTTAGACACAGGATGCCTCTTGTGCACGGCCAGGGTGATTCAGGTGGTGTTTGCTGTCGCGGTGTCACATGGCTGTCTTGACTAGTAAACCCCCTCCTGCTCCCCGATGTACTGTCTGCAGAGACACTGAAAGCTTACAGCTCGCTTCCAATGCTTCCTTGGGGGCAAACCGGCTTTCAAGCCACCCTCCCAGAGACAGAGGATTCCTGAAAGACAGCAGCTAATGCAGGCAAGCAGGAACTGAGTCCCAAACTCGCACATAATGAAAGAGGAAAGAGCCTTTTAAGGAACCCTTTAAAAGGCTCTAACACTGGGGACAGAGACTGTAATGGTTCTGTCGGTGGAAATTTAAACCTGAAAACAGCTACGTGTGTGCTTTTCAGAGCCTGCGTTGCAAACAAAGTAACAGGAGGAGCCACCCGGGGATGTAGGTGCTTGGTGCCATTTGGAGATTACATGAGCAAAATAATTGCTGCCATGAGCAGTGTAATGTATGTTCTATTACCACTGTGCAGTGTGACGTATGTTCTATTACCACTGTGCACGGTGTGATGTATGTTCTATTACCGCTGTGCAGTGTGATGTATGTTCTATTACCACTGTGCAGTGTGATGTATGTTCTATTACCACTGTGCAGTGTGATGTATGTTCTATTACCACTGTGCAGTGTGATGTATGTTCTATTACCACTGTGCAGTGTGATGTATGTTCTATTACCACTGTGCAGTGTGATGTATGTTCTATTACCACTGTGCAGTGTGATGTATGTTCTATTACCACTGTGCAGTGTGATGTATGTTCTAGCACCACTGTGCAGTGTGATGTATGTTCTATTACCACTGTGCAGTGTGACGTATGTTCTATTACCACTGTGCAGTGTGATACATATTCTATTACCGTTGTGCAGTGTGGCATATGCTCTATAACTGTGTGCGGTGTGATGTATGTTCTAGCACCACTGTGCAGTGTGATGTATATCCTACAATTGTGTGTGATGTAATATATATTTTATTTCAGTCTTTTAGGAAGTAAGAGGAGAAAGATAAGAAGAAGAGTGTCCTATAGTGGAATCTGGGAACCCATCACTAACCACAGCCTCAGAGAGCAAGGGCGCTCCCACTTCTTTGGTTAACAGAATGCCATATTCAACTTAACACAAACTAGAGACACACAGGAAAAGAAAACCTCAGGAGAGGAAATGCCTCCAGTACACTGACCTGTGGGCATCTCTGTGGGAAATTTTCTTAACTGCTCATTGATGTAGAAGGACTCAGTTCACCGTGGGTGGTGCCATCCCTAAGCAAAGTGGGCCTGGGCTGTAGAAGAAAGACAACTGAATGCTCCTATCTTGAATTCCTGTCATGGCTTCTCTCCATGATGGACTCGGTAGCCTGTAAGTCAAATAAATCGTTTCCTCCCCAAGCTGCTTTTGGCCATGATATTTTATCTCAGCAACAGAGAGTCAACCTGGGACTCACACTGAGTGAGCGGTGAGGAGATGTCCTGGTGTCCTTTGTGGCCACTTTAAATCCATTACCGTATGAACTTACATCAGAGCCCTGCCTGCAGACAGGAGGGACCTGGAAGCGGTCACAGCCCATCTCTTTCCCTTTAAGAACAGGATACATTGCAGGGTGTCTAGGAGAAGTGAGAGGGGAACCTGGGGGTGGGTATGATATGATCAATGTTTGCATGAATGAAACTGCTGAAGAATAAATGGAAATCCTACTTAATTTTTTTCAATGGAGTCAATGCTGTTGACACCTTGACACCTGTCACTCAAGCTCCTCCAGGGTCAGACCCTCTGAAACACAGGGAATAGAGAGCACTGAGAAGCCGGGCCACCAGGGTCTGGCCCCAGGTCTTTATCTTCCAGGTTGTTAGCTTATGGCAAGTGTCTGTGCCTCTCTGAGTCAAAACAAATCTCAAGAGACCTTGTACCTATCTGTTTCCCTCATCACTTACCGCTGCCTGGCTGTGTGTCTGTCTGTCCTCTTCCCAGCCACCACCACCCCGCCCCTCCCCCCAGCCTGGAACAGAGGTGACAGATATTTCTGCTCTGCTCTCATTCGCATGGGCGACATCAGGTTCCCTCATCGTCATTTCCATTTCTCTGTGCTAACAGACCCTCCAGGAAGTCACTAACTAGAGCGCGCTCATCCCAGAAGCCTTCTGGATCATCAAATTTTTGAATAAATATCTTTTTATTTGCTGTCCCTGCTGAGAAGCCTATGAGCATCTGTGCTAAACCTGGAAGGTTTCATTATTTGCCTGAGATTGATGCCGGCTGGCTCCGAGATCACCTTGAAGTGCCTGCGTCTGTGAGCAGCCGAGCAGCCCTGCAGCCGAGCAGCCTCATAGCCCTGCAGCAGAGCAGCCTTGCAGCGGAGCAGCCTTGCAGACTCGCGCAATTAGGCTCTTAGACACATCAGAATTGAGATTTGCATCTGTAGTCAAGTGATATGAGACACATCCAAGCCTTGTTCAGTCCAAAAGGAACTATATGTATTATAGAACATTCTCGGGGGAGTGGTCTTCCATGTGTACCTGTGTATGCAAGCATGTGGAGGCCAGAGGCCGGCATCTCATCTCTTCCTCAATTGTTTTCATCTTAGATTTAGAAACAAGACTTCTGCTTGACTTGGAGCTCGCTAATTTAGTGGGGCTGACTGGCCAGTGAGCCTCAGGGATCCTCTCACCTGTCTCCCTAGCACTAGGGCTGTAGCCATGTGCTGTCACATCTGACTTCTTAAGTGGATGCAGTGGACCTGAATGTAACAGACTTTTTCTTTCAGGTCATCACCCAGCTCCCAAATCAAGACACAGAGACTTCTTGTTAGTTACGAATGCTTGGCCTAGCTTAGGCTCACTTCTGTCTTGCTCTTTTAACTTAAATTAACCTGTTCCTCTTCATCTACCTTTTGCCTTAGGGCTTTTTACTTTTCTTTCTTTTTGTATGTCTTACATTGCTACTTCCTCCAGTGTCTGACTGGCTGATGGCTGTCTGGCTTCTGGTCCCAGGCATGCCCCTGCCTTTCTCCCTTGTTCTCTTCTTCCTCCTTCTCTTCCTCTTCTCCTCCTTCTACTTATTCTCTCTGCCTACCAGCCCCATCTATCCCTCTCCAGCCTAGCTATTGGCTGTTCAGCTTTTTATTAGACCAATCAGGTGCCTTAGGCAGGGACAGTGAAACAGCAACACATCTTTACAAAATTAAGCAAATGCAAAACAAACAAATGCAATACATCCTAACATCGTTAACAAAGGCAGCAGAAACAAATGCAACACAGCTCCTTCACATAGTTAAAGTAAACTCCTCAGCATAAACAAATGTAACACATCTTTGCCCAGCTAAAATAATATTCCACAACACCTAAACTCGGGTCTTCTTTATTACAAAGCAACTTCTTTGCTAACTGAGTCACTTACTCAGTCCTCCTATTGATTAAGGCACAAGAGATTAAGGACAAAGCATCCTCAGGATACATGCCATCTCCCACCATTAGCACACATCTACAGCTTATTAACAAGTGGACAATCCCTTGCTCAAACTTGGCGACGTTGGAGACTGGAAGAAGCCATGGCTTCTTCGTTACGGGACAGGCAAGGGTATAGCTCAGTGGTAGAGCACTTAGTACATAGGAAGGCTTGGATTTCATCTCCAGCCCCACAAAACAGGAATCCTCATGATTAGGGAGGCAAACAGACACACATAGAGACAACCAGACCAGATAAGGATGTGCACTCGCCCTGAAGTCTCTCAGAGTACTCTCCAACATCTGTAGGCACTTGATCTGCAGGGAGCTCAGGTATTATTATGAAACACAAACATACCCACAATGGCAGCACAGGATGCTAAGAGGATCACAGGTAGATCTACCTACTCAGCTGTCTCTTTGAAGCAGTGACCATATTTTCAGAGTTTGCCTTCACTCAATAAAACAAACAAACAAACAACAAAAAGAAACACAACGCCAAAACGCTGGGCAGAACCACGTACTTGACCTCCTTGGTCCCCATGGTGGACGGAAGATTCCCAGCCCAGCTTGTGCTCATGGCTGCGGCTGTCCAGTGTTTGCATTGCTTTCTGTTTCTCTCCTATTAGACTCAGTTTGTGAGCTTAAAGATAAAAGCACCTTGGCTGGGGGTCCAGCCACAGAAAGCAGCTGAGGACGGAAAGACGAAGCATAGAAGAGGCTTCCGGTACCTCTATCCTTCTCACCGCCTTCATTCCAGCTCAGATCTGCTGGTGTAGGATCAGTGTTTGTCTCAGCTCAGGAGCCATATTTCTGAAACAGAACTGGTGATCCTCTCTAGGGTCTCTGTGGAGTGGGGTGGGAACATTCTCTAAATGGACTTGCTACTCCAAGGCTGCCTGGATGGTGTTTTGAGTCCAATCAAGAGGTCAGCAGCAGGCATCCACAGGGGCTAATGGTGGTCACTGTGCTCTTTGTATCCTGATTGGCAAAACCACAGGGCTTCCCAGCACTGGCCTCCATTGATTCCAAAGAGAGTTTGACCCTAACATGGCTCAACTTGAAAAAGAGGCTGTTTGTAAACTGCCAACCTGTTTGTCTGGCAATTTATTCAGCAGACTTAACACTCAAAGTTTAGCTCAGTTGGTAGAGTGCTTGCCGAGCATAGACAAACCTCTGGGTCCCATCCCCAGCGCTGCATAAGCAGGATGCAAGGACATACATTAGTCCGTGTAGTTGGGAGGACGGCGGGTCACCGCACTGTTAGTGTCCAGTGTATCCCTGCTTCCTTCTTTATGCAAAGACCAACACGAAGAACAGCACACAACATCTTGCTGTGCATCACGTGGCTCTGCTCCTGCACACCACAATAATGATGCCACCACCTAGCGGCGTTTTACCCATTTCGGGCTCTTTCAGAAAGCCTGTATCCCACTGTCTTTATTTGGCTGGGTTTTATTTTTAATCAGCCTCCCACAGAGGGATGTTCATATTGTTTCTGTCTCTGTTTCCCACCAACGAAATGTGATGTATGACCTTGGTTGTCAGTATCTGGAAGCGGGAACCCACGGGAGAAGTACACAGGAGCCAGAGTGCTGGCTCAGAGACCAAGTGTGTTCGTTATTTCACAGGGGTGGCCTCTGTTGGTATAGCACCGTTTGGCTTCCCGCGGCAACCATCGGGAACGTACAGTTCCTCATGGTCCTGTCAGCACAGAGTAATTGCCAACGTTCTGAATTCTTCCCCTTAAGGTAAGAGAAAGGCGGACCTACCAATGTATGCTATTGGGGGTGGGGGATGGCGCAGTGGATAAGCACCAACCACAGAAGTGTGAAGACAAAAGTTCAGGTCCCAGAACCTACAGGATAGACATGGTGGCTACCTGTAATCCAAACATTCGTAAGGTCAAGATAGGGGATGCCTGGGGCACGTTGTCAGGCTAGACTAGGCTGAGTCACAGCTCTGAACTCAATGAGGAACCCTGCCTCAGTAAATACATTGAGAGCTGTAGATGACACCCAATGTCAACTCAACATACACATGTACCTGAGCACACATGTGCTCGTGAGAACATGTGTATACACACATGTACTCCATGCATCTACACATGCCAATATATTTTCATCAGAACTTTGTATATTTTAAAGACGATTAGAATACCATACATTGTTGGGGACTGTGGACCCTCAGACCCTGAATTTTCTATGACCCCTTGCCTGCCAGAGTAAACAGCTTGTTTCCTATGCTTGCAGCTGCTCTGGGCACGAGACCCTCATGAGTTCCTGATGGCAGGGGAGTGGTTTCTGGTGGGCTTGCAGCTGAAAAATCCCGAGAGCTAGGGTGTGGCCATTAGCCAAGGAGAATGCTATATAAGCTGCCCTGGAACACAATAAAAGGGGCATTCTTGTTTCACGGATGACCTCTCTCTCTCTCTCTCTCTCTCTCTCTCTCTCTCTCTCTCTCTCTCTGTGTGTGTGTGTGTGTGTGTGTGTGTGGTGTGTTTCAATCTCCAGCCCCTTGCCCAACTTGCGAACTGTCCCATGGTGTAGGTGCCACAATATATTAAGACAATTAGGATGCCATACATTAAGCAGCCCCACCTGGCATCACTGATCACTTGATGAGAGAATGATGCTGCTATGGTTTGGACGTGAAAATATCCTCTAAAGGCTTAGATGTTGACATCTCTGTCCCCAGTACAGTGCTCAGAGATGGGACTTTGGACAAGCGACTGAATCCTGAGGGCTCTGATCCAACAGTAGAGTGATTTATTGAGGGATTGCTGGGGCAGCTGGACTGCTGTGCTGTGTAGACACTGGCCAGTCGAAGGAAGCAGGTCACCGTGGTGGTCATGGCTGAGAAGGGCATGTCGCAAGTCACCCTGTCTGCTTCCTGGCTGCTGTGAGGTGAGCAGCGCTCCTCCACCACCTCAGATCTACAGCTACAGTGCAAGTTGACCATAGCCTGAAACTGGCCCGAAGAGACTCTTGTCCTCGTAAGTCCCTCCTCTCAGATGTGTGTGTGTGACAGGCACAGGAGCCAAACCCAGAGCATTCTGCCATGCAGATGGTAAATGGCACTGTGGATAAAACATCGCATGGGTTATGAGATGTGGCCCAGTCCTCTGTCAGGGCCATCTCTGGTAAGGTGGCCCAGGTTCAGCATCTCTTTACAATTGTGTTAACTGAAGTACCCAGAAATAAGCCACAGCCACATTGGCCATTCTACAAGGTTGATTGACCAGTTAGAACTTCAGTGACCATGGTGAGGTTGGAACATTGCAGATCTAGAAGTCAAGTTAGCTTAGATTATCTTTGCCCCTTGATGGCCATTTGTTTTCATCCCGTGCGTGCCCTAACACCCTGTGACTATCGGATAAGATATTGGGATTTTGTTTGTTTTGTTTTTATGAGACAAGGTTTCTCTGTATAACAACCCTGACTGTCCTGGAACTCCATTCTGTAAACTATGCTGGCCTTGAACTCACAGAGATCTGCCTACCTCTGCCTCCCAAGTGCTGGAATTAAAGGCTTGCGCCTTTTGGGAGCTGTGGACCCCTGGACCCTGAATTCCCTGTGAGCGGCTTGTTTTTCCTGTGCTTGCAGCTGCTCTGAGCCAAACAGCTTGCTTTCCTCTGCTCTGAGCAGCCTGCAGCTGCTCTGAGCGCAAGACCTTGATGGCAGGCTGGTGGGTCTGCAGCTGAAAGGCCCCGAGAGCTGGGGCGTGGCCAGAGCACTATATAAACTGCCCCTGAGCACAACAAACTTGGCATTCTTGTATCAAGGATGACGCGTGTCCGTGTCTCTCCGTGTGTCTGTCTGTGTTTTAAAGTCTCCAGCTTAGTTTCCAGCTTGCCATCTTGTGGTGGCACGGGCGCCACAGGACGTTTGGCTTCTTACATGCGCCACCACCTCCCGGTTGTTTTTTTGAGACAGAGTCTCCCTGTGTGGGGAAGTTATTTTGAAATGTATGAACAGATCCTAATTTCCACCAACCCAAAAGCTATGAACATCACCAGGCAGCACGTGAGGCCTATTCAAGACATGTCCCCACTTTGTCATAACTTGCCTACCTGGTGTTTCCATGGGTACATTCAAAAAGTGTTGATGTATGGCTTCTTTTGTTCTAATCTTATAAGAACTTCATACAATTGAATTCATAAGGACTTGGAATTTCAAGTACTCCAAATCTGTATCCCCAAGCCTTAGTGATTCAGGTCTGGCTCCAAAATAAACCATTGTTCATTCCCTTTGAGATAGGAGATGTTTTTTATGTTGACAGTCATGGGGTGAGGAGGGAGCAATTTTTGCAGAAATACAGGTCATCGTGCTGCTGGCCTGTCCCTCACTATGTGACACACACCCTCCAGACCAGAACACCCAGGCCACTTCCAGAACCTGCCTGAGCGGAGATGGGCACGTCACTGAGTCTGCTTGATGAACTGCGTGTGCCAGCTGACAGCTAGTGGCCTTGTTTCCCTTCCTGGAGTAATATTGGATTTCACAGCGAGATCGTCAGCCAGAGAAAGGCTCGTGGCTAACAGCTAATGTCCTCGGAACACGTGTTTCTGCTCGCATTCTGCACCTTTATTGCTCAACCAGACGCCACAATTCTTTCCGCTGAGCGGCAGCCTGACGCGACTCATCTGTCTCACACGCAATTCAAGTTGGAGTCCATTAGGCGAGGCAGTTCTTGGCCTGTGTGTGTGCTTCTCAAAAACCGTTGCAGCCAATTCTCCTGCTGTGTGTGTGTGTGTGTGTGCGCGCGCGCGTGCGTGTGTGTGTGTGTGTGTGTGTAACTAATAACTGAAAGGATTCTGATCATATTTAAGATTTTATAATCTTTATCATGCTATTTCAGCGAATGGTGACAATTTGTAACCCCAGGGACAGTGTATCCATATGACAAAATGTATTGCTTTTTAAAATATATTTTATTCATGGTGTGTGTGTGTGTGTGTGTTTACATGTTTGTGGACGAGGGCACCTTCATGCCGTGTATAGGTACCAGGGAACAGCGTTGATGTTGGTCCCCAAGTCACACCCATCTGAGGCAGGGTCTCTCTTGCCGTGTGTAGGGACCAGGGAACACGTTGATGTTGGTCTCTGCATCACACCCATCTGAGGCAGGGTCTCTCTAGCTCTTTGCTGCCGCACTGTGTCCACCTCAAGCTCCCGGGACTTTCTCCTGTCTCTACCTCTGCCTCCCATCTCGCCACAGGAATGCTGGGATTACCAATGAGCCCCACCATGTCCAGTGTCTACCTGGATTCCAGGGACCTCAACTCAGGTTGGCAGGCTTGCGTGGGGAAGGGCTTTTACCTGGATCGTACCCTGCCCCCACCCTTTAAGACAATGTGAAGCTAAAGATGGGGTCCGTCTTTATATCCTAAAGCATAAAACTCCTTTTTTAAAAATGTATACATCTCTGCCAGGAGTGGTAGCAGAAGTCTGAAACCCCAACTTTCAGGAAGTTGAAGCAGGATTGGTAGTTGGAGGCTAGCCTGCGGTACATAGTGAAGCCCTGCTTTAACAATAACAATAGCCATGCAGTGGTGGCGCACACCTTTAATCCCAGCAGTCGGGAGGTGGAGGCAGGTGGGTCTCTGTGAGTTTGAGACCAGGCCAGTCTACAGAGTGAGTTTTAGAGGAGGCACCAAAGCAACACAGAGAAAACCTGTCTCAAAAAACAAACAAACAAAAAACCATTAACAAAACCTTATAATTCTTAATAAATGCCTGCCAGGCTCTCAGAGATCAAGGTCAAGTTATTCGGACCAGCAACCTAAATGCCTTTGTGGGACCCATGTTGTCTGGTAGTTTGTGCACACAACGCCCCATCCATTTGAAAAAGGGTTTGGTGCTGCCTTAAAGATACACACAGCACTGCTGGCGATGTGGATCAGCTGGTAAAGGCACTTATTGGCAAACCTGGCACTCACGTGGTGGGAGGGGAGAGCCAACTCGTTCAAGTTATTCTCTGACCTCTACATACACATATGAGAAAAGCATAAATACAAATGCTGTGAATAAAACGTATAACATGCACACACGTTAGCATGCACACACACACACACACACACACACACACACACCACATATATACATGGCTTCTACCATGGTGGTCCAGCTGCTGTTAGGACACTGAAGACAGTATCACTTGTCTCCTGGGATTGACACCAGCCTCCACCCTGGGCCCTCTCCCAGTCTAAACAAATGATCCGAGTGTCCCTTTTGAGATAAATTAGGTCTTGTCATTCCCTCTGCCTCCCACACAGAAAGCTCAGAGCAGCTGCGCAGTCCAGCCTTGCCACCTCTCCGTCCTTCTCTCTCCCCTCCTTCTCTCTCCCCTCCTTCTCTCTCCCCTCCTTCTCTCTCCCCTCCTCTTTACGATGCTCTTCCACCGGTGGCCAAACCAAGACCTACCTCAGGGCCTTTACACTGCTGTTCCCCGTCTGGAGCATTTCCCACAGAGTCTCCCACTTTCCCATCCTGCAGGGTTTACCCCAGTCTCTCCTGTAGCCCCTCGTGCCCCAAACCGACCCTTCACTTTCTCATCCAGCATCTGCCACTTTCTGAGTCACATGAGTCCTGTCCTGTCTGATGAGTGTCTCTGGCCGGAACTCAAGCCTAGGAAAACGCCTGCACATAGTGGGCACTCAGTACCTTCTAGAAGGAATCACTGAGGGCTTCATTGTGACACCAAACACAGCCGCTCTCCTTGGAGTCCTAAAGGGCAAAGGAAATACAAACAATAAAATTTACATGTTCAAATACAGGAATGCACACAGTTTTTAAAGTGTGCTTTCGGCACCTCCCAGTTGCCATGTATTTTGAACAAAGCAATTAAGCTTGGAGCTCCAGCCACCGTGGCTGCTGTTTTCAGTTCCTGTGTTTTCAGTTCAGACCTTGCCTGTCCAGCCATGCATCTCCCAGGTGCCCATCTTGTCCCTGAGTCATTTGTATTTTGGAGAAGACAGGACTTGACATGAGAAGCCACTGCCCCTGTCAGTCAAGGCTGAGACCCACAGCACCAAGTGTCAGTAGACATGGGACCCCGTCCTGGGAGCTGCAGGACATTTTGCATAATTGGAAGGCGAAGTTAAAAGCAATAAAGAAGATTGACTTGGTTGTCCAACGGTTTATGAAGCAGATCCTGAAAAATAAATAGAACAGAGGTGACCAGTGAGCTCAGACTGTCACTTTTATAAAAGTGACAGAGGAACCTGCCTGGGGAGGGTGCATGTGTGGTTAAACCAAGGGCTGTGGGTCAGGGCCAGGACGAGACTCTCCATGTCCCCTTCCAGCTGTGCCCCCTGGACAAAGTAAGAAGCATTGCTCTTAGGAGAGTCCACGGCACAGGCGCAGAGGGGACCTGGGACCGCTGGACACACAGGTGGGGAGCTTTGACACCTTAGCGCTCTGTGGAAGTGTCTTGTGGAAGCCGCTCAACAGCCCCAGGGCTGAAGAAGAAGATTGTCACTCTCCTACTTCCTGTGTGTCACATCAGGGCAGAAGAGTAAGAGTCACCTGTGCTCCTGTGGGACTAGGAAGAAAAATCACCTTAACCTGTGCCCCTGAGTGGGAGTGAGCGGGGAAGGGAGGAGATAGGGAGGGGATAGCGAGAGACCCTCTTCCTGGGGAAGCCCCTGTTTGTTCCCGCAGCCTGTTCTTTTCTGATTTGCTTTTTGTTGTGACCAGCTTTGCCAGGGCTCAGAGAGAAGGTGAGTAAGAGATGCCCTTCCTGGAGATGCTGTGATGCATGGTGTTAGGGGCAATATAGCAGTTTTTCCTGTCCCAGTGACTACCAGTGTCCCAGTGGGGTAAACAGTACACTGCTTAACATCTCCGCTACTCCTTCATGTGGGCAGCACTGGTCAAAGGCAGGTTCTTAGTATTTTGTGTAGTTCTTAGAATTTTGTGTAGTCCACAAAATTCATGTTTCTTTTTTAAGTGTTACGAAAGCTTTCTGCTCAGTGAGATTGCCCTGGAAACATCTGGGGTGTCTGAGCTCCGCTGCCATGGCTTTAATCCGCCATCTCTCCTTTGCTGTAAATCTCCAGGCTAATTTCCACCTGCCATGTTTAGTGTAACCCGTTCTTCCAGTTCCTGTATTTATCACATGGTATCCAGAGAGCGGCTCTGTTTTGGGAGATTTTGGAGCCCTTCTGAGGTGGGGGTATAGTTAGAGGAAGTGGGTCACTTGTGTGGGGGCCTCTATTAACTCCACCCCTGTTATAGTAGGCTTGGCTGTTTCCCGAGTCTCTATGACAGCGGCTCTCAGCCGTCCTAACATTGCAACCCTTTAATGTCTTTCCTCATTGCAACCCTTTAATGTTGTTCCTCATGTTATGGTGACCCCCAACCATAAAATTATTTTTGTTGCTGCTTCGTAACTGTGATTTTGCTAGTTATGAATCACAATGTAAATATCTGATATGCAGGAAATATGATATGTGACCCCTGTGAAGGGGTCCTTCAATCCCCAAATGAGCAGTTACTCAAAGATTGAGAACTGCTGAACTAGATATTCATGGTCTGTGACTGGCCTGGGGGTCTAAAGTTTGGGGTTCTTTGGCCTGAAAGAGACAGAGACATTGTAGCTGAGAAGAGGGTAATTTAGCCTTACCTCTGCTTCTCATCCATATTTACTTGTCCTGAGCCTAAATGTGTGCCCACTGCTGCCCTGACTCTCAGAACCTCTCCGTCACTTTATCTTTACCACAAGAGAGGAGGTTCAGGAAAGTCACAGCCTCCAGAGGCAGCACATAGCCCTTGGCCTTCCCAGGTTTTCCCAGGGTCTGCCAGACACTCTCTACTTACATTCTTAAGGTTCCCTTCTTTTTCTGATGATATTGTTCCTCACCGGGAACCCTGAGAAGGAGCGGCCTTGTGCTGGAGGAACCCTGAGTAGAAGCAGCCTCATGCTGGAGAATTCTGACAGCTGCCTTTCCTTTCAGGAATGAGCCTGTCTATCTGTGGGCCACAGAGGTGCGCTGAGCCCCATCTGCACTTCAGTTAATCACTAACAAATGAGGGTGAGTTTTCACCCAGCACAGACCACAGGCTGCATCACGGACACTCTGCCAAGCCATTTTGGAGCTGTAAGCATCTGGCCTGGTTCCAAGCTGAGTCTGTTCTGGCACACAGTGACCATCCATGGGCCTTCGCAAGGCTCCGACTCCGAAGTTGAGAATGAGTTCATGGGGATCCTAAGCCATGAGGAGATGGTCTCCGGTTAGCACGTCAGGAATGGACTAGGGCTCCGGATGAAGAACACGAGCTGTCGCTCTCTTCACAAGGACCTCTGCACCTCCAGAGGCGGGAAGTAGGGTTTTCAAAATGCCTACTTTGTTTGCTGGGCATTTTGCTTGGCCAGAATGACAGTGGTCATTTTGTCTGCCTTCGTTTCCAAGTGGGTAGTCATAGGCACGGCAGGGTAGGAGGCAACAACCAAAGAAGACAAGCAACAGCTCACTTCCAAGTCCTTTCATGGTTCGCTGACAAGGGGGTGTGAAGATGGCAAAGCAACCCATGCCCAGCAGTGGCAGGAGCAGCCTGTGCCTAGCAGTGGCAAGAGCAGCGGCAGGAGCTCACCTGCAGACACTGACATGAATTGATGTGACAGCATCATGTCGGCACCTTCTGGTTCCCACACTCAGGTAAGTGTTAGTCCCTGTGGTGAGAATAAGACCACTACAATTGGAGCCAAATTTGAAGCAAGCTTGACTTTTTTTTAATTGGGGTGCAACCAAGAGCTGACCAGCAACTTTCCTGTTAAAGAGAGCAGCCCCGAATCCATCACTTGGGCCCCTTTTAAGGGGTAAAATCATGAGGAGCTGCAAAGCAGGTTTACAGAAGAGAGACAATGGGGCAACAAGGTGATACAGAAAAAAAAATCTCAAAAAAAATCATGTGGTCACCATGTGACCAAGGAAGGTCAGGGAGGGTTAAAAAGGTGAAGGGTCTTCTAAAAAAACAAGTCAAGGTCATGGGTTGGGGAAGGTCAGATTCCAAGAAACAGAGAGCAAAATCAGCTCTTGAAGGAAATAGAAACTTATTTTTAACAACACAACATAATGGCATAATGGCTCCTGCCTGCAAAATGGAGTCAGGCAGGCTCCTCATAAGCACTCACTCACCTTCCCCCACTATTTGTGAAGGATGAGTCACGTGCCAGGGTAAGGGTAGAACATGTGATCACTCTAGCCAATCACCTGGGAAAGCCCCCTGACCTGGAAGTAGATTAGATGTTGGTTCAAGCAGGTGACTCCAAAACTGGAGCAGGGAGGATTTGATCTGGACCTCCCTTGGCTGAGGGACAGATTCCCTGCTTCCTGTCCTTTACAGTGAGCTGTAGCACAAATAATAAAATCCCAGCGACAGACATTGGGGTTCATTCTGAAGATCAGAAAAGAAAGGCAGTCAACCACTAGAGAGACCTTTTACCTCTACCAAATCTTCAGACTGAAGGGGTGAGATCCTGACTCCATAAATCCTCAGGCTCCATTCTCCACTGAGTTCCTGTCTCCTCCCAGCCATATCACTCCTGTCTCCACTTCCTAGCGCTGGGATTAAAGGCATGGGATCCCAAGTGTTGGGATCACTTTTGTGTGAGCTCTGTTTCTCTTATAGACAGATTCAATCTTGTGTAGCCCAGGGTGGCCTTGAACTCACAGGGTTCTGCTTCGGTCTCCGGAGTCCTGGGATTAAAGGTATGTGCCACCACTCCCTGGCCTATGTGGCTGCTTTGCCCTCTGATCTTCAGGCAAGCTTTATTTATGAAAACACTATAGTGAGCTCATTCCAGTCAGGAGATCCAGAGGAGCATCTGCTGAAGCATGAGGAAATCTGGGACGATAGGAAGTGTGCCTGGCCAGTTGCCTTTCCTGGTTGCTTTCATGTGCCCTGTGTTCCCTGTATGTTGTCATGTGTTCTGTGTTCCCAGGATGATGTCATGTGCCCTGTGTTCCCTGTATGTTGTCATGTGTTCTGTGTTCCCAGGATGCTGTCATGTGCCCTATGCTCCCTGTATGCTGTCATGATCATAGGAGGCAGTCATTTTTCATAAGCAAGAAGCCTCCTCAGAGTGTGACCTTTAAGTTACTAAATCACTCTCCGAGCCAACTATCCTCACACTCCTGTGTGGAGAAAAAATACAGTTTCATGATCACTCTACTTTTTGACAAGATTTGTTAGTTACATGCAGCCTTGTAGAGTCACTGGGAACCTTGCTGCCACCCCAGAGTGATACCCTCATAAAGATGAACAGAGCCCAGACAGTGCCCTGGTGGCTTTGTGAACACCCTAAATGCGCCTGCCCATGACACCTTGTCTCTGGCCTGTTCAGCCCCACGATTAGGTAGGAGGTTAGCATGGGACAGACTGACCAGTGGACCCCCAAAAACAGGACATAAAGAACCAGAGGTGGTGGCGGGCTCTCTAACAGGACCAACTCAGAGACCCACAAACCAGGATATAAAGAGTAATAGGAGGCAGTGGTCAACTCCAGCTGCGTCCAGCTTTAGGGACTTTCCTCCCCGGGGGTGCATTCGCTGTTACCTTTCCTAGTAAACTGTGCAAATTTGGGGACACTTGGTTCCTACATATTCTTGCACCTGATACATTTATTTACAACAAACTGGATTCTGGACTAAATGGAACTTCATGGAAGTATGCCTCTGTCCTGGAAGTGCCTCCCCCACCCAGGGAGGGACAGGAGAGGACAGAAGGAACAGGGGAAACTGTCCAGTGCCTGACAGGTTCAGGGTCACTGCTGCTGGCCCTGGCCACTCTTTAAAAATGTCTAAGTTGTTCCTGCTTCCCAGCTCGCTCTAATTGATTTTTTGACTGCTCGCTCTACTCCTGCATCCCATCTGATTCTCTTTGGAAAGCAGAAGAATGGAGCCAGCTGTTGGGGTCAAGACCAGAGGAACCTGGAGACCTCCCCACAGCACCGCAGTCTGGGACACTGCCTCCCACTGGTTCTTTGGGGGTTAGCTTTCTTTCTTACATCAAAACTTCTAAATTCTGCCTGACAAAGGACACTACCCACGAGGAGAAGGTAGGACTGACTGGATAGTTCCAGCCTAACAAAGAAACCATTTTAGCATCTATCAATCCATAGAAAGCTGGATAAGGAAGATGAATGGGTAGTCTACAAATAAGAAATGCAAACAACCAATAAGCATCAGAAAAGATGAAAATGTGGTTTTTAATTAGACAAGTGAAAACAGCTATTAGATTCGCTTATCAGATTGGCAAGGCGAAGCGAGCCAGGCTGAGAGTAAACAGGCGTTCCCGGGGGTCCTAGCTAAACAGGTACAGACGTTCCTACAGGCACTTGGCAGTAGCTACCAAACTATAACGAGAATGCCCTGGCTTTCGTGTAAATCAGCATCCAGGCAGGAACATGAAAACTGTTCTACTATGACAAAGACACAGCCAAACTCAAGTCCACCCTGACACTGACAGAAAGACCGGGGCCAGGAGCAGGTGCGGAGGTGAAGGGGGGGGGAGGTGGCAGAGGGATGACGCCAGTGACTCTGGTGACCGGGAGACAACAACACAGAGTGAGAAAGAGGTAGGAGTTCTGGGCCCTGGGTGGCTCTGCCTTCCCTGGGTAACCCCAGCGGTCAAGGAAAAGGACAAAGACAGTGTTCTGATGTCACATCCAGAAAGAGGAAACAGACACACATTCTGTGCCCTTGCTATAAACACAGGGTGGTAGATAATGTTGGTTGTGAGGGATTATCTAGAGTAGATTAACTGAGAGTAGATCAGGGAAGCTGATCGACGTCGGCTGTGGGTGGCACCATCCCATGATCTGGGCCTCTGACTGAATGGGGGGAGAAAATGAGCCAAGCACCGGCATGCTTCTCTCTGCTTCCTGACGGCAGAAGCGGTGTGCGCAGCCGATGTGGGATGCTGTTCTGTACGCTGCGAATATGTGTTGCTTTTATTGGTTGATGAATAAAACTGCTTGGACCTATGGCAGGGCAGAATATAGCAAGGTGGGAAATCCAAGCAGAGATACAGGTGAAGAAGGGTGGGGCCAAGAGAGAAGCCAGTAAGCTGCTGGAGCAGCAGGATGGACCTGAGACCAGGTAACACCACTGTCCACTGAAATGCCTGCTCTTCGCGCTATGCGCTACGGTACAATATGGTACAATATGGTTCGCAGTTGGCCAAGGGCCTGGAGTTTGAAACAGAGGGGACTCCCACATCACACTGACAGACAGCCAAGAATGTCCCAAGAATGTTCTCCTTATTGTGTTCCGGGGCAGCTTATCTTGACTAATGGCCACACCCTAACTCTCAGCTGCATGCCCACCAGAAACCACTCCTCTGCCATCAGGAACTCCTGAGGGTCTCGTGCTCAGTAGCTGCAAAACAAGTTGTTTCCTCAGAGCAGCTGCAAGCACAGGAAAACAAATGGTTTACTCCGGTGTTGGCAGAGGTTTCTGTCCCACCAGGTCCCACAGCCATTTAGTCCCAAATAAACACACAGAGGTCTACATTAATTATAAACTGATTGGTCTAGTAGCTCAGGCTTCTTATTAATTAATCCTTACATCTTAAATTGGCCCATTATTCTTGTCTATGTCAAGCCACGTAGCTTGGTACCTTTTTCGGTGAGGCAGTCACACCTTGCTTCCTCTGTGGCTGGGTCATGACTGCAGACTGAGCTTTCCTCTCCCAGAATTCTCCTGTTCTCATTGCACCGCCTCTACTTCCTGCCTGGCTACTGGCCGATCAGCATTTTATTAAACAAGTACAAGAAACAAATCTTTACAGGGTAAAACGATTGTGTAATAGCAGTCCAGCAGTCAGGGGTGTCACAGGAAGTTCAGGGTCTGGAGGTCCACAGTCCCCAACATGCCACAAGGCCACATAGCAATGTACAGATTATTAGATATGTAAGGGCAAGCCAGTAATAGCCTTAACCATCAGTCAAGCAATTATAATTAATATTAAACTTCTGAATGATTATTTTATAAGTGACTGTGGGGGCCTGCAGGCAGGAGAGAAACCTGTCTAGTGGAACCGGGCAGGACACAGAAAAGCATCGGGCTGCAATCAGCTGCCTCACACTCCAGCCACCGTGACTCCGCCACCAGGACAGATGGTGCTCTCAAACCACAAGCCAAACAAACCTTTCTTTCTTCCTTCCTTTCTTTCTTCCTGTCTTTCTTTTTTTCTTCCTTCCTTCCTTTTTCTTTTCATTTCATTTTTCTTTCCTTCTTGTTTGGTTGGTTGGTTTTTGACTGGTTTTGTTTTGTTTTTTTGAGACAGGGTTTCACTGTGTAGCCTTGGTCATTCTGGAACTTGTTCTATAGACCAGGCGGGCCTCAAACTCAAGTATTGGAATTTAAGGCACGCACCACCATGCCTGGCTAAAGCTATTTCTTAAGTTACTTTAGTCAGGGTGTTACAGCAACAAGAAAATAAAGTAATACAATCTAATGAAAATGAGGCCTTGTGTTTGGGGGGTGAGGAACAAGACTGAGAAAGTGAGAAGACGGCAGACTAGCAGGGTCTCAGGTAGGAGCCCATACCCAAGCAAGGCCTAAAACTACTGGATAATGCCACGTGCTTATGGTCAACACACAGAAGGTCACAGTCCTGTGTAGCTACTCCAACAGAGCCCAAGGGAGGAATCTGTACTTTTCTCTCTACCTTGTGGCAACAGAGCACCCAAGAAGCCACCAGGATGATGGCAGGGAGGCCAGGTGGAGAGCCAGATAGGCATCCTGGCTGCATATCAGCTAAGGCCAGGAACAGAGTCCTAAGGAGGCACACCTGACCCTCCAGACATAGCTAACCACAGAGACACAGGAGAAACTGAGTCCCCAGCTCTGCTCCACAGCCCTCAGGGACTCCTGGCCCTCAGTGGAGCCAGAGGGGAAACCAGGGACTCATCCTGGCAATGACTGGGCCTTGTCACCCTTCCCCACAGCATGCCACTGAAGGAGGGACAACCCTAGAGGTCGTAAATCCCAGACCCCACCCCCCAGCAAAACGTCTAACACATAAAAGACTGCATTGAAAATTGGTCACCTTTCCAAGAGCCAAGGAAATGGTAACATGAACTGGAAACAGCCACCCAAAGAAGCCAACACAAGTGACACAGGTGTCACCTGTTCTCACTAGTCCTTCAGTGAGCAGCTGCCACCCTGGAATCAAATGACAGAGGAGGCTCATCAAGGAAATGGGAAGTTCACCAAGAAATAGAAAACACAGTGCTAGGGAGATAGCTGGGTCGATAAAGTACCTGTACACAAGCCCCAGGACCTGAGTTGGGGTCCCACCACCCATGTAAAGCTGAATGTGTGGTGATGGGCACCTGTAATCCCAACATTAGGGGAGACAGAACCATATAGATCCTTGAAGCTTGCCAGTCAGCCGGTCTGGCTGAACGGATGGGCCTGGGGTTCAGTGAGAGACCTGTATGGTGGTTTGAGTGGAAGTGGCCTCCATAGGCCCACAGGCAGTGGCATCATGGGAGGTGGGGCCTTGTTGGAGGAAGTGTGTCATTGGGAGCAGGCTCTGAGATTTCAGAAACTCAAGCCAGACCCAGCATCTCTCCCTCTTCCTGCTGCCTGTGGATACAGATGCAGAACTCTTGGCTCCTTCTTCAGCACCGTGTCTGCCTGTGTGCCTCCATATCTCCCACCATGAAGACAATGAACTAAACCTCTGAACCTGTAAGCCAGCTTCAAGTAAATGCTTTCTTTTCTAAGAGTTGCTGTCATGACTTCCGTCTTAGTTAGGGCTTCTATTGCTGTGAAGAGAGACCATGACCACAGCGACTCTTATAAAGAAAACATTTAATTAGGGTGACTCACTTACAGTTTCAGGGGTTATCATCATAACGGAGAGCACAGAAGCATGCAGGCAGAATAAGAGCTGAGAATCCTACCTCTTGCAGGCAATAGGAAACCAACTGAGACACCGGGTGGTATCCCAAGCATAGGAAATCTCAAAGCCCTCCCCCACCGCACAGTGACACATTTCCTCCAACAAAGCCACACCTCCTAAAAGTGCCCTCCCTATAAGATTATGGGGGCCAATGACATTCAAGCCACCGCAGCATCTCTTCATAGCAATGGAACACTGACTAAGACACCCTGTCTCAAAATATAAGGTGCTAAGTGATAGAGGAAGACCCTTTATGTTGACCTCTGACCTCCACAGGCACATTCAGTCACCCATGCAATTGCACACATGAACATTCACATACACCACACACACACACACACACACACACACACACACACATAGAAAACACACAGAAGGAACCAACTAGAAATTTTAGAACCAAACAAAAATGCAGTCACTAAACTTGGACAAATATTGGGTAGTTGAGCTCAAGGGTAGAACGGAAGAAACAGAAAAACATCAACTACACCACTGCCTTGTGACAAGACCGTAGACATGACCTGCTCCAAACAAGAGGGCAGAGATTATGCTCACGGAAACGGCAGAGCCCAGCACCCACCATTCCTACCACTTCCTTCCTACCTCGAGGCTGCCTTCCCCTCGAGACTGTTGCTCTGTCTCTATAGATGGAAACAGTGTGCATCTTATCACTTCTGTAGTTCTGTTAAACTTTCCCTGTCACCTGACTTGTGTGTCATGGTGGCAATCAACTTCCTGAGTAGCAGTGTCCACCTGCCACCTACTTTTCACACTGTTAGAACCACATAGACTCCAGGCTAGGCTCCTGTAACCGGGTGCTTCCAAGTGGCCCGGGCAGTGTAGACAACATTACCCCACTTCTGCAGCCTTCACAGTCCCCTAGAAACACAGATATCCCCTCTGCTTAGTTTCCGCCATTCCCATCACCAAGTTCTCACCCTGCCTGTAACCCACCTCTCAACACCCCCACTCGGCAAGAGGATGGTTTCCTGTCTCCCTTGGCAACACCCTGGGGATGGCTGCTCCCCTCTATGCCTCAGAGCGGCACCTGGAGATTTCCCACAGGCTCTGTGTCTGTCCTGGGCTCTGTGCCAAGTCTGGGGTCCCACAGTGTCCCCTTCTCTGTCTCATTTAAGACAACTTCTCCTCCCAGGGCTTTCTGAGAAAGGCCTCTGCCACCCTTCAGGTCTACAGTGACCTTGCCCTGATTTCACCCTTGACCTCTAGCAGGCTCTGCAGTCACTAGGAAGCTGAGCCCTGCTTACTTCCGGCTTCGGGCCTGTCCTGTCAGCCCTGATGCTGGTTTGAGCTCAGTTCCTTCCCTCTGGAGCTACCAGCATCTTCCGATTCCCCCAGATCCTTATGAGATTGGGGTGACATTCCCAGAGCTGCGGCTTTCAATTTTAATTATTTTAAGGATTGTGGAGGCCTGGAAAGTATATCCCCTATTAATGATATCATAACAATTTGTTGCAAAATTCCAAAAAAAAAAAAAAATTGGCAGGAAGAGAAAGCGACTCATGTCATTCCATTGTTTGTTCTTTCTGTCAGGTGAAGTAGCGTTGACCCAGCAGGTTCACCGTCACCAGCAGAGACTCCTCAAAGCTTCTCCAGCCCCAGTAGGTTCCCAGGAGACTCACAGAACCCTGACCCTGTCACCTGCACAGTGTGAGGCAGGCCAGGCCAGCACGACCCAGGCTCTGAAGTTTCTGCCTGGGGTGACCTCACTGGAGCAGCCCTGGGGACCTGGAATCAGAACCAGCTCCTCAGTTGTCACAGAAGGACCTTGCAGCCACCACATGCCTTTGTATGCCTTTTGCCTTGAAACATTCATGTTTTCCCTTCACCACAGAGGGCAGGGAGCCCTCCAGCAACCTGGAGCCAGGACCAACCCACAGCTGCCATCTCTGAAACCACAGCCTCCTGGGACACACAGTCATATACCTTCTGTGTCCAGTAAGACTTGACCTTGGCACAAGCAGGGATTCGGGAGCCAGGTATCCTAGGCAATCTGGAGTCCCCAGATCCACAGGCTGTGTCGGCTCCTTCTTCTGCTGCCTCAGCCCTGTCTTGAACTTTCTTTGCTTGAGCCGCAGAACCAAATAAACACATAATGTGTGGATGGATCCCTGACTCCAGCTGGTCTGAGCCCTGTTTGCCAAGATCTACAGAGTTAAGATGCAGGACAGCCAGGACCTCTCTCAGGATGACTGGAGAAAACATAGGTCGCTCACTGAAGGCATTTACTTCACAATTTCTTACACTGTATTAACCACCTACTTGCTGAGCTCTGGGCTCCATAGGATCATTTTCACCTTCTGGTTCACTCCCTTTGCACTCTCTCAAAGGCAGGTCTGGAGCTTCCCAAAGATGCAGATTTCCAGGACTGGGGAGATGGCTCAGTTGGTTGAGTACCTGCTATGCATGCACCAGGACATGACTTTGAGCCCCAGCACACACGTAAAAGCCAGGTGGAGCGGTGCATGCCATGACCCCACTGAGACGGTGGAAGCAAGAAGACCCAGGGCCTCTCCGTTCAGGCAGTCTAGTCGATCCGTGAGCTCTGGTTTCAGCGAGAGACCCTGTCTCAAAAATAAGGAAGAAAGAGATGGGAGAATATGCTTGATGTCGATCTCTGACCTATGCATACACATCTGAAAAAAAACGTGATTACCACTTTCACAATCAAAGGGTTTTTTAAATCCTTAAAATTATTTAGCCTGGTTATTATATTATTTGTGCCAAATAATTTAACTCTCTTCTGTAATAGAACTATGGCCAAAGCTAATTCTTTTTGCTGATTCATGCATTCATGTTTAAATTTCCCATGTGCACATGACACATATATGCACAAGCACATACACCAAACATGCAAACACATACATACGCCACACACACCATACATATACACACAGAATGCATATACACCAAACACACAGAGAGAACACATACCTGCACACCAGTACATACACACATACATACTCAGACACACACCCTTTCTAGTCACATGTCACGTGTCATCTCATTGACAGCCATTTTTCCTCCTGCCAAAAACTCCATTTACTGCTTATTTACGCAAATCTGCTGGCTACGAACATTCTAGTTTTGCTTATATGAAAGCATTTATTTCTCATTCGCCCTCCGATGAGATTGGAGGAGAGTTGGGGGGGGGCTGTGCTTATAGAGCCGGAAGGTCAGCCACAGGTGTCGTTCCTCAAAGTGTCTCAGGCTGTCTGGGATCTCGGTCAGCAAGTCCTGGCAGCCTAAGTCACCCTCCACTGCTTTCAAATGGGGTCCTCTCTCCCCCACCCCGGCGTAGTTGTAATTATTCTGTCAGTCTTCCTTGGAGATGTGACTCTTTTTAAAAGCTGCCATCATGCCTAGTTAACAAACACTAAATCCCTCATTATTAGAATCTTCTGGAAGTGCACAATGGGACCTCCCACGAAGCAATCCTTAGTATGATGGTTCTCAACCTTCCTAACGTTGCAACCCTTTAATGCAGTTTCTCATGTTGTGGAAATCACATCCCCCAACATAAAATTGTTTTCATTGCTACTTCATAACTATAATTCAGCCACTGTTATAAATCATAATGTAAATATCTGTGTTTTCTAATGGTCTTAGGTGACCCCTATGAAAGGGACTTTGGCCTCCCCACCCCCGAAAGGTTGAGAACCACTGCCCTAGATCTTTGTTGAGCCTCCAGGTTTTTAGCATGCAAGCTATATATTTGCAGAGTGTCTTAAACTCAGGCACCTCATTATTGTTGAAATGATGCTTGAAAAGTACAGAAGAATGCTAGTGTGTCGCTCAGGTGGTAGAATGCTCACCTAATGCGCAGGTCCTGGGTTCCACCAAAAAGGAAAATCAGCTCACGGTCATATTAGGTCATAAAGTAAGTTTGAGGTCAGTCTATGCTAGAGACCTGTCTCAAAAAGAAAGGGAGAGAGGGAGGGAGGAAGAAAGAGTGGATAGAGGGAGGGAGGAGTAGTGGGAGGAAGGAAAGGAGAGAGAAAAAAAAGAAAGCAGAATTATTAAGAAATATTCCATAGATGTTAAAGCATACATTCTAAATCAGACATGCTGAATCCAAATCCTACCACTGCTCCCAACCAGCAGGCAACCCTTTGTAGGCTATCTAGCAAGCCTTGGTCAGAGTTTCCTCATTTGTAAAGTGGGAATGATGAGGCAGGTATGTACACATGAGACACAGACTCTGTTCTCACATTTGGAAAAGCATTTGTTAAACACAACCAGCTTGCAACACAACATCCTCCTTTAACCCGATTCAGTCCACAGTCACTGTGTCCAAATGTTCATCTGGTCAACCTGCCTTATGCTACTTGTGAGGTGCAGAAGTGGGTGGGACCTGCTCAGACACACAGGCAACCTGGTGGATGTGAGGTGGGTGGAGGACTGGACTCCTCTTGCGTCCTGCAGCCAGGCAGCTCCTCTCCACTGCAGGCAGAAGGTGGAAGCTCCCTCGGACCACAGAGGATGCTGGAATTGGCTCCCAGCCCCGACTCCCTTGTAGTCATTAGCAAAGCCCCTCATGCTCTGCCCACGATGGGGGAGGACATCCTGACACACCATCCCTCATCTAAATGTTTAATAATGCCCCATCCTCAGCTCACAAGGTAACCCAAGCCAGCGGATCCCCAAAGCCACAGACTAACGAGGCCATGAAAGGGAAGATGTTTCTGTAATGAAAATTTCATCAATGCAGATTTCACACTGAATATCAGGGTCTCAGCGTGAAGACGGCACCAGAGTGGACGCTGCTGTGACATTGACCTTCCTCCCTGGAGACAAGAGCAGAGCCGGCAGCTTCGATCTTTGTGACAACATAGTCACAAGGAAGGAGGCTCTGGGATGGGGGAGTCAGCGAGGCCCCACCCCATTCCTTCTGAAGGGTGTCTCTGCTGGTGCGACTTGGCACCTCCCTTTGCCATGCCCACTCCTCCTGGGTGCCCCCACCCTCCATGAAGAGACCTGGCTTCTTGCAGCTGATCAAATGCCTGACATCCTCCCTGCTTCGTTCATGTTCTTCCTCCTACCTGAATTAATAATAATTAATAATTAATAAAATTAATAATTTTTCTCATTGCCATGACAAAGTACCTGAGGAGAAGCTGTTAAGGATGGAGAAGGTTTTGTTTTGGCGGCTGGAAGGGTGCGGTGGGGAAGGCATGGCAGAAGTGTGAAGCTGCTGGTCCCGTTGTGTCGCTCAGTCCCTATCTTAGGGCATTTCCCCCTGTCTGGGAAAGGGGGCAGTTCTCTCTGTTCTCACACTCAAGGCTCCCACGGCTTTCCCAGTGAAGAGTGTAATGCGTGCAGTCTGTCTCTTTCCTGTGATCTGCTCCCTCAAGGGCCTGTTTGTTCCTCCAAGGAGAAAAGGTGTTTGCAAACTGGTGACAGGCCTGTTGTTTATATATTCCAAGGTCACTGGGAGAAGGAGAGACGAGCGATTTTTCTCTTGAAGCATACTTTTAGTTCCTGGCAGCCAGTCGTGAGGCATTATAACTGTGGAGCAGAAGGGAAATCACCCCCTTTTATGAAAGTATGTAAACAATAGGGAACACAGAGAGTGTGTTTATGGATTCTGCATCCCACCGACTGGAAACGACGCTAGAGGAGCATTTTCAAGTGGCACTGAGCCCGTGAGGCGTCTTGTTCAGCTACTCTAGATGACAGACCCCTGGAGTTAAAACCAGTCCTTCAAAAAGACAAAAAAAGCTGAACTAGACTTAACTTTGGATCTCATAGTAAAGGAGAAAGGGTTTAGGGGCTGCTCACTCCCTTGTTTGTTGGTTAAGACTGAGTCTGGCTGGCCGTGGTGGTGCACATGTATCTGCCATCCCAGTCCAGAAGAGCCTGAAGCAGCAGGATTGGGAGTTCAATGCCAGACTCTGCTGCGCATGGAGTCTTTGTCTCAAAAAACCCCAAACCATGGAGTCTAGACAAAACAATATCCATGTCGAAGTTTCAAACAATGAAGATTTTCATCTGTGTCTTTTGCCAACTAGTAATAACTAAACACATAATATTTATTATATACATATTATATTAATAACCATGTGCGCAGCATCTATTTTTGTCTTCTAGGGCAAGATGAATGAGGATGAGACTAATAACTTCCAGGTGTGGCCCAGCTTCTGGGGTCTCCATAGTCACAGTGGGGCATTGGTAGAGACATCTGCAAAGTCAGATGACTGTCTAGCTCCCCGTCACCCCACCACAGTCCACCAAGACAAGGCACTCTCAGTCCCAGTTAGACGGTGTTCTGTTCTGACCGGAGCAGGTGTTCTCTGTGGGGACCTTCTTGCCGGACTCTCTCCCCAGGAAGTTAGCGTCAGGGGACCATCTCAGACCTTTAATGAAGTGACCATTGTGTGAACCACTCTGTCCTGAATGTAATCGGCAGACAAAATAGAAATTGCTATGAAGAAAGGATGATGGGAAGAGCTGGTATCTTGTGTGGTTAAGAAGTTCAAAGGTAAGGCACAGAAGGACTCAGGCATTCAAATCCAGAGTCAGGAAGCAAACTTTCCCCATTTCCCTCCTCCTCCCACCCCACCCCTATCCACCACCCCCACCCCCACCCCACCCCTGCCAGCTCTGCCCTCAGTGGTCCCCCCCACATGTCAGTTCTTCTGTTCTTGTACCTGTTTGCATTTTCAGGAGTCCTGGGAGAAAGGCATTTTTTGTTTTGTTTTGTTTTGTTTTCTACTCCATAGTTTAAACCTGAGTTCCAAATATGAGTCTTACATGTTTGTCCCTAACCCAGCCTCTGAAACCAAGGGCACGGTTATCTACCAAGGTCTCTAGCTGTCTGCTCTTGTCGAGAGAAAACCCAAATCCAAACTCCTCCAACACACAGTCTACAAGGAGGAAGGAGGAGCAACAGCTAGCCAGGTTCTATGTGCCCTCTGATGGCCTAGCCTTGGCAGTGACGTGGGCCACACAAATTTACAGAAAGAAGGCACACGCCCCTTCCATGGGAGACATATCTAAAGCCATTCCCTAAAGTCCCAGTCCGTGGCAATCAACTCAAAGCACACCCTGTTCAGTCCTTCTGTTTGCTCCCTTTCACGCTGGATTTGTTTCGGTTCGTGATCTCTGCAGTTCAACCTGGAAGGGAGGGCATGATGGAACCGTCCTTCTGTAGTGGGACCCTCCAGCCTCCGCACACACAGCTGGTTTAGATGGAGGCGACTTCTAGGCTGAGCCAGCTTCTGCTTTGTGATTTGGGAAGCAAAGGAAACCCGCATGGGCCAAGCTCCGGCAACCACGTGCCCTCTGCTTTCCTTCCCACCCATTGTACCTCACTCTCAATCATTAGGGGCTGCAGCCTCCTCGGGACCCTGTGCCATTTGGAAGAGCTTTTTAATTACTTTTAACTCTCTCTCTCAATTTTCTGATCCAACGGCACGTGTGAAAGGAAAACGAAAATGGCTCCCGCTTTTAACTTGGCTCCATAATCCTCTCATTCCCACCCGGCTGGCTCTGGTTTCACTCAAATCCTCCAGCATCTGAGCAGGCCCCATTAAAAGAAAGTCCCCTGGGTACTGGATTGGCTGTCTGGGCTGTGAGTCACTCTATCTCTACCCACCTCAATCATGTGACATCTGCCCCAGAGGTCAAACTGCACACTGGTTTCTTTCAAAGTACTGGCAGGTGACAGGGGTCATTCCGGGGCCCTGGTTTTTCTCTCTTTTCCGAAAGATTCAGTCAGTGACGGTTTCACCCTTAGGGACTTTGAGCTCACTTGAAATCTAGTGCCTTAGAAATGACTTTTAAAAAACACCCTCTGGTGGATCTAGCATGTTTTATTCAGAAGAAATGCTTTTTGATAAGTTAATGATATCACCACCCCACCCACCCCACCCGCCCCACCCCCATCACAAAGACCCCCGAGAACTCCCAAATGGACTGCTAAGGCACAAACATATGGTCACCATGCTGGCTAGACTATCACACAGCCTCTGAGTGGCCTCTGGGTTGAGAGGGTTCAGTAGTCTTTATGTCAACAAGATGAAGTGTGAGCCATGTGAAGGAAAAGGAAGTTCTGAGTCCAGAGACCCTCTGAGTGAGCGTGGTATCTTCACCCATTTAACGCTCCTCATCCTCATTTCCTCCAAAGCAGGCCCTGTTCTTATCTGCCACAAGCACCAACAGGGAATCTGAGTCCCAGAAATCTTGTGTCACTGACTAGAGTGTAACCTCACCTTGAGCGCCAGCCAGCTGTGCAGCTCAGAACAGTACTGGACGGAATGAAATGGACACCAGCCCCCCCCCCTGCTTTCTTGACTACAGATGGAAGGGGACCAGCCACCTCACACCGCTGCCACCATGCCCTTCCCACAGTAACGGCCGCATCTCAAGCCCTTCCTCCCTTAAGTTGTTTCTTGTTGAGTGTCTTGTCATAGCGATGAGAAAATTAGCCAGTCCCACATGTATCTGACATGGCCACCCTGAAACCAAGCAAGACCAAGGACAGAAGAACCCGCTTGGAACACATGACCACTGCTGGGAGGAAAACGGTGGCCATAACCCTGTGAGGAAGGTTCTGGACACTCACTCCATGCCACATTTTCCTAGAGTTCAGGAAGGAGATTCAAAAACAGCCTCAAAACTTTTGCCTTATGCATGCTTTTTGTGTGCTAATTTACTTAAATTTTTTTCTTTGGGTTTTTTTTTAATATAAAAAAAGGTCTTCAAACAGAAAACTCGACTCCCATCTGTGCAAGTTAAAACTAATATGTCACAGTGGACGGGCAATGCGCTTCAGAGAATGTTTATTAAAAAAAGATGTTAGGTAAAGCAATCCATGCTAACGGTTATAAAATATGCTTTCTACATTTTAATATCATCTGGCTGTAATTTTAACTTCTGAGTTATTTTTAAGTACTCACTTCAAGTCTTGGTGCTGGAGGTGGCATCCAGGGGACGGTACCAGGAGAAGGCACCCAGCGGGTGGCACCCAGGATCTTAGATACTGCTAGGCAAGATCACCTAAGCTACACCCCTACCCTTAGGGATTTTTGAAACAGAGACTTACTATGTGGCCCAGGCAGCCCCAAATTCATGGTCCTGTGCCTCTGTCTCCCCAATGCTGGTAGTACAATCATGTACTTTTGATATGGGATTCCCCTCTGTATGCTGTGAAATATTGTGGGACAATGGTCTTGCACTTTGTAAAGATTTGTCACTTGTATTTTAATAAATTGCTGACTGGCCAGTAGCCAGGCAGGAAGTATAGATGGGGCGACCAGGCAGGAAGTAGAGGCAGGGCAACGAGAACAGGAGAATTCTGGGAAGAGGAAAGTCTGAAGTCTGCAGTCATCACCCAGAACAGAGGAAGCAAGAAGAGAAGGCCTCGCTGATAAAGGTATCAAGCCACATGGCTAACACAGACAAGAATTATGGGCTAATTTAAGATGTAAGAATTAGTTAATAAGAAGCCTGAGATAATAGGTTCATCAGTTTATTATTAAAGTAGACCTCTGTGTGCTTCTTTGGGACTGACGACTGCGGGACTGGGCAGGACAGAAACCTCAGTCAACAGACCCTCATGCTCATCTACCTAAAACTTTAAGAGACTTAACCAGCTGGAAACACCCAAATACAGACAAACCAATATGGTGCTTGCATCTCTGTTGGATTCTCATTGACAGGTGCCTTAGGCATGGTGCCACAGAGTGTCTAGGACAGCATGCTGTTTTCTGAGATGTCACTACAGACGTAACTCTTTTATGATTATATTTGGTAGAATCACTTCCTGGTTGAAGACATGGGCGTGGGGGCCTGTGATCCACCAGATCATTGGTACCAATCTTGCATTCTATGATATATTTGTAGGCTGGCCCCCTTCTGCCTATAACCTTCTGCCCCCCCCCCAGGGCAAATGGACATCTGACCCCCTCACTTTGAGGTTGCTTTGACCAATGAGAAGACTCAGGACCACAGAGCTGAGGGTCGATACCGTAGCCCTTGTGATCAGGCCTGCACATACTACATCCTGGC
The DNA here is from genome assembly GCF_982192425.1 of Myodes glareolus. NCBI lineage: Eukaryota > Metazoa > Chordata > Mammalia > Rodentia > Cricetidae > Myodes > Myodes glareolus. The sequence continues at coordinate 12,639,633 of NC_142035.1, read as the reverse complement.
CCTTGCCACTCTTCCAGGCAGGACCTCAGCATAGCTGACACGGAGAGCCCACCCCACTGCTGGAGCTGACCCCAGCTGCCCTCCGCCCCAAGCCACAGATTGGCAGACCACGCCAGTCAGGATCTGCTGGCCTACCGTGAGCGCTAAAGTCCCTTGAGTGTGACAGTAAGTGCTTGTTGTTCAAGTCTTTTCGGGCTGGCCTCTGAGACATCACTATAGAGATAAAACCAAACGAAAGCTCCCTACTCGGAATCCCACCCTGTTCTTGTCTGTCTTAATGGAAGACTGGCTCCCAGGAGCCCCCAGTCAGGCCACGAACAGAAAAATGCTGAGTCAGGGGTATGCTGCAAAGATTTCCTCTGGCTATTAAAAGAGAAATCAGTGCCGGAGAGATGGCTCACGGGTTAAGGGCTTGTGGGCAAGCCTGGTGACCCAAGTCCAATCCCCAGAACATGCACAGGGGGAAGGGACTGGCTCCCAAAAGTTGTCCTCTAAGCTTTGGGTTATGGCTTTGGCACACACATGCACACACATGCAGGTACGAAATAAAATTTTCTGTCTTTCTTTTTCCCACTTTGGATTTTTAAGACAGGCTTTCTCTGTGTAACATTGTCTGTGTAACAGCCCTGCTGTTCTGGAACTATCCCGTTCCAGACTGTCCTCGAGTTCACAGACTGCCTCTGCCTCCCTGGGATTAAAGGCGTGTGCCCCCACCACCTGGTGGAGGGTGGAAAAAAGAAATACTAAGAAACAAAAACACAAAAAAGAGAAAGCACGGGTGTGTCCGTTATGCTTGCTGCTGTGGCCGGACAAGCAGCCCCTTCAGGATAGAAACATTATTTTCATTCACAGTCTGAGCCTGAGCCGGTGCCATCTACAATGGAGGGGAAGACCTGATGGTGGGATCGCAAGGCAGCCGCTGAGTTGCTTATACAGTTAGGAAACAGGAAGTGAGGCCAAGGGATAATCTTCAGGCCCGCCCTAACACAACCCACTTCCTCCAGCTAGGCTCTGAATCCTGAGTATTCCTCCCTGGCCCCAAACAGTGCCTCCAACTGAAGACCAAATGTTCAGACATCCAAGCTATTCATATTGCAGCAACAAGTCTTTCTGGTTTTCTTATTTATTTGGGTCTACATCAAAGCCAGCCACTCCAGTTCCCAGACCGCATCCCTGGAGGCAGACAGTGTCCAGCAGCCTGCCCCTAGGTGGACAACCCACATCAGAGAAGATGGAGGAAGGGCAGGGTCCCCCACTCACTCCTTCCTCCCATCTCCCTGCTCTTAGATTTCGGAATAAATAACTCATGAACACTTTCATCTGGGTTGCCTGAGACAAGGCGGAGAGGAGGGTGGAAGAGGAAAATATCGACCAGGCACTGTAAGTCCGCGCTGTTTCTCTTCTGCGGGAGGCCGCGAGGAGGGCTGTGACCGTGAACTCAGTGGAATACTAAATACAATTGCATCCGCTGGCATCAGAATGATTTCCCAAATAACCCCCAAGGAAATGGTTCTTTGATGACACATTTTCTGATTGGCAGCTCCTACCTCTAGTTTCTAGCTAATTTCCATTTTAGAATTCTCTCTCTCTCTCTCTCTCTCTCTCTCTCTCTCTTTCTCTCTCTCTCTTTCTTCCCTGTGGCAAGGTGTGCTTGCTGCTCGCCTTCCCCCATGCTGAGCTGTCTCTTTTGCATTCGGCAGTTAATTTTAAAGCCAGAATCGATGAGTTCTTCAGTGCTGAGTCACTGCAATGGGACCAGCTATATTTTCAGCTTAACGGGGACAGAGATTGGTGGCTGTAGCTAGGAGAAAGGCGCTCAGCACACCCCCGTGAGGCTGACAGCCCCCAGACTAGTGACTCAGTGGTCTCAGGGCAACTTTCCTGTGCAGCTTTTTCTGCGAGCAGAGGCTGAGCGTCTCTGGCCACCTTTCAAAATCTAGAGGAGCCAAAAACCACTTAACACGTGTCCCAGGAACATTTCAGGGCTTCAGGAAGAAACACAAGGAAAGAGCTCTCTCCTCGGGGCGTTTGTGTGATTTAGACACAGACAAGATTTTGAAACCAGTGAAAGATGTGGTATCCTGGGCCAGGCAAACACAACAAAGTTTCAGATTCCTCTGTAAGCGCTCCAATCGTAAATTATGCATAAATATCCTACCTGAGGCCATGAATCCATCTCATCCATGGTAGTCTCAGCAGCATCTGCTGACGGGGGATAAGAGCCCTGGAGAACTTCTAACTGACAACTTCATGACTCTAGGAAGCCAGGGAAGGAAGATGGAGAGTTAGAGAGAAGGAAACCTAGGCTGGAGAGATGGCTCAGGGTTACACAGCACTTGTCGCTAATGCGGAGGACCTGGGTTCAGTTTCCAGTATCTGTCTGTGACTCCAGTCCCCAGATAACCTAAAGCCATCTTCTGACTTCCTCGGGCCCCAGGTACACACGCGGTGCTCACATACACATGCAGGCAAAATACTCGTACACATAAAACAATGAAGATAAATCTAAAAAGAGAGAGAAGAAAGGAAAACCATCACTCTGTGGAAATCGCCATGTTCTGTTCACAGCACCACACTGAACAACATCAAGAAGGCTGGTGGCACCGCGTGAAAGAGTTTCCTAAAGTCACCAACAGAGGAAGGGAGAATGTATTGAGACACACAGCAAGGAGCAGCAGGTGAGTCCCAGAGAGGGGAGCGTGCATCTAGAGAACTGGCCCTCTAACATTCTTCAAAGGGAAGAGTGCTTGGTCCTAGAGGCTCATTCAAGGAGAATGTCAGTTTCCCCTCCCTCCGTAAGAATGTTAAGGAAGCATCTCCTTTTTACACCAGCCTCCAGAGGGACATCCTTACACGCCCATCGACATAAAACTTGTTCGTGAAACTGAACAAGGCCATGGAAGCGTAGGCCCAAATGTATGTTCTTTCTTTTAAGGCTCCTCACACGAGGACCATGTTTCCTCAGACAGTCATGTTCTCTGTGAGCCAACGAGTGAAATGTGACAAATATCTGGTGTCGATGACGTGAATACAAACTTGAACTCAGCTTCCAGTCTGCTCCTGGCCACCAGGAGCTGCCTGGAGCTGCCCAGTTCCTAATCGTCTGACGTGATATGTGATCCCACAGAAGGAAGCCGGTGGGGATATGCCGGTGCTGATCTGCGGATTCTCCACACTGAATGAATCAGAGCAGAGATCCCTATCACAATGTGGAAATCAATAAATAAATTCTCCACAGTTGGCTGGGCAGCACACAAGCACCCCAGGCATTTGGTACAAACAGAACCAAGAATCAAAGCTGATTTCCTAAAAATCTAGATCTAAGCCAGGGGTGGTGGTGCATGCCTTTAATCTCAGCATTTAGGAGGCAGAAGCAAGTGGATCTCTGTGAGTTTTGAGGCCAGCTTAAGTTCTGGTCTACAAAGAGAGTTCCAGGACAGCCACAGCTGTTAAACCAAGAAACCCTGTCTCAAAAAACAAACAAGCAAACAAAAAATGAACAAAAAAAATCAGATTTAAAAAATAAGATTATTAAAAAGAATAGGCCATGTTCACACTTCATGGTACCAGTCCAGTATCTCCAAGTCACGCGCCCCTTCCCATCCCCACTCACAGCCCCCCAGACACGACATTTGCCCCCTACCTACTCCTCCAGGCATTTTCTCCCCATACTCCTAAAGCTTGGGCCAGGCAGGGAGGAAAAGCTGTTTCTAGGCACAGGGTGAGGAAGAAGGCGCAGGGCATTCTTCACTAAGGTTCCTTCTCTCCTGGTCTCTACCCAGGACGTGGCCCCATGCCCTGAGAACAGACTCCTGGCCTCCAGCAGGCTTCAGTCCTGGAGAGGGACAGGGGAGGAAGAGAGACCGCAGTGCCTCAGCCCCCTCCCTCTGCCTGTGGTCCTACAGCCTACATTCTGAAGGAACTGCTGGGCTCTCTAAAGGCTCCCTCCCACCTAACCACTCAGCCCTGAAGCTACAGCACCTCCCTGCTCTTGCTGGCCCCCTGATGCTGCCATCTTTTTTGTTCCTTTTATGTTCAAAGTCCACACGGACCTTGCTTCAGCCTCCTGCTAGGGCTGCCATCTGATAGACTAGGCTCAATTCTGAGGGCCGGAAACTATTTACCGTGATTACGAACAGCAAAAGCCAGCAGATTTCTAAACTCACAATTTTGCAAGCAAAAGAACAAAGTTGAAAATTATAGCCAGGGAGGGTGTGATTGCTAAAGAGATTAGCATCCCTTAAGAAGTCAAGAGCCTTGCACGGGGACAATGGGAAAGAAGACTTGAAGGCACTTCAGGAATTGGCCAATTCATGCAACTCTTCCCAGGCTCAAAGGCATAAGAGTGTAAATCCCTTTCAAAGAGTGATTTGGAAAGAGGCTCAGGATGCCCTGCTGGCTCGGGGCTCATTTCCCTGGCGTTTATTTGACTGTGTTCAAACGTCCAGACACTCAGAGGTCATGGTAGCCATTGTTCAAACACCTCTGGCTACTGCCGCAACTGATGGGAACCCTGGGGTCACTCCCCTACTGACTGTCTTTGCAGGGAAAGGATGCTCAGAGTCCTGGAGTCATGGAGGCTTCCACCAAGGTTTCCAAGGAGGTCAGGCAGTTTGTGATAGGGCCAAGCAAGTGCCCTTTGGGCAGCCCCTGAGACAGCGATGGGTGAAGCTGTAAGGGTGAGGTCTAAGATGAAACAGAGACCCTGGAATGCTGGAGGTGCCAGGAAAGCCAGAGTGGCAAGGAGACCCAGTCTAAGGGAGACACCGTGTGGCCTGCAGCCATCAGGGCACCCGAACACAGAGCCACAAAACTCAGATGTCAGACATGGAGCTGTAAAACTTAAAATCCACCTGTTGGGTTTTGGTTTTACTCTGTAAGCTCTTATGCCTCCGTATTTGAATGGAAACATCTGCCCCATGTCTGTCTATCCATGGAGGATGGAAGTGTGTAATTGGTTCTTTATTTGAGTTGCCTTGACTCCCCACGGAGATTTAGACTTGAACTTTCACATTGTAGGAACTGTTAAGGGAGGGATCTTGGTGATGGGCTAAGTACATTTCCATGATGAGATACGCCCTGGGACATGGAGGTTAAAGGCAGGATATTATGACCTGGATATAAGCTGTTTCCCCAAAGACTTGTGTGCTGAAGCTTTGTTCCCCAAGGTAGACTGTGCAGAGGTAAGGCTTTGAAAGTCTGGATCTTAGGGGTGCTAATTTCATCAAAGAATTAATCCATTAATGAGTTCATAGCTAAATAGATTATTGGAAAATACACACATGCACGCATGCATGCATGTTGGCACCCACGCTCACACACACACATGCTGAGTTTCCCATGCGTTTGTCATTTTATTGAGCTGAGAAAACTCTTACAAGAAGTGAGTGTAGGTTAATCCTATAGAAGGATTTCCCCCTCAAGATGCAGGTAACCCCTCATGTGCCCTCTTTGACCCCACTAGGGAGAAGGAGGATGTTGCTTAGAACAGGCAGGGTTGCCAGCAGCAACACAAAAGTCAGGCTGAACTCAACAGTAAAGGGAGTGTATTAGTTTTGGGATCTGGGTAGACGGACTCTGGGCGTGTATTCAATCAACAGTGTATTTTATACTCCTTTGTCACCTTTTTGTCCCTGACACTGGACCTTTCATTTCTGTTGACTTTCCTCGTGGTCTCATGGTCTCAGTTGCCCCACAATGTTGTCTGTACCCTCCACTCTCTTAAAGAAAGAAAGTATTTCCATTCCCCAACTGAATCCAGGGTCAGGGCCCTCTAGAGTAACAGAACTTATAGAATGAAGATATATAGACAGACAGACAGACAGATAGATTATAGATAGATAGATAGATAGATAGATAGATAGATAGATAGATAGATAGATAGATAGAGATTATAATGGTTGTTCTGTCTCTTTAAGAGACAAGCCACACTCACTCCCTCCCCCATCCGCTGAGGCAGGCTGATCTTCAGCTTCCAGCCTGAGCTCTCTCTCTTTTCTGTCTTCCTCTCAGAGAGGCAGCTTCACTTCTGCCTCTCTCCCCACTTCTCTGCTTCCTCCCTTCTCTGTCTCTCCCCCCCCACCTCTCTCTCTCTCTCTGTGCCTCACCTTCTCCCATCCTCCTTCATAACCCCCTGAATAAATATTCAACCTCACTCTGCATGTCATGTCTATTCATGTCTCTGTCTCCTTCCCACCCTGCCTGGGACCAGCCACTGCTTGGGGACTGGCAGCCATCTCTGCCTGGGACTGGCTGCTCCCAGAGCCCGCTGCCTGCTGCCACATGGCCCGCCACCACTGCTCAGGCCACCGCTCTGGGACTGGCAGCCGTCTTTGCCTGGGACTGGCTGCTCCCAGGGCCCGCTGCCTGCCGCCACATGGCCCACTACCACCATTTGGGACCTACAGCATTTCTGCTGCCTACTACCGCCAGGGATCTTGCAGCATTTAAAAAAAAATCATAAAAGAGATGATAGATAGATAAAAGGGGGTTATTAGAAAGACTTACAGACTGCTGTCTAGACAATCCAACAATGACTGGCTATGAACAGAAAGCCCAAGAATCCAGTAGTTTCTCGGGCAACAAGGCTGTGTATCTCAGCTGGTCTTCAGTATATGCTGTGATGCCAAATAAGTAGGCTCTAATGTGAAGAAATAGACTTGCTAGCAAGGCAAGAACAAGCAGGCAAAAGAGAGACTGTCTTCCATGTCACTATATATAGGCTTCCAGCAACAGGTGTGGCCCAGGTTAGAGGTGGGCTTTCGTAGCTCAAAAGATCTGGATTAAAAGTGTGTCTTCCCACTGGGCAGTGGTGGCACAGGCCTTTTATCCCAGCACTCAGGAGGCAGAGACAGGCAGATCTCAGTGAGTTTCAGTATAGCCATGACTATTGCACAAAGAAACCCTGTCTCAAAAAAAAATTAAAATTAAAAATTAAAAAAAAGATTCTTCCCAATACAATATCCATATTAAAGGCACACCTACCTACCTCAAAGATCTGGATTAGAAATAATCCAGTGATTATTTCTAATAATCTATAATATTATTATAATTAATAATATTATAATAATATTAATACATTATATATAATATATTATAATAATATAATAATTATTATATTATAATTAATATAATAATCTATAATAAAGTGACTTCCCACTTCAAATTAAGCAAAAACCCCTCATAGGTGCATCCTCCATTTTTGGGTTTTAGTTAATTCCAGTTGTGGTCAATAACAGCCATCCCACGTGCCAACTGTCTTCTGTGACCAGCATCTCAGGTGTGACAGAGGGTGAGCACGTAAGATACAATCCTCTTCAGTGACACAAATCCCTGGCCCCTCTTCCTGGGACCCAAGAAGGCCACCAGACTCTGAAAGACGCACTGAGACACAAGTCTCCCCTCCACATGGGCGACTGAGTCAAGCTGGAGAGATCCAGAGCTCTGGGCAGCTGTAAAAGGCAGGCAGGCCTGAGCATCCAGCAACTTATGCGCCACCTGGAGAGGTAGTGTCCTGTGGGAATGGGCTAGGCATTGCCCTTGACTACAGTCCCTCAAGACAAAACCAGGTCTGCCTCTTACTTTCTGTGAATGAGCACAGTCTATGTCTCAGTTCCTGAGCTGTATAGATAACCCTGACACCTGATGTTAGACCGTCTTAGCTGTCTCTTTGTCTCTCTCCCAGAGATCAAGTCCCACGCCCCACTGCAGTCTCTCCCCCTTAGAGATGGTAAGAAAGCCTGCCAAGCTGTTGCCTTGCGGCTCTCCTCCTCCCCCTTGCAGCTTCAGGATAAGTTTGTGGGCCTGCCTAACACCTGTTAACCATGATCCCTGGCAAACAGGTTAGGTCACACTAGGTCACGTGCTGTGGAAACCGCCACCTGAAAGCCCGTAAGCCCAGGAAGTCACGTGGTCCTACTGAACCGAAGGCTTGCTCGCTCCGCTCCAAACCTCATGGCCTCTGCTATGATGTCATTTCTCTTCTAAGCCACTGCCCCCTTTGAGCCACAGTCATGGCTGCCCTTGCTTGTAAGGCTCATCTAAAGGGTAGTTTTGTCTTTTTTCCTTTATAAATGATAATGTCTATTATGGGGGTTAGATGGTATGGATGAAGGGCTCCTGAGATGGCCGTTAAGGACTCAGAGGGTGCCAAGGGAGACGGCTGTCACAGAGTTCCTGGGATATAGGAGTTAAGGACTCAGAGGGTGCCAGGAGAGACAGGTGTCACAGAAAGCTCTGCTCCCTGTAGCTTCTGCTGAGATTCTCTTGAACCCAGCAGCCACCAAGCACATGAGTGTCTCCAAAGAACTAAGCTCGCAACTGGCTGATCTGAGGAGCAAACATCCCTGCAGCAGGCCTCCCTGGGACAGAGGGAACGCTCTGAACATGCCACCAGGCCATGCAAGCACAGCCCACGCCAGAGCTGTAACCTGCAGAGTGTGGACAGAGGTAGAGACACCGCCCGATGCCTGATTGGTTGTACCTGGGCCCTGCTTCTTTTAGGCATTGTGTACTGAGGTGACTGCCTGAGATTGGCTGAGAGTCAGCTCTGTGTTACAAAAACCACACTCCTGAGCTAGGTTTCGGTTTATTTACTACATTAGGCCGTGGGTTGTTGCTTAGCAACCACTCGGCAAGAGGTTCAATCTCATCCTGCTCTGGGGATGTGGGCTCCACATGCAGACACCACCCAAGTGTGAGGTGCGTGGCTTCTATGAAGGACTCTCCATGTGGAGCGGAGCCAATGTAGCCGCTCTCCCAGCGGGCTCCTGTTAGTCCGTGAAAGGAGTTCGTGCTGAAAGAAGCAGGAATGAAAAGTCAAATGTTACAATGCAGTTCCATTGCTATGGTGATAGACCACGGTGATCGCGGCACAAAAGAGGAGTGACCTCAACCTGAGGCAAGTTTCCTAGCCAGGGGACGCTGGCTATTATCTATGGACATTCTGGTTGTCACAGCTGGAGGTGAGTGTCCCCAGTATTAACTAGGTAAAACCTAAAAGTGCTGTGACTATCCAGCAAAGCACCGCTGCCCCACTAGGTAGGGGCCATTCTCTGAACCAGCTCCCATAACAGAGGTGGAGGTGACAGACCGTGACACCGGTGCTCATAGAGAGGTGGGTGAAAGTTGTTTGCATTCTGAAGAAGCAGAATGGAGTCTTTGGGGAAGCAGTCACCTCATGTAAAGAGTAATGAGGGAGAGGAGGCTACATGCCAGCAGCCATGTGATAATTATTCTGGTGGCCTTGCGCCTTCCTCTGCTTCTCAGAGACTCAGACTCACAGACAGGCTCCACTCTATCCTGTGGTCATCCCAGGACTTGCAGCCGAACTTTGGCCCCTGCCCCCAGCCCAGAGTTTACACACCAGCAGCACAGGCAGATCCCAACCCAAATCACAGATAGCAACACAAGGGCCCAGAGGCAGAAGTGTCAGTTCTGTTCCGGCTGCCCTACGCTTCTAACCCCCGGAAGCAGCGCTAGACCCCAGTGAGACTCTCCTGAATGAATGCTCTTTCATTGTTAGTTGTGGTCTTAATTGCAGAACACATAGCCAATCTAGGAACACGAAGAGCAGACAAAACCCTGGCTTCCAGCCCCATGATCCACCAGCAGCAACCAGAATATAGCAGGAAAGTGACCTCCAAGGCCATAAACACTTAAGATTCCCTGAGCTCGCAAGCCTTCAGGTCACTCAACATCTAGGAGGCAGCTGAGGACTTCCAGAGAGTAGCCAGGAGCAAGGACTGAGGAGATGTCTGTGAAGGGCCACAACACACTATTCTCTGGAAGTTCTAGAAGCATCTTCAAGTCCATATCTTCTGCCTCTTGCTGACTAATGCAGGCTCCTTGACTTCTAATACATTGGAAAGATTTCTGTTCTCCTAACGACATAAATGCTCATGATAATGGTGAATATGATAATGATAAAACGTTGATGGTGATGATGACAGTGATGTTAATTGTGATGATGAGGGTGACAATGCTGCAGCTGATGGTGATGACAATGTTGGTGGTGATGATGATGGTGACAGTGTTGGTGGTAGTGATAATAGTGATAATATTGATGGTGATAATAATGATGGTGATGATGATAATGATGTTAATGATGGTGATGGTTATGATTATGGTGATAATGTTGATGGTGATGGTGGTTAATTAGTGATAAGCCCCACAGCAAAGTCATTGGCAGGGGACACATCTGGGTGGTCTCCAGAAAAGATGCTGTAAATAGGATCAGCTTGCTCTTTTTTGTCTTAATTTGGCAAATGAACAACTAAGAAATGGAGGGCAAGCCAACATGCCAACATCCAATGGGCTTTCTCTATAGCAGAGACCACAGTGGGCGCTTCACTGTCTGACAGAAACACAAAACAAAAACACATAGAAACTCTACCCATGCACCACAGGTTGGCCCCTGAGCCCAGACCGGAGGCTTTTGGCCTAAACCCATGGGAACCCGTGCCCAAGGGAACCGTTGCCAGGGTGAGCGAGCAAAGTGTGGGAACAGAGTCCTGGTGAGCTGAACCATAGTTCTCAGGGAGAGAAAAGAGGAAATAGTCCCTGGCCTTGGTTAACTAACTTGGAGGCTTTTGTGTGTTCTTTTTTGCCTGACTCCACCAAGCAAAGCCACGCTGACTTTGGTGCTGAAATCCCACCCATGTAGCCAATACCTCGACCTCTCTGGTCAGTGTTCCCCAGTGCTGAGGGGAGCTGGCTGTGCAGTCTGCCCCGTAACAGACGACATCTTGTGCCAGGGCGCTGGAAATAACCTCTAACGTCAGTTGCAGACTCTGTTGTGACTTCGGTCACATCTTGGCCAATCAGTTGTCACCACAGCATCTATGGACACTATTTCAGAACATGATAATCTCCAATGCTGGTGCTGAACGGGAAATGGTGGAGGAGCAGAGAACCTGCTCAGTCCTGGGAGCCAGAATCTCAATTCTTGCCGCATTTCTGCAGGCCTGTTGGAGAATCCCTGCTGTAAATCTGTGTTTACAGACACAAGAGGAAGCAGGAGTGTGATGTCCCCAGCAGAGGTGGCCCAGGAAGGACAGAAAGTGCCCATGTGCTCCCAGTTCTTTGTTCCCCCCAGGACTCCAATCTATTGGGTGATGCTGCCAATACTCAGGACAGACTCTTCCCCCTCTGTCACTGCCCCACATGTCAGTTTGCTCTGGAAACCCCTCCACAGATACACTCTAAACGTCTCTCAGTCCATTGGGTCGATAGGCAAGCCCACTTTCACAGGCCCCCAAGGTGCTGACCTTGGCTTTGACTGAGGTCTGACATTCCCATAACCTTCAGGTTGTCACAGGCTAAAATCAACTTTATGTCTACTTGCTCATGTGACCTCAGAACTTCCCAGGCTTGACTTCTTCGTCTGGAAAGTGGGAACACTGACCTAAAGGGTCTCTTGAGTCCATCAGAGTCACATGAGGCATCCCAGGGAGACCTATCGAGCACAGGGGAGCCCCAGCCAGAGCCCCAATGATACCACTGCAGCCACTCCAGGGAGGAAGCCCTACTAACTCTAGACAAGAGGGAATCATGAGGGTCCATCTGTGCAGAGGGAGATAAGACAAGCCCGTGGGCAGACAGAGTCTCCCGGGCTGAGTCCCAGGACACACAGACCGTCACCACCAAAACAGCCACGTTGCATGAAGCAGGGTCTACAGAAGTCCGGGGACACTGACTGCTAAAGCAGAGAGACCGAACCACTCAACAGGCAGAATACCCAGAACTTTTGATAACGTATCAGGCAGATGCCAGAGTCCTGAGTTTTTAAAACTAGTTTCTAAGGTGTAGCCTCCTGCTAGATGTCCCTCCCTGTCCTCTCCTGTCCCATTCTTCAGCAAATGTAAATGCTCCAAGTCATCTCCCAATACACACACAGGCACACATACACACACACACACCCCTGGAAGCCCTGAACAGGTCTCTGCTTATCCCCAGTGTGTCATGGATGGGCTACAACAGAAACGCAGATGGACACACACCTTTCCATGATGTCCAAGTTAGGTTGAATATTAGTAAATTCTGAGCTGTGGCCATTTGTTGTCTGCAGTTCACCAAGCCTCCCCCTCCCCTTGGTGGACCTGGCCTGGCCAGCTTCAGTGACTATATGAACTCTGAGCTCACATACAGGCTTTTCACACGGGCATCTACATGGCTTACCCATGCGGGAAGGTTAGGGAGGCTGCAGAGTTCAGAACGCTGTCCTACAATCAGAGACAGGGAGCTGAAACAGAAGAAAGTGTCTTCAGGACACCTGGTAAAGTCTTACCGTGGGCACAGAGTTCTCAGGCTCACTGTTGTCAATAGCGGGAAGAAGCGTCATTCTGAGTGTTCCTTTAAGTGTCATTAGCATGGAAAACTGTACTTGAGCTAAAGCCTGGGGCAGATGTGGAAGTCCCTTCCCAAGACAATTTTCCCAGACTAAAAGTGACCAAGTGATGGCTTAGTGATGGCTTAGCCATGGCCTAGTAGGCCTACCTTGTCTCAGTGTTGGGGCGTTCCCAGTGAGCGTTTACATTTGGTATGACTAAACACACAGACTCAGTGTTTGTGATGTGGTTCCAATATGCCCAAAAGTCTGAGTGCTCCTGATTTAACTTGGTGATCTCAGAGGTGGTAAAATTTTATCTGTGTAAATAAATTATATGCCATTCAGTACTTCATGTTTTGTGCTGAGCAGATGGCAGCTACTGGTCTTCAGTTTTTATATTACATTTTTATTTATTGATTGATTCAGTGTGTGTGTGTGTGTGTGTGTGTGTGTGTGTGTGTGTGTGTATGTGTTGGGGTAGAGAATGTGGAAGTCAGAGAACAATTTAAGGGAGATCAGGAGTCAGTACTTTCCTTCCAACCCCGGAGATCAAACTCTGTCATCAGGATTGGCAGCAAGCGCCCTTAACCGATGAGCCTTCTTGCTGGCCCTGATGGTGGTTGTTGACTTGTTATTCTGTCTCAGAATTTACACTCAGAATGAAGCAAGCTACTTTACAAAATGGAGTCACTTAAGGCAGGGCCCAAACTGATCTCCACCAAGGGCAATGCCTGTCCGCTGTGCTCCTATTGGCTAGTGATGGTGCCACCATCGTAATGCTTCTCATGGGACACACCCAGAAGACATGGGTTAGGTTCCTGACCCACTCAAATAATATTCTAGAAGTCCTGGCCCCAGTTCTGAAGCCCACATCCACCTCAGTGCTCAGTCCTCATCTCAGAAACTGGTGGCTAGGGTGGTTGAAGGAGTCTGGGGGAAGTGTAGGACCCCAGAACTGCAGTGGTTCTATGCTCCAGGGGCCTGAGACTTGCCTGTGGTGGCCCAGTGAGATTCTAGCACATTAAACCAGCAGCCTCGGTGACATTAAAGAAGCTTCTGGTAGGGCTATGATGTTTGGTAAAGGGATCATTAGCTGCTGGCAAACACCATGTGCTGAGGAAGGGCCTCAGGCTCTGACAAATGATAAATGAGAAAATTAGAGGCTGGGAGAAAATGTAAATATCATCCTTTGTAAGTCTGTCCCTTGGCAGGGAGAGAGAAGATGTTTCCTCAGAGCGCTGAGCCGGATCTTCTATTCTTTCCTCCAGCGGGAAGAAACGTGGCTGTTTAACCATCTTACACACTGAGATCTGTCTTCCCCATCCCAGCAAAGCCTTCTCACTACACGGAGAAACGGGACATCATTTCAACCAATTTCCCTTTCACTTAGTGTTTCTCAGCCTTTATTTAAAGATTACCCCCAGGGGTTTCACCAGTCTACACCCAGCCTAGTTTAAGCCAGCCTGGGGTGCATGTTTCAGCTAAGGTCAAGCTGGTCAAATCTTCTAAAGTAGTCTAAAAGCCTTGCGTGTCACTCTTGCTGTACAGATGGGACCTGTCCAGGCAGAGAGTGATTTCAGCTGAAAGGCCATCTTTGCCGAAGCCCCGGACGCCAGTCCTGGTGTATTTACTACCTGGGACATGTGGCCTCTTTCTTACTCTGGTTTCAGGAACCAGTGCCCAGGCTTCAACTCTCTGTGTAAGCGTCTTCACCACTCTGCCCAGATGCCCCTCCCCACTGTAGCAACTCGGCCTTCATCGTAGCATAGCGCCTCACGGCACAGGGTAGAGAGCAAGTGAGATGCAGAGCACATTTGCCCTGCTAGCCCTGCCAGCCCTGCCCCCGCCCCCACCCCGTGCCGTGTGAGGAGGATACATCCCTTCTCCACCAGCTCAAGCCTCACCGCTGGAGCCTAGGGGCCCTCTCAGGGTCAACTTGGCCTAGCCCATTCCTGACAAAATTTGGAACTGATGGGATGCTTGTTAGTTTCCTTCCATTGATGAACACTCCAGAGAGAGCAATCGAAAGTCAAATGTCCCTTTCTGGAGAGAATTTGTCAGAATCCAGAGAGGTTTCAAAGGGCCCATCCCACATCCTCCACCCTTGTCTACAATGAGGGACAGCCCTCTGGCAATTTGGAATATCAGGGGTTGGAATCTACCCAGATCTCCTGAGACAAGAAGGAGCAGGAACCAGAAAGCATTCTCCTGAAGAATACAAGCCTGGGGGAGGAGGCAGTTCTGTGTGCACAGACATGTACAGGGTATGGCCAAGTGCACACACGGACGGTGTAAGGCCCACACTAGAGGCCATGCTGCCAGTCTTAGACATAGTCCATACACCTGTACACACACAAGTGCCCAGTGTCTCTCCAATCTGCTTGGACCCAGCAGGTACTGACATGCCAGCTCTTCTCTGACCCTCAGTATTCCTGTGTGTCCCACACACCCACTGTCAATACATGCTGTGAGTTGGGGACTTGAAATCATCCTTTGGGTACTTGTTTTGCTTCAGAGGGATATACTTGTATAATGGAAAAATAATTTTAATTAAAAATTCAATTTCGTGCAATACTGGTTTCACAATATTAAAAGGGAGTAGTTTGGCTTGTTTAATTGAGATACTGGGCACCAGGTGCTCCGTCATCCTGAAAGAACCAACTTCACATTAATAACTTTTGGGGGGTTGAACCATGACAGCAATTATCACACTGTCCCTCTACCTACAGCCATCAGCTTTGTGGATCTCAGAACACTGAACCCTCTGCCTCCTCTGACCCTCAGGACAACACAGCAGAACTGTGGGAAGCGGCATGATATCACTTCCCATTTGGTCAAGTGTGGTCCCCCACTGTGGGCACCTGACCCTTCTCCACTTCCCACCCAGCAATCCCTGGGGCTGACCCCACCTCCAGCCTAAGAAGCAGGCTGTGATTGGCCTGATCCAGTGAGCAAACCCCATTCCCCGCTGTTATTGGTTCCTAGTGTTGAGACCGGACCGTGTGGGCTTCACATTCTCACAGTAAACTTCCAGATGAGCAGGTTTTCCTCACCACTCTGTGAGGAGAATCCCTTTTCCTAGCAGCAGGGCCAGATCACAAACCCAGCTCAAGTTCTGGGCACCTGGAGTTACGGCTTTTCTCCACTGAAGGAGAGGGCTTTGGGGAAATTCTATTTATTTGGTCCCACTGCCTTCAAAGAGAGTGGTCACACACGCCCTTCTTGACAGGATCAGGCATGGAGCTGAGCTCATCAACACACATCTGACCGTCCTCACTGTCCTATCCCCCAGAGTCCTGCTCTGGGTTTCTCTGTGGTCCTCTCTCCCACCTCTAACACAAGGAGATGTGGGCACTGATGTCATCGTCCTGGCCCAAAAGTCTGACCTTGAGAGATGCAGCCACAGTGGAATTTCGCAGTGTGTTGCCAGTTCAAGGCTGAGCTGGCCTGGCTCGGGGTCTGCATACAAGGGGACATTCCATCTTCAGTGGCACCTGGTAGCCTCCCTTCTCAGGTGACAGCAAACACTTCAGGCCTGTGACACTCTCAGGCAAAGGCAATGCTGGAACCAAGAAAATAACTGCAGTTTGAGGCCGTGTAAAGTGCTTTCTGGTTTCCGCTGGGCTATTAGCGGTAAGAGCTCGCATGATGGACGCTCGGCATCCACTCTTTCAATAGCCGTGGTTGCAGCGACAGTGTCTCACACCTGCTCACTCAGGACAGGCTAACACAAGCTGGAGTCCTTGCAGAAGAATTCATCCAAACCTGGTTTCTCTTAATGAGACAGTGATGAAAAACGGCCCCCAAGGAAAACCGTGAGAACGACCACCAGGCCGCTGCAGGCAAAGTCGAGGAGCTTTCAAATCCCTAAGATCTGCATTTAAATTTGGTTCTGCCTTGTGCCTTTCATGAGGCCCTGCAGAAGGCACTCTGTAAAAAGTTTTCTCTCCTGACCACCTGTTCCCAAATACCTGGCAGCTGCTTCCCAAATAATTGACTTGGAGGCTTAATATTACATATAAATGATCGGTCGATAGCTCAGGCTTGTTACTAGCTAACTCTTACACTTAAATTAACCCATAATTCTTATTTATGTTTAGCTATGTGGCTTGAAACTTTTTCTCAGTATGTCATTTTCATCTTGCCTCTCTGCATTTGCTGGTGACTCTGACTCCACACCCTTCTCCTTCCCATCATCCTTAGTTTGGTCTATTAAACCAATTCGAGAAACAAATCCTCTTGTACAAAAGAATTATTCCTCAGCAACACTCAGCTGAGGACATCTCAAACCTGACAATGTCACACACCTGAAAGCCACATAGTTAGAGGTCATTCACCCCACCCCACCCAGGGGATTCTCTTATCTGAAGGGTCCCTTGGGAAGAGCAAATCATTTCAGGGACCTCACCACTCCCAGAGGGAGAACCTGGAGCCAAACCCTTCTAGAGTCATCTGCCTGAGGCACCTGCAGGATTATTCTCATCTTACAGGAGTCCACCCTTAGGAGCTCCCAGGAGTCCCAGCTTCTGTCTCAGAGGAGCAACTGGAAGCCAGCTGAGAGGCCAGGATGACTGACAGCCCTCCCCCTGGACTACCAGTGCTCCATTTCCTCTCGGGACATTCTCTCCCTCCTGAGACAAGCTGCTTAGAGATGGAAAGATCTGGAACTCCTCGAGGCTCAGTAAAGAAAGGCAATGGGGAGTTGGCTCAGAGGTGGAGCAGGAAGACCAGGCCATTTTGATCAGGCTAAGAGGCATCCACGGAAGGACAGAAGAAGCCTGAGCCTGGATCTGTTCCATCTCTGAAAGGCATCGTCAGCAAATCTACCGTCTCGAGCCCTGGTGTCCCCAGCTGTGAAGGAGGGACTCACGTGACACACTAGGGGGCTCTGAGATTTTAATAAGAGACAGCGCATTATGGAGCTCAACATTCGGGCCACTATCCTTCTGGAATCAGACCAGTGGCTCACCTTCACAGCTCATGCCCAGGGGTCAGCAAGGCCACAATGCCCACCCCTTACATCAGCTTATAGGGCCTGTGTGGTCACAACTCCTCCCTTTCCTCTTCCTGCCACCTGAACTGGGGGTTTCTTCACACAGTGACTATGGCAGGGAATGGGAACTGCCCAGGACAGGCCAGTGAGCTGACTGAAGAGACACAACCTGCAATAGCAGTTAGCACTGAGGGGTGGGCAGTGCTCCCAGCAGTGACCCAGGACACCTCACGACGTGCCCTGTCACCTGCCAAAGCCAATTTAAAAGAGCTGGTCTTTGAGTGTCAACATGCCCATCTACTTTAATTGAAACTGTCACCTCTTTCCTGGGTCGCTCAATGTCACCTGTCCTATTGAGTGGGAGCAATTAAAAGGTGACAGACACCATGACACGGCAGAGGAATGATTCCAGATGTGGCTTTCCCATACAGACTTAAGGTGGAGCAGCCCTTGCCAAACTTCAGGCAGGGCAGCCAGTGAAAGGCATTTGGCAGCTGTCGGGAGCTCTCTGAGCATCAGAGGCCACCAGGATCTTGCAGAGGTCTCAGAAGACAATGCTAGATCACTGGGATCCACTTTCAAACAAGTCCTCAGGGACTAGAGAGAGAGCAGCGGGCCGATCCTGGTGGCCGCTGAATCCAGATCGTGACTGCGTGTGGGTCACATGTTCTTCTACAGTGGTTCCCAGGCTCTGTTGCTGTCGGTTTGTCCTCAGCTTATTTTCTGAGACTGCATTTTACTTGAGGAAGTGTCTCTGGACACTGTAACACAGCATGGACTGCACACCCCGCCTACCTAACTGTCTGCATCATAACCAGCAGGTCAGGCCCTTTCAGGAGGTCGCAACTGTCAATGAGACCACACCTTGTGTGTCCAAGACTCTCCTGACTCTCGGGCCTAGGCTTCATGGAGGTCGGGGATTTTATGTGCACCCGTCCAAAGCTGCAACTCGCTCATTACGACAGTCACCAGTTGATATGCGTGGCTGAGCGAAGGCAGCGGAGCCTGTCACCAGCCTCACATCAAGAACCCAGGGCTGTTTTTAAGCGGAGATAATGGCCACTGTGTTTCCTATAAGTTGGTGATTTATTTCTTCCTGGGGTGGCCTCCAAACCGCTGGAGATGGTGGTGAACTCCACAGCCAACATAGGGCTTGTGGCACCTCAGCAAGTCTGCATATGGTGGCTGCTGAGCCTACACAGGGTGAGGTTCTTGGAGTTGGGGTGATGGCGATGTACCCCAAATGAGCTAACTCGGGTGTTCTTAGGAGGCTGTGTACAGAGGGTGGAGATTCGGGGGATTTCAGAGGGAGA
The DNA here is from genome assembly GCF_982192425.1 of Myodes glareolus. NCBI lineage: Eukaryota > Metazoa > Chordata > Mammalia > Rodentia > Cricetidae > Myodes > Myodes glareolus. The sequence continues at coordinate 12,620,999 of NC_142035.1, read as the reverse complement.
TGCTGGCTGCTTGGCGTAACCCAAGCCCAGATGAAATCAGGATGGGAGCTTGTGATGAAGTGACCTCTGTCACTCAGAAGCACAGCTGTCTGGGGAGATGGACACCATGGTCCTCTGCTAACTACTATACACAGGCTTGTCAGCCAGATCATTAGACTGTGGCAGATACTGCCATGCTCTGATCCATGTGCCCTTGTTCCTTATCAACAGGACCATGATGGCCACGGCTCTGTGTGTAATGTCCAGGCTCCTGGCTCTGCTGAGTCATGTGTCACAGTTCTAGCCAATGGTGGAAGCGTATGGCTGCTTCTGGAAAGATAGACTTCCCTCCTCAGCCTCTTCCTCTTCTCTTGCCTCCCCCTTTCTTCTTGATGGAGGCTGACAAGAGGCCAAGGGCCTCAGAGGTGGAGATTACAGGCAACACCAAGAAGCAGCAGCTTGGGATGGGGTAGAATGTGAGAAGGCCCTGGGCCTGACTGGCGTCACAGGTCTCCCCCGTCGCTGCCATTCCTGTCTCGGTCTCCAGCTTCCTTCACCCTGTCTGCCTGCACTTGGCCTGTCCAGACTCCTACTTCTCATCCTGTCGCCCGTGTGGAATGAGCCCAGGTCTCAATTTAACTAGAACACCCATGGCGGCCTTAGTGTGCTTGGAAGTCAGAGATATCCCAAGACCACAGAAGCAGTCTGAGCTTCCGGTTCAGCCTCTCACACTTGCAGATGACCCCTTCCTAGACCAAGGTCGTGGAACTCAGGATGGCAAAGCTAGGAGAGTGGCTTCAACTGCTTCACTGACTCCCAGGCCACAAGTTGCATGCTGATCCCTCTCCAGGGATGGTGGATAGTTCAGAGGGCAGGTGAATCAGGGAGTTTGGGGTTTTCAAGCATAGATGGACAAAATAACTCAGGTCTTGTGGGCAAAGAAGACAGAGACCAAGCCTACAATTATTCGCTGTGTGCCCCATTCACCCATAGCAAAACTGCAGCTCCAAGAGTCTGAGGACAGGCCTTGCCTGAGGCTCCACCCTCCTGGAATGCTGATCTCACCCAGGTGGCACAAGGTGGGCTCCCTGGCAGAGTCACACTCCACCAGCAGGAAGATGACAGGCAGAGGAAGACTCTCTTGTTGGAGGGCACAACCTGGAAATCAGACTAACCCTTTCCTTCCTACTGATGTGAATGCAGTTGTATGCATAGGGCATAGTGATCAGTTATAAGTCTGTCTGTCTCTGTCTCTCTCTGAATCTCTGTCTCTATCTCTCTCTGAATATCTCTCTCTCTCTCTCTCTCTCTCTCTCTCTCTCTCTCTCTCTCTCGTGTGTGTGTGTGTGTGTGTGTGTGTGTGTGTGTGTGTACCCACATGTGCATGCAAGTGCGCATGCCTGCCTGCCTGCATGTCTATCTGTCTGTCTGTCTACGTGTCTCCAGTCTCATTCCCCGGGTTACAACAGGATAGCACAGGTTCTCTGGCCCCCTGGTGTGTGTCTAGACAATGTTTGACTTTGCATCACAAAAGGCGCCCTGTGATGTCAGAGGCGCCATGAATAACAATGACAGCTCCCCCAGTATCCAAGAGACCTCCCCTGGCTGCTAAGTCACCATCCCCAATCCCCCTGTGAGAACCAGTCACTGTATTGAACATCAGCTGAAGGGCCTGGATTCCACAAGGAATGACCCACTTTGTGTCCCGCTAAGGACCAGTCAGCCTCTGGCTAATTTCCTGCCTCCCTGTGCCCTGGGAACCTGTGCTGTTTGCTCCTGTCTGGAGCCTCTGTGGCTATGCTGAGCACTGGCTGCTCTGGCCAGGGTTTCCATAGCTGCCTCCAGGCTCTGGGACCAGGCTGCTGTAGATCGCGAATGCGGTCTCTCCTCTGTCCTCTGTGCTCCTGCTATCGGCACGACTAAGCTCCCCTGCCCTGCCCTTTCATGTTGCTGTTGCTCTGTCTCCTATGGAGGGACAAATTTGCCCACTGACGGGGGCCTAAATTTGACAGCAGCCTCAGCAGCATCTGTAACAAAGTGGAGCCAGGTCACCACACTTGATGGGGACAATTCCAGGGGTGTTCCGACAACCTGAGGACGTAAGGATAAAAATAACACCAGCCTCCAGCAGTGGCCGTAAGAGGAGTCTTGGCAGAGGAGGAATTGCCAGATAAGAAGAAATTCAAGCAGCTCGTCTATGAAAACCTGACTCGATTCAGCAAAAGCCCTCGAAAAGCTCCTTCTAATGGGGTCTCGGCTCCCTGGGGACAGAGCTGCCGCTCCGACGACTGCATCTTAGGGAGGCATTCTCTGCCAACAACCCCCGGGCCGCGTTTTAGAAACAATTTCAAAAATTCATTTTTCACTTTAGTCGAAATTTAAAATGAAAGTCATAGATAGAATAATCTATATACTTAAGATTTATTATTCTGTGTGTGTCTGCCTGCCAGCAGGGGACATCAGATCTTCTGGAGATGTAGTTCCAGACCTTTGTGAGCCACCCAATATGGGTGCTGGGATCCGATTCCAGTCCTCTAATTCATCTGGCCCCATACTTGATTTGTTTGGTTTTGTTTTTTAATTTGATAATATATAGTCCAAACTATAATATAAAAATAGGAAAAATGATAAAGGCCTAGGAATTTGCAGCATGGCAGCGCCTCTACGCATGTGGAAATGCTCAGGCACAGGTGCCCGTGAAGAGCAAATCAACTTCCTACCCACGACTGGCGACCAATGTGTTGAATGGGTATCCCAAATGCCACAGGATGTCACCACTAGCAAAGTTTTGAGCAAACCAAATAGGAATCCCCCTTGACCGGTGCCATTGGGGATCCCCGAAAGGCAGCTGTCCCTGCAGAGACCGAACGGCTGATTAGCCATGGGAAGACATGGAGAGGGTGGAACACGACAGATTCAGGAGCTATTATCTTTTCTTGGGCTAGGCCTCCCCCTCTGTAACAGCCATTCCTTGCCCACCTCTGTGTGTGAACTGACAGCCGATGACTAACAGATAAAAACTTCGGGAATCTATTATTTAGTGGACTACTAGCTTCCACCAACCCAAAAGCGAAGACGGGCCATCAGACAGCATCTGAGGCCGACAGGAAAGCGTCCCTCATGTCTCCGCAGCCACAGCCACCACCGCTGTCTGCTTCTTGGTCCCCTGTCACGTGAGTGGCCCCCATACCACACCACGGCTGCCTTACTCAGGGCTGCTCTCCCAGCCACCACCCCACCCGGCGCCTTAGCGCTGCAAGGGACTGAAATTCTCCGAGATCATAAGGCAGAGATTCTTTCCTCTCCCAAGTTTCTCCACCAGGCTTCTTGGGTGCAGGGATTCTGAAGTCACCAACACACCAGGAGAAGGAGGAACTGTCTAATGGGCCGTCACTGGTTCCACGTAGAGTGGAGCTTCCCCTGGGGCTGAGGATATAATACAGCATTCTGCTTTGAAGAAATAAGGAGATCGTTTGTTTTAAGCTACAGAGGAGCAGCCCTGAGCTAGAACACTGATCCAACTGAACCTGATTGCTATGGCAGCTTTATAGCCATAGGTAAGAGAAAGTTATGGAGAAGTCAAGGTGTTTGTCAGTACATTGGAGAGGAGCAGCATAACAAGGCGGGAGAAACCCCTCCCTCTGGAATCCTGTTGACGCCTTCACCAGCAGCAAAGCGGGCATTCCAGCACCACAGTGACCAACGACTTCGGGGCCTTCTCCCTTCCCACCACGCACCTGCAAACTTCCAGGGGTCTCTAGAAACCCCATTTGCAGAGTGAGAAGAGGTGAGACATAGTGCTCCGAGCAACTTTTGAGATGTAACTTGAGAACCTCTCTCTTTTGAAAAAGCCCATCCCCACCTGGGGCAGCTCTTATTTCCCCTTCTCCTCTTGGGGAGCCCATTCCCCTTCTTGTGTATGTCTTCCTCTCTTCTGAACACCTCCTTCTTCTCCTAACCCCCACACGTAAGGCCATGTTAAATGCCTCTGATAAAATCTCCATCTCTATTTCCTTCACTACACTGGTGAGTTCCTAATTCTCTTCTGCGCAGAAGCTGCGAAGCCTCATCCGGCCTGGACTGAGGTCCCTAGAAGTCTAAGGGAATACCTCAGGCAGCCGACAGTGACAATGCGGAGCTGTGTCTCTGTCCTCTTGCTGCCAACCACGGGACAGCAGGCAGACAGCTACTGTGATGGAGGAAGCCATCTTTTACAGGATTGAGAGGTTGTCTTTTCTCACCATAGCCTTAGGGCTGCCGGAAGCTGGAGATGCCTCGGGCTCAAAGGCACATCCCAGGGTCTTCATTTTTAGTCACAAGGAGACCAGGTTGGATGCAGAGGCTGGCAGCAGTGGCTGCTGGGAACATTCCCCCACAGGCTCATGTGTCGAGTTGGTAGAGCTAATTGGGAAGATTCCAGAAATGCGAGGAGGTGGGGTCTAGCTGGTGAAGAAGCTCCCTGTGGGTGGATCCTCGGGATCATCTGCTCCTTGGTCCCCTCCACCCTGTGCTTCCTGTGAGTGAAGACGCCCTCTACTGCACATGCCCAGTACCGTTGTTCCCCCAGGCCTGCAGAGCCAAGTGACCCCTGACTGAATTCTCTGAAGCCATGAGCCAAAATAGTAACGTTTTAATGATGAAATACTTAATGGAGGAATGATTTGTTTTAGCTTGTGGCTTAAGACAGTTCAAGATAACTTTAGCTCTCGGTCAGCAAATTCCATCTCTCCACAATCTGATGTTTTATTTAGCCAAGGTCAAACGGTCTGCAAAATCTTCAGTATAGTCGTGGCTTCTTCAGAGAACTTCAATTCATTGCAAGTGAGGTTTGCTGACTGCCAGAAGCAGTTGGTGGGCCACCCCAAACTAGAGCCGAACGCAAGACTGCCTGTTGTAGACGGTCCCATGCCCTGTCTGTCACCCAGCAACACCAGCTCTCTCCCACTGACTGCAGACAGCACCCCTATCCATCACTGCACCTCTCAAGAGGCAACGCCTCGCTACTCCCTCTGCCCACACATGGCTGTGTAGTTCCAGCAGTGGAGGCCTTCTGATGTCTGCCTGCTCACCTGGGCTCCTCTTGCCCTTGCCTTTCCCTGGCTAGTTCTCCACCCTGCCCAGGATGAAGTGAGAAACCTGGGAAACAAAGGCTTCCTGGGGCTTTCTACTCCTTGCTCGGGTGAAGAGGGACAGGATCTTCATCCCGAGTGAGCCAGCCTCTCCGTATCTGAAGGCTACACATATGTGTGCACACACACACCACCTTCACACATGCACACCACACTCATATACCGTACTCTTGCACACATTCACACTGTACACACACAGATGCACATCACATACTACACACATATGCGTGAACACACATACAAGTACACCACACACATATACATGCATACCACACTGAACACACTTGCATGGACAAACACACACATGCACACACATGCATGAACCCACACATGCACTCATGTTCATGCTGGGTGATTCCTGATTCTATTCCCCTTTTCCAGAAACCCCCTCAGAGCTGATGGAAGTCAGTCTCCAGGGTCTTGAGGTTCTCCACTTCCTCAATATTTAACTATATGTCTTAGTGTGTTGATCTGTGTACATGTTCATGTTCACATGCATGTAGATGGCTCATGTGTTATCTGTTACTAAAATACATCATGACAACAATATCACTCAAGATAAACAGAATTGGCAGCCCAACCTCATCTCACCGACCCAGAGCATTCTTATGTCATTCAATGGTGTGCACATGCGCCAGGGTGGTCCCTAAAGATGGCATTGCCTAGTGGCACAGCAGCATAAATACACTCTGAACTAATGACATTGCCGATGCTGGTGCAGAGCTCCGAAATATTTTCAGGTTCTATGATCAACTATAATCAACCATGATCAGCATCGGAATAAATACCTTTGAATATTTATTTTCCGTGGCATATGTATGCATATATATGCGCATATATATGAGCCTTGGTTTCTATGGGACACTTTCCTAAAATAGGACTACTTTGGTGGAAGAATATGCATAGGTTTAAGTTAGAGGTTGATGGCTTCTGCCTGGGGCGAGACAAGACAGGGTTCTAGGTGAAGGAGCCATCTTTGAAAGAATGAGAAGAGCCCGCAGGCTGAGGCAGGGCCCCAGGAGTTATCTGCCGAGGGGACAGGTTAGAAGGAAAAGTTGCAAAGGTCCAGCAGGATCAGGGGACCATACTGGCCATAACTTTCCATAATGAATCTAATCGTATAATAGCAACAAGAATAACAGCAGCTGGGACTGCGGAATTAGCGCAACTGGTAAAGTGCTTGCCTTGAGAGTATGAGGACCTGAGTTCAATTCCCAAAGCCCATGAAAAGAAAAGAACAAAAACAAAAAAAAAGTGGGTGGTCCACACTTGTAACCCAGAGTTGGGGTGACAGGTGGCAGCATGCAGAGCAGAAACAAGAGGAAATGTGGGGTGGGGTTGGAGGCTTGCTTCATTTTGAGGTATGCAGTAGCCCAGCCTATCTGGTGAGCTCCAGGCTACTGAGACCCTGTCTCAAAATAGCCAAGGGGACAGCCTTTCTGAGGACAACATCTGAGTTTGTCTCTGGTCTCTGTGTGTACATGTGTGCACATATGAGCTTGCACACACACAAATGCATGTGCACTGACATACAGTCAAACGTGTACACACGCCAACAAACAGAGAGAGAGAGAGATCTGCTGATGCCCTGTGGCACTGACTTGGTCCTGGCAGGCTCCTAAACTCTAGAGCAAAGCCGATCTCAGCAGCCTCATGGGAAAAGTAGATGACCCCCCCTCCCCCGCCATTTCCAGAGGAGGAAGATGAGACATGGAAAGGGGGCACACAGACCAGATCGAGGTTACTCAGTCAGCCTGGTGTCAGGCCCCTCCCTCCTTCTGCCCTAGGTGAGGACCTCTGAGGCAAGGAGGTTCACCTCTAAGTCACCCCAGACCCCAACATGGAGCTGTGCCTGCAGGACACACAGATCAAGAATAGTACAGCAGGAATGTGTCCAGTGCCTAACAATATGTCCCTGCTCATGTGTGCTGGCATGTGTGCACACATACAAACATGCATGTGCATTGGTCACTTATGTGCAGGCACTCAGAGAGAAGGAGATTTGAATTTAAAACATGGGCTTAAGAATATGATGTTTTGGGAGAGAGGTTCTGTTTTCGTCTCCACGGAGGATGGGAGCCTAAGTATATGCTTGAGATCCACATGGTTTGAATCACCGAGACCTCCTAAAATGTTGTAATGTATACCCCTAAGAATGCAGCGGCCCAATAACAGCAGGAAGCAGCCAAAGAGACTAAACGACGCCCAAATTCCCTAAAAGATTAAATGAGGTCCTTGCAGAGCAGCAAGCCTGCTTCTCTGAATTCTGCTTTGCTCCATACACCGGTTTGGGCGCGGAATGGGTGCAGCTGGGGCTGGAGGGCGGCTGGAGCGGAGCTTTGCTCTATGACTATGGTGGGGAGCACATTGCGCCGGCTCAATTGGTGCGGCTCGGTTGGTGCCTGGCCTGGAGGATGTCACGGCGGTGCCACAGGCAGCCGGGCCAGAAGGCTTACAATGTACCAAAAACTGTGCTGGTCTCTGAGGCTAAAATGGCTCTGGTTCCATTTGGCTACGCTAAACGATGCTGACTTCAGGCAGGGCTGGTCGTATTTATCATAATAAAAGCACAATTAAGGTTTAAATGCAGTAAACAGGCAGTACCGTATTACATCTACATAATGCGACTTAAGTTTTTAAGAACTGCTTAGCATTTTAAAAACTCAAGTCCTCCTAAAAGATTGCTATGTGTACACTTGGCTTGTCTGGTGTTTCAGGATCCGCAGGGAGATGGATGCAAAGGGCCCTTGGATTTTGGGGTGATTGGGTCGTTGGCTGGATCTATGAGAGTTTACAGCCGCTTTTGCTATGACACAGGTGTTGAGAGTTTGCTAATAGGAAAGCGGCCCTGGTCGCCGCCTCTCCCATCGGCCCCTTGAGCCGCAGCGGCTCTGGCGCGGACCTTGAGATATTGCCGCCTGTGCCGCCTCGGTCTGAATGTCGGCTCCCGCCACACTCCGCCACCAACACAGCCGCGGGGAAGGCAGGGGCGCCTGGGGATGGAGCCACCACTTCCTGGCCTGGGACACGCGGAGCCGCGCAGGGAGCAGGCCCAGGGCCGCACACAACCCTTGGATGGCAGGCGGGCTCTGGAACCCAAGGCCACCGTACCGGCAAGGAATACGGGAGCCAATAAATCTTAAATCTAATATCAACAAACAGAGACCTATAGGTCTCTAAGTTCAAGACCAGCCTACTTCCAATACTGACTATGCTAAATTTTTACACTGAGTTTTTTAATACTCTTAAATGTTATTTTGGGAAAAGAGTTTGTTTATGTTTTTTTTTTTCTAGGAATGCTACTACTCATGCTGTAGATTCATCTGTCCAGAGGCCTGAGGACAAAGCCTCTGCTATGGAGCTGTCTGGCCTAATTGCTGCGGAGCTGGCAGGTTCCTGAGGGATGGTCCAGCTCCTGCCCTTGGTCTGTCAGTTATTGCTATGCTGTTGTTGCTGTACATTGCAATGTTATTGTTGCTATGCCATTGCTGTGCTGCTGGATTTCCCCTTGATTTGTCAGTTGTTACTTGCTATCAGTTTCCCTTATCCTGTCAATTATTTCTGCTAAACACTATGGGTATCTTCAAGACAGGTTACAAAATGCCATGGTTATTTAAATTAAAAATTGGATAAATATCTATTTAAATAAAAGGGGGGGAATAATAAAAAACTGCCCCCGATGCTCTGTTCATTATACATTTTTTAAATGGCAGCACGGCCTATACCATGAAAAACAGAGACCCTCAATCAGTTATCTACCACAGTGGCTACAGCCCTGGATCAGCAGGCTACCATAGATACATCTATTAGAGGTAAAATAAAAAACAGGTGGATATCTTATGACAGCTTGCCCAATTGGGCTATGAATGAAAAACTCCAGCCTTATATATGACCAATGTACCATATGAGAACTTTATAAAAATGGCTAACTTGTCCCGAGAATTGTCTTTGTATCTTGCAGGAGAATTTTGATGATTTGCTGTCCTCCTTGAGACGGTCCATCATGACAATCAACTCCACGCGAATGGACATAAGCCTGGCCAAAGGATTCCAGTCCTGGATTATGTCCTTCATCTCCTACTTCAAAGAATGGGTGGGGGTTGGAATGTTTGGAACAGTCCTATGCTATGGATTAATGTTTCTCCTCTGGATGGTCTGCTGACTCAAATCCCAAAGCCATAGGGATAAAATGGTTTTTGCTCAGCGCTGGCTGCCCTGGAACAGGGGGCCTCTACTGATGTATGGTTATCTATATTAAAGCAAAAAGGTTTAAGCCAACCAACTCCTGCACCCCTAGGACTATGGTCCATTACACAGGGTGGAATGCTTGGCTTAGCTAGCCCTAAAGGTTGTCGAGCTGAAGAGCATCGCACAGAGAATGGCCCTCTCTGAGAGATAAGTCGCTCTGCTTAAGGGTTTCCTGCCATATATTCCCTTTCCCAGAAAATTGGCAGAGGGCAGGCCGGATAGGTTCCAGATGTCATGAGCCTAGGGGCAGATTCCATGTAAGCCCATTTTAATGTTTTCATTTTGGGAAGTGCGACCTCTATCTTTACCTTCCTAGGGAGTTGCCTTTCTGCAAAGAAGTAAAATTAGGGGGAGATGTAGAAGGCCGCAACCACACTCTCCACCATAGATGGCGCTGCACCGCCAGGTGAGCTAGAAAGCTCACACATGTTGGTATTTTTCCACTACTCCCAAGGTATCACCTGGGACTGGGAGCAGTTGACCAATCAAAGAATGACACATCCAAAGCAGGGTCTGTTTCCTATATAAGGGATGGGTTCCATCTTATCTGGGTCTCCGCCATGTTGGCTGATGCCCGCTCTCCCAAGGGGCATTAAAACTTTACTACAGAAATATCCTATGTGTACCACATGGTTCTTGCTGGCGAGACGGTAGCACGGGACACCTAGGGTGTGCGGTGGGATATTTGTACACTGTGTGAGATGTGATTGGTGTAATAAAAAGCTGAACAGCCAATAGCTAGGCATGAGGTAAAGGCGGGACTTCCAGGGAGCGAAAGGAAGAGAAGGGGGAATCTAGGCACAAGAGAGAAACCCGGAGACACATAGAGAATACACAGGTGCAAGACGGAAGAGTGGTAATACCACATGACAATGTAAATTAATTTAAATGGATTAATCTAAGTTAAAAGAACTAGTTAAGAACAAGCCTAAGCTATAGGCTGAACTTTTGAAGTTAATAGGTTTCCATGTCATTATTTGGGAGCTGGCTGGTGGGACACAGAAAGGCTCCTTACCAAGGTGTGCTTTAGGAGCGAGCAAGGATTGTACAGCTGGGCTGTCGCCCAGCTTCCCAGGTGGAGCTGATGAACTCCACTAACCGAGTGTTCAGACGGCAGAGCTCAGGATCCCATGCCGCTCAGGAGCTACATTCAGTGCTGCCCACACCAACATTGTGACCCCTCTGCATGGCTGTGGAGGACACAGTGAGGTGGCACCCGTTAGGCACTGCGAGCCGTGCCAGGTACACAGTAAATGGTCAGTAAGCGCAGAATTAGTAAATTCCCATGGATTTTCTCCCAGCACCAGGCAGATCCTATGGACCTTCGTTCATTGCCCGCCACTGCCCCCTCATTTCCAAGTCGCATGGATCCAGGCATCCAATGAAAGGCTAGAAAACTGCCTGCCTTTGCCTTTGTTATTTCCCCGTGCAGGCTGATTCTATCGGAGGGCTTGTAATTATTTCCTTTGTCCCTCCTGTTCCTTTTCTGTGGGCATTGACACAGGATGGCAGCTGCACCTGGGCTTGTTTTTAATCACCTCAGAAGTGCACAGGAAATTGTATGGCTTTGGTGTCAGAGGGGCAAGGAGTTCATAAGGACAGGCCAAGAGGAAGGCCAAAGAGCAGGCGAGAGATACAAAGGGTGGGATCGTCCAAAAGACGTCCACAGTCGAAGTGAAGTTAAATGTGCTGAGGGTCTTTGCTCCTGTGGGATGTTGCCAGAAAGAGAGGCCGATGAGAGATGGAGACCATTGTGTCTCTAGACAGAATTAAGCCCGCCCACCGGGACCTTCCAGACACCGAGTCTCCAGTTCCACCTTCCCCTCGCACAGGACTGACTCCCTGCTCCCATGCCACCCCGGCCTGGCTGCTTCTAAAGCCCGTGAGGACATCTCCCTACAGCCACACACTGGCCGCACCCTGCCCTGCCCTGCCGTGGTCTCCTCGTCCTCTCTCTCCACACACTCCTCACTTCTGTGAGCCCAATCCAGGGGTCAGAGGGCTTTCTCCTGGGCCAATGTGTCAAGAGGGTCTGTGGTCATCCATTTTCTATGACTGACTCAGAAGTGACAGGCAGACACCCAGAGCTGCGCCTCCCAGAAGGTTTACCTGAGGAGGGAAACCCCTTCCTCTGCCTCCTGAATGTGACCGGTCATGCCACGTTCCTACTTCCATGCCTTTCCACGACGATAGACTGCACCTCTTCTTAACCCCTGGGATAAAATAAAGCTCTGTTTCCTTGAGTTGTTTGTCAGTGTTTTTCTGCCAGCGCCAGGAGAAGGAACTATTTGGTGCTGAGGCGTGGGATTGTGGGGTCATTGCTGTGGTAAACGAGCCATCTTGTTTATAGCCTTTTGATGTGGGAGTCCCCTCTGTGTGCTGTGATTACCGTTAATGAATAAAGAACTGCTTTGAGCCTAGAGCAGGGCGGGGCAGGACAGGGCAGAGCAGAGCCAGGTGGAGAGGACTGGACTGAATGCTGGGAGAAAGAAGGGCGGAGTCAGGGAGAAGCCATGGAGCCACTGCCAGAGACAGACGCTGGGAACTTTACCTGGTAAGCCACATCCACGTGGCGATACACAGATTAATGGAGATGGGTTAAATTAATATGTAAGAGTTAGTCAATAAGAGCTAGAGCTAAGCTAGAGTGATTTAATTAATATGGTTTCTGTGTGCTTATTTTGGGGCTAAGCAGCCGGGAACTAACTAGCGGCCTCCTTTCTACAGCCTCTGGGGCTGGTTTATGGAGGAACGTGAGGTGGAGAAACCCAGAGATGCGAGAACCTAAATTCAGAATGTGGCAGACCAGGGTTCTGACTGGCTCACAAGGCTTCATAGGGGAACAAGGACGCCATCAAGAACTGGGCTAGAAGCCATGCATGGCTTCCTGAAAGTGTGAGTGAGGCTGAGCTCAAAAGCAGTAAACTAACTTCACGGAGGAAATTTCAGGGCGGCACAGTGCCCAGATCGCAGCGTGGCCACTGTGGCGTGGTGACCGCTCACTGCTCTCAGTCAGAGCAAGAGTGGCTGACAGCAGCACGCTGAGCAGAAACATGAGAGGATGTGCATTGAGGTGGGGAAAGGACTGGGGTGGCCTGGTCAGCCGACCGTTTCATTCTGAGGGCTACAGATGCAAAGTGTGTTGTTTATAAATGGCATTTTAGAACAGTCATCAAAGCCTGGGACTGAGTGCTAGGGTTGAGACCATGTGCCCACAGAGCCCTCTCATGGGCTTTCACAATAAACCCAGCACCAAGCTTGTCGGCATCTAGCTTTGGGAGCAGAAGACACCTTACCTTTAACAGGTAGCCACGAATAAATGTGATGTTTGGTTTCCCCCAGCCGGATGCAAGGACGGGGCAGAATGCAGAATGCAGCAGAACAAGTATGGTTTGTTGTTATGGGATATTATTTTAAGATATGTTGCATTTGTTTATGCTGTGAGACATTTGCTTTAATGATGCAAAGATGTACTGCTTTTGTTTCTGTTGCATTTGTTTAACTCTGTGAAGCTGTGAGTCTTTGCCTGTCTAAGACACCTGATGGTCTAATAAAGAGCTAAGCGGCCGATAGTGAGGCAGGAGAAAGGATAGGTGGGCCTGGCAGGCAGAGAGAATAAATAGGAGGAGAAATCTGGGAAGAGAGGAAGAAGGAGCAAGATAGAACGAGGAGAGGAGGGCGTCAGGGGCCAGCCTCCCAGTTACACAGCAAGCCACAGAGAAAGAAGTAAAGAAAGGTCTACAGAAATAGAGAAAGAGAAAAGCCCATAGGAAAAAGATAGATGGGATAATTTAAGATAAGAAAAGCTGGCTAGAAACAAGCCAAGCTAAGGCCAGGCATTCATAAGAAAAAAATAAGACTCCACATGTGATTTATTTGGAAGCTGAGTGGCGATCCCCCCCAAACCCCAAAAGAGTAAAACAACCAGCAACAGTTTGTAATTGGAGTCATGGTGGAATTTACTTTAAAACAAAACAAAACAAACCTATTGCCCTTATTCCATTACGCCATTTGACTTCTTCTCTTCCTAGTTCCTGCTGGCTGGGGCCCAGGTGTCGGAGCTGAGGCTACTATTTTGTACCATGAGGAACCCAAAAGATAGAAGCCACCCATGTCAGGGGACCCATCATGAAAAAAATGTTTGAACACATCCCTCTTCTCAGCACGCGACTGCTCAGCCCAGCCAATCACTGGGCACAGGGTAAACTCACACACTCTACTCCAGCCCGTTTTCTGAGCCTGGGTCACTCATAGCAGGATACAGTCCCACTGATACTTGAACCTTAATCTGTTTTTCATAAATCATAGGAGGCGTCAAGCGTGGGAAGAGGCCCAAAATGAGAAAGCAGCCTGTGTCTACGGGGCTTTGCTGCCCTTCTTGGTCCTCAGTGAGGCTGGGACAGCTGATGGAGGAGGGGTATCTGTCTATTGTGTTATTTTCATTGGTTAATAAAGAGACTGCCTTGGCCCTTGATAGGACAGAAAATTAGGTAGGCAGAGTAAACAGAACAGAATGCTGGGAAGAGGGCAATGAGGCAGACGCCATGCAGCCAGCCACCAGGTCAGACATGCTGAATCTCTTCCGGTAAGCCACCACCTCGTGGTGCTACACAGATTATTAGAAATGGGTTAATCAAGATGTGAGAGTTAGCCAGTAACTAACTCTTTAGAGATAATGGGCTAGGCAGTGTTTAAATGAATACAGTTTTCGTGTTATTATTTCTGGGGCTAAGCTAGCTGTGCGGGAGCCGGGTGGGATGAAAAGTAGGCCTGCCCACAGCTTCCACTACAGACAGTCCCCTGCTCATCCCAACACGGGTCTCAGTTGCTTTTTGCCTTCTAAAAAAAAAAAAAAAAAAAACTTTTTAAATGTCACAATCTCTGATGTAGGAAGATGAAAGTGGAGTCACAAAGCCATGTTGGGTGGGGATGGCAGTCCAGGTGGGAGTCCTCTGTGACCTCTTTGACCCCATCCCAGCCTCTTTCCAGCTGCCTTGGTCTCCCAAGAGTCTTACCCTTTACTGCCCAAGGTTCCCTATTAGGAGGCCCATGTCGGCAACATCTCGGCGGACATTCTGTGTCTGTCAATCCCTCCATGCAGTTTTCTCACCCTTATTCAGAGAGGGTTTGGTGGGTTTTGATTTGTTTTCTTGTGTGGGGTGTGTGGGTGTGTGGGTGTGGGTGTGTGGGTGTGTGTTTTGGTTTGGTTTTACTTTGTTTTGCTTTCTTCCAAGCCAGGGATTGAATCCAGGGTATCATGCATGCTAGGCAAGTGCTCTACCAACTGAGCCACACTCCCTCACGGGTGCTTAGGAAGCTTCTATGATGCACGAGGGGACTCCAGATGCCTGCTGAGGCATGCTCATGAACCCCAAGGGAGCTTCCTCCTCCGAGGCCCCTCTGCCCTTCTGGAAAGTATGTTACGTGGGTCAGTGAAACCAGCAGGTTTATTACTCCTAAGAGGGAAAGAAAACAGAGTATTGAGTCACTAATCATTTGGGGTAATCAGCATCAGGCACAGACTGGACCCAGAAACTGAAGTCACATCTTTAGGAATCCGTTGCTTGGCACCGTGTTTCTCTACTGGGTGGCTCAGTTTCACAGCTCCACTGTAGCAGGTCCTGCTTCTTTTCCTCTGGCTTGTTCTGCCCTGATTTGGGTCGCACGACTACCAGTGAATTACTGTGCTGTAGAGAAGGGGGACTAGGAGATACTGGTGGGTATCCGAGCCCATATCCAGGCTACAGTACCAGATAACACAAGCCCAAGTCTAGAACTGGAGGTTAGGGCGGCCAGTTCTTCCACGTGCAGAACAGGAAAGAACAAAAATGCCATCGGAACGGGGCTTCCCAAGAGCCACAGTTGACCACAACTTAAGCCTGGGTGAAGGAGTGAGGGAGGCAGGCAGGAAGCCCACATGGTGTCCCTTGCATCAAGGACAGCTCCGGGCAGAGTCAGGGAGGAGGATGCGTTTGTGAGAAAGCCAGGAGCGCTGGTATTTGTGGGCATTTTGTTGCTGTTATTTTGTCATGGAGAGAGCTAGAGAGAGGCATGACAGGCAAGTGCACTGGATGGAAGGAAAGGTTCTGGGAAGAGTGAGGTATTGCACAAACAAACAACTAGAAATCATACCGGAGGTGGCAGGCGGCCAGTCCTGGCTGCTAAGGATCCTGCTTCCTATAGCAAAAGCAGGTTTCATTTACCTGCTTCTAAATATTAAACTTGCAACTCAGTGACTTACCTCTTTTAAAAAGAAAGATTTATTTTTATTCTGTGTGTATGGTGGTTTTGCCTGCATTCATGTCTGTGTACCTTCTGTGAGCCTGGTGCCTGAGGAGGCCCGAAGGGGGTGCCGGATCACCAGAACTGGGATTACACAGTGGTGAGCTGCCACGTGAGTGCTGGGAACCGGATCCCAATCCTTTGGAAGAGCAGCCAGTGCTCTAAACCTCTGAGCTTTGATGGCTTGCCTCTTTAGCACGGAGAAGGAACATGTGTTTTGTGTAACACGCTTGATCAGCCGCATTTTATCTGATGCTAACACGCTCGTTAAACCTTCCCTCTGATTTGGGAGCTGGCTGCTAACGCCCCAACGTGTCTGTAACTGGCCACGGAGGCCAAGACTCGACAAGGGTGGAAAGTGGAGAGAATTAGGATTTCAAACTGATGCTCTTCCTTCTCCTGCCATGAATGTGGCTTGTGCTGCAAATCCCTTTCTCACTGTGAACCCAGACAAAATAAAAGCTTACAAACACAGAGTAATGGGCTACGGTTAAGGGGCCCCTGGACAATAACTGATGTTGTAAAAGCGTGAACATGAGCCAGGAACTGGAACAGATTGTTGCTATAATTTGTGGACTTGAAGCAGCCACACACCCCAGTACAGCTCAGTCTAACTGAGTGCCCCCAGGAACAGGACAAGATGGCGTTTTCTGATCACAGGGACAAGGACAGTGAGGACGGCAGAGCTGGACTCTCTGAGATCATGCCTGGGCTCCTGACTGCAGCCAGCCTCCAACCGCACAGGGTCCTGCCACTGTAGCTGCTGCCAGCAGTGAGCCTGACCAGCCGTCGCTGTCACCATCACCAGCCTGTGACATGGAGTCACCACCTACCTCTCCAAACATGTCTGCAATCCAGGCAGCACAGAGGCTAGGGGGTCCACTAGGCCACAGTGAGCAGCCAGCTGATGAAGGTCAGTGGTTGATAAATGTGTCTCGTGGTCAGCTATTATCCAGGATCTGTAGGAGGCTGGGGCAGGAGTCCAGGAAAAGAAGTTGCTTTAATCCTAGGAATGCAGAACCTAGAGCCTGCCACCTGGCTCTGGTTTCCACAGCCTGGTCACCCCATCACTGTTTCTCCTGGGTGACCACAGTGGCCCCTCACCTCTTCAAGGAAAGTCTGACATCTCTTTGCCAGGCAAAAGACTGGACTGATGCAGTTCCTTCTGCTAATTCATGTAGATCAGCTATATGTGCGCACGTGCACGTGTGTGTGTGTGTACAACAGTTTGTGTATGTGTGCGTGTATGAGTGTGTGAATGTGTGATTGTGAGCATATGAGCATTGTGTGCATAACTGTATGTGTGCACATTGTTGTGTGTGTATAAGTGACTGTGTTAGTGTGTGTGTGAGTATCTGAGAGTGTATTGAGTATGTGACTGTATGTGAGTGTGTGCTTCTCACTGTGTGTATGAATACATGTGTGTCTGTGTGTATATGTGCATGTGTGTATACTACATTCTCCTCTCCTACACATACACACAGCATGAAAAACATGAAAGATCATATTAACTCAGGACTTTTAAACCAACAAACAGGAGTCAGGTTTGTTGCCATGGAGAAGTGAGGGACCACTAGGGTTACTCAGACTCCTTCTTATGATAGGCAGGTCCCATGAGGCTTTGTGAGGAAGTTAACAGGCATTCTAACGGTGGCTGACATACCTGCCCTGAGGAAGGATGAGTGTGTGGTGGTGTGTGTATGTATAGGTAAGGGTCTATGTTGTAGAAAAGTGTGTGTGTGTGTGTGTGTGTTAATCTCGGTTGTCAAGTTGACCATCTGGGAGACCTGTTGCTGGGCATATCTTTGGGGATTATCTTGACTGCATATATTGAGGTGGGAAGACTGGGGAAAGGGAAGGAGATGGAGGTGGATGGCAGGTTAAGGGTAGATGTAGTGAGGGGCTGCAGGCAGGCCTGCTTTTCGCCTCACCCAGCTCCCGCACGGCTAGCTTAGTCCCAGAAATAATAACACACAAATTGTATTCATTTAAGCACTGCCTGGCCCATTATCTCTAGAGAGTTAGTTACTGACTAACTCTCATATCTTGATATTAACCCATTTCTAATAATCTGTGTAGCACCACGAGGTGGTGGCTTACCGGAAAAGATTCAGCATGTCTGACCTGGTGGCTGGCTCCATGGCTTCTGCCTCATTGCCCTCTTCCCAGCATTCTGTTCTGTTTACTCTGCCTACCTAATTTTCTGTCCTATCAGAGGGCCAAGGCAGTCTCTTCATTGACCAATGAAAATAACACAATAGACAGATAACCCTCCTCCATCAGGTAGAGGCACGGGAGAAGGGTAATGGGAAAACCAGAGAACACTGCCCTCTTCCCTTGGCTGCAGAACGGGGAGCAGGGAGTAAGGCTGCCAGAGAGAAGGAGCTTGGGCCAGGACCTGTGTTACACACATGTGATCGGTGCTTATGAAGAGCACTGCTGAGTTCCCACTGGGCTTTTAAAATAGCTGCATGTTGTCTGTAACAGGGTCTTATCAAAATGCATTTGAAAACAGTGACTTACTCTGCTGAAATAAAAGTTTTAAGGGAAATCTGATGATCTTGTTCTGCAAATGAAGAAAAAAAAATCAATATTACTTGCCATAAATAGAAGCCGCCAAAACAAAGAAGCCACGGAAGTTGCTTCACCAGCAGGAGCCATTGACAGCCCCAGCTGAGGCCGCACCCAATCTCTTCTGCCAAGGACTGAAAATCTGAGCGGGCAGATCAAGCCAGCCCTCAGCAGAGTCTCTCTGCCCAAAGTCAAAGACAGAGACTCATGAGGTTTCTGCTGGCTCAGGAGCACCCCAGAGTCATCTCACGCTCCTTAGAGGCACCCCGGCTACTCTCTCATCAATGAGTTTTGAGACACGTTGCTTTACATGTCAAGGTGCACAGAGGTCTCAGCACCAGGCAACGAATGCCCCATAGTTCTTGTTGCTTTGGAAGCTGGTTGGGTAGTATACATGGGTGTTTTCTAAACTGGGCTGAGTTTGGGTTTTCTGTTTATACACTTGCTCAACAAATGACTGTGTAGAAAAGGAGACGGACAGCCTGGCTGTCAGGGCCTCCGCACATGGGAGGCTGAGGCAGGGGGATCAAATGTTCTGAGACTAGCCTAGGTACAGATATGATAAGTTTAAGTCAGCCTGAGCTTTGATGCCCTGTCTCAAAGAAGAAGAAGAAGAAGAGGAAGAAGGAGAAGAAGAAGAGGGAGGAGGAGGAGAAGGAGGAAGAGGAAGGAGAAGAAGGAAGAGGGAGGAGGAGGAAGAGAAAGGAGAAGAAGGAAGAGGAGGAGAAGGAAGAGGAGAGGAGGAAGAGGAGGAGAAGAAGAAGAAGAATGAATGAATGAGTGAATGAATGAAAATAGAGTGTGCCTGGCCTCATGTCTCCTCCTGATCACTTGCCCATTATAATGTCTGTTGTGAATGCTGTTGCCCAAGGTCACTGTCGAGAGAGACGAGATGGGAGTGACATCTATCCTGTGGCCACAGTAATGGAGGAAACAGATGGCATAGAACTCAAAGGACCAGGCGGGCCACCAGTGTGATTTTCTAGGGGTACCCCTCTTGGCTGCTTGGGTCTCAGGACTTCATCTGCTTCTTTTTAGGACCCCATAAGACAGACATCAGAGGCACAGGTGTTGATCTGCTAAACAAAACTTTAGGATTATCTGTTTTCATCCTCCCAACAGGGAAACCAAGGCCCAGATAGGAAGTTATCAGCCCGTGACCTCAGGACAAGGCAAGTTCCCTGAATAGTCTCCTTGGTCAGTGTGGCCCAAACTGCTTTGTTCATCTTTCAAGACTCAGACCAGTTATTCATTCATACATCAATCCATTCATTCATACATGCATACATACATGTATCCATACATGTATCCATCCACCCAGCTACCTACCATTCATACAAGCATATATGCATCTATCCATCCATCCACCTACCCCCCTAGCCCTCAGCCCCTGTGAGACTGGCGTCCGTGTTTCCTCTTCACAGAGGAACTAGGAGGATGTTGAAGCTAAGGGGAGAAGACCCTCGGGGCCCAGGTACTAGGCTGAGGCATAGCTCTGGGCCCACAGCCTGCAGGGCCCCTGCTGGACAGCAGTCTCACCCTCCCTGGCTGAGGAGGTCCCTGGTGGGAGACTTGTTATGACTGGGATATAAAATGTCCCCCGCCGCTCATGTGTCAGGTGTGGTGCTGTTCTGAGGTGCTGTGGAAACTTCAGGAGTGGGGCACCACCGGAGGGAGTGGGCTGCTTGGGGCAGATCTCGAGGGTTACAGTCCCGGGTGGTTTGAATGAGAATAGTCCCCAGAGGTTCCTAAGTTTGAATGCCAGTTTGGTCCCCAGTTAGTGGAACTGTTTGGGAAGGATTAGGAGGTATGGCCTTGTTGGACGTGTCTCTGGGGGTGGGCTTTGAGGTTTCAAAAGTCCACCCTAGCCCTAGGCTCTTTTCTCAACCAACAGCTTGCAGACATGTGAACTCTCAGCTACTGCTCTGAGGCCAAGCCTGCCTGCCACCAAACTCCCTCCCCTTGCTCCCCACCATGATCACAGATCCTGAAACCATAAACAAGCCCCCCAAATTAAATGCTTTAAGTTGCCTTGGTTGTGGTGTCTCTTCAGAACAATGAGCAGTGGCTAAGACAGACCCTATCCTAGGTTGTTTTGTGCTTTTTAATTTTGTTCTGCTTTGTTTTGTTTTTCCTATGGCTGTGATAAGTACTCTAACAAAAGCAGCTTAACAGAAGACAGCTTCTTCTGGATCTAGGCTACTGGGCAGCGAAGGTGATGGCAGAAGCATCCACACTCAGCATCAGAAAGTGAGCATGCAGTTGGGTGGGACTGAAAAGCCTCAAGGCCCAGTCCCAGTGACCCACTTCCTGCTGAGAGGCTCCACCTTTGAAAGGTTCCACAACCTTCTCAAACATTACCAGCAGCTGGAGACCGTGTGCCTGAACACGTGAGCCTATGGAGGACACTTCGCATTCAAGCCACAATAAGCCCAGTCGGCTTCCTGATCTGAGATGTGAAGCCTTGAACCCCAGATCGCGCCCTCTCCACCGCCATGGACCACACCCTCTTATACTGTGAGCCAGAGTAAAGCCTGCTTCATCAAGACAAGAAAAACAAACTAAACAGGACCAAGACAACAGATTTCCTTGGAAGGCTCTGTCTTTACATAGACCAGGGAAACCTAGTGACACCCCCTTTCTTGAAGCCCCCCTGTGCCCTCCCTCTGAAGCTGCCGCACAACCAAGCAGCATGTTCTCACAGAGCATTTACTGAGAATTCAGTAAACATCCCATTGGCTCTGTCCTCTGGGGAGCATGGACTCTGGCACCACGTTTCTATCTCTCCATGGTATTCCCTGAGTAAAGGTGGCTCCAGAGGCCCTCACCTCTGACTGTAACCAGCTCTGTGAAAGACTCAGTTCTTTTCCACCTGCTGGCATTCCCTGTCGGAAAAGGCCATTTGACAGATTGAAGCTGCCACCCCATCCCCATTCCCATCCCCATCCCCGCCCAGCTCACACATCTGTCTTTCTCTGATGTGGATTTATGTTTATTTTAGGGTCCTGGGTAGGAGAGGGAATATATGGCAAAGCTGGTGTTTAGGCATAAAGAGCTGGTTTTCATTTGGGATGAGTGGTGTGCATGAGTGTGTGTGTGTGTGTGTGTGTGTGTGTGTGTGTGTGTGTGGTGTGAGAGTATGTGTGTGAATGTGTGTGAGTATGTGAATTGTGTGTGAGTGTATGTGTGTGAGTGTGTGAATGTGTGTGTGAGAGGGTGGTGTGTGAGTATGTATGTGAGTGTATGTATGTGTGAGTGTGTAGGTGTGAATGTGTGTGTGAGAGAGTGGTGTGTGAGTATGTGTGTGAATGTGTGAGTGTATGCGTGAGTGTGTGTGAATATGTGTATGAGAGAGAGTGGTATGTGAGTGTGTGTGTGTGTGTGTGTGTGAGAGAGAGAGAGAGAGAGAGAGAGAGAGAGAGAGAGAGAGAGATGTAGAGGTCAACAGGCAGCTTCACATCTTTTTCAGTTGCTTGTCTCTTTATTTTTTTGAGATATTGTCTCTCATTAAATCATAGTCTAGCTCATGGTCTGTGAGCTTCAGGATCAGGCTGTCTCTACCACCATCACCCCCAACCGAATTCTGTTCTTACCGACACGGGTCACTGTGCCCAGCTTTGGCATAGGTTTTGTGGATCCAAATGTTAGTATTCAGGCATCTGTACGGCCTGCCCTTAGAGTCCTGACAGGATGCGTTCTCAGCTGCAGCCACTAAGAGCAACCCCTGTGCACATTCGCTACGTTCCCTTTTTAAAAGCGGGCACTGCCCTTCTCCCCCGCCCCTTTCTCTTCCACCACTCTTGTCCCAGGGACCGGTTTCTACCTCCTTTTTGCCCCCCTCTCTGTCCCCTTCTCTGTCCCCTTTTCTGCCTCTTCTCTCCTCTTCCAATAACCTCCCATGTGATCTCTGTTGTACGGCGTTCCTCCTTCTGGGCGTTTTTAGTTTGTAACACCAAACTCTGGTCTTGATGCTTCACAGCATATCCCCAACTTCAACACGACCTTTGAGAGACGGAGAGAGGTTGGTTCCTGACAGAGCTGTGTGTAAGAGGGACCAGCAACAGATTCTGAAAGGGGACATTGGTCTGGCTATGGCTCCTGCTGGGACACGGCGGTCCATTTCCTCTGGCATCTGAATCCCCCTGGAGCACCTGAGTCCCTAGACTGATGATCCCAGGCAAGCCCTCCTGCTCCCACCGCCTCAAAGGCCTGGCTGCTGCCTCTATAACCAGGGAGACCCGGGGCTTCTGCTCCTGATCTCCGCTCACACTGCCTTGCTCTGCCTCAGGACTGAATGTGGATTCTGTCACTGGCCACAACGCAAGCAACACCCCTAGACTTGTGATTCACAACGTCTTGTGTCCTAGAAGGCTTCTTATAGGACATCATGGGGTAACAGCATGACTCCAGAAACTGTAGGACTTTGGGGCTACAGAAACATCAAGATTGTCATGAGAACCCCTCGGGGACAAGAAATGGAGAGTCACAGGGACATGGAGCAGGTGGGGGGCAGTCACTTGGACTCTGACCCTGGCATCTTGACTCGGGTTCTCAGCTGAGATTCCACCTCCCAACATCTCCCCACAACGGTCATGTCACCAGCTGCCCTCTCTTGCCCTGGGCCTCCTACCCACTGTGACCTGAGGGCTCATGGGTTCTGCCCTCCTGGAGCAGGGAGTATTGGCAGTTGGGCTGATTTGCATATCTGCCAGGAAGGCCTCTGGGGCTGACAAATGGGCTGCAGAGAACATCCCTCCCAACCCAGGTCACACAGACCCTTGGCTCTGTCCCTTCGGTAAAGCTGTCTCAGAGGAGGTTAGATTCCCCACACCTGCAGGGTCACAGGGACACTCAGGCCCCTGCCTTCATGAGCAATCACTAGGATCCCACTGTTGCCTAGGGGCGGGGATGAGGAGGAGATGAACGGGCTATGATCAGAATGCTAAATTGCAGTCAATACAGAACCCAGCCAATAAGCTTGGGACACTCCGGGAAACCATGGTGGGGCGGGGGGGGGGGGGGAGGCTGCAAAGCTGGTGATGAGCTAGAAACAAAGTAGGGGCCTCAAAGAGATAATGCTGTAAACATGTCTGGACCTGCAGCACCCTACACTCAGGAGGCTGTCAGGGTGAGTCTACAACAGCCAGGAGCCAGATCTCCTGCCAACTTGATCTCCATCCCAGAATTGCTGAGAACCAAAGACTAACTCCAGAGTCCCTGAGCATGGCCATCCTTGGGTTTGGCAGAGCAGTTGTGGCCACCATGTCTAGAATGCACTGCTGGTGCTGCCTGGCATGCCCTTTATTTTGGTGGCCTCAAGACAAGACTGGTCCCTATCTGGTCCTGAGGTGAGACAGGGGCTGCTCCCTTCAATAGACTCTGAAGCCGAGCTACAAAACATGTCACAATAGATTTGCTTAGATCTTTTCAGCAACATATACTGTCTGTGTCCTGAGGATTTGATGGCCGATATGCAGGATGCCCACCAGTGAGGTCACAAGACCCAGTGTCTCCAAAAGCCATTTGGAAAATGACATGGACACACTTGCTCCCTAAAGCACTGGCTGAGCACACAAGAACTGTCTCAGGGAAGCATCTATGAGCACAAAGGTGGCAGCATGCTCAACGAAGCATGAGGTGTGATCTGGACCAGCAGGTTGTCCTTGGGTGACAGGGTCCTAAGAGGCAAGGCCATGAGACGAGAATATAAAGAAGATAGGAAAGCTGGGGTCAGGAGACCATGCACAAGCTGATGGCTTATACCAAGCAAGCTTATTAAGAGATACAATATATTTTATGCTACCTGTGGGGGAAGTGGGACAGAATCAGAGGCAAGGTAATCAAGCAATGTGGAACAGAATGTCTCAAGAGTACCACAAAGCAAGCACATAGCAACCTTGGGACTGATAACCACAGACCCCTACAGTGGGAAGTGTAAGTGTCTCAGGGCCCAAAGTCGTAGTCCTCTCAAGGTCCTGGCTTCAGGCCATTACTCTGCCAAGCGTATTCCTGGCTTTAGAGACTGAGCTGTGTTACTTCTCCCTGCAGCAAGGCCTCAGGGGAAGCCTCGGGTCACTCTGCCGTCAACAAGTTGGCAACCAAAACACTGACACTCTGCAGGCTGCAGATAAACAGGACCAAAGCGCAAGACAGGGACGCTTCAGACAAAGGGATGTGGGAAGAAAGACTGACAGGAAATTGTCGACATCACAGAAAATGCTGGAATTATAAGACGTGGAAAACATAGCGAGAGACAGCAGCAGGGGTAATGCCCTCCCGTCGTAGACCGGAGAGAGCTGAGTGAACTGGAGCAGCATTCCAAGAGAGCTGAGCATCCTAGAGGACACTGTAATGTAATGACACGTGGAAGGCAGGATGACGAAAAGATCAAGGTGAGTCCAGACTCCACAGTGAGACTAAAACCCCGACAGCAATCACGCACAGCGGAGCCGTCACACATGGTCTTCATTTTCTTTCTTATAACTTTTGGCATGCCTCCCAACCATACAAATATGATGGACTCTTCCCAAATCAGGAGAAAAGAGTTGCTCAAAGTTACCAACAGCCACCTGTCATGGCTAGTCTTGGTTGTTGGCTTGACTACATCTGGAATGAACTAAAACCCACGCACCTGGGTACACCTGCGAGGGATTTTGCTCTTTGCTGCCCGTTCTCACTCTCCCTGGCAAGTCCATTCCCTCCCCAGCATTAGAGCCCACTTCTTTGAGAATCCGGTGTATACTGAAGACCAGCTGGGACATGTAGCCTCGAAGACTGGACAACTACCAGGTTCTTGGACCTTCCATTGGTAGACAGCCATTGCTGGACTAGCTGGACCATACAGCCTGTAAGCCATTCTGATAAATCCCCTCCATATACACACAGAGCAGGGTGGGTATTCATTCTATCTGTTCCTCTAGAGAACCCTGATTAATACGCCAGTCCCATAAAGAGCATGGTAGTTTCCAGCAATTTCTGCAAAATGGAGGAGACTTCATAAAAGAGACAGGCCTTTTCTTGAATAATGAATGTTTTATTTTCAATAAAAATTCTGACGTTGAGGCTTATAAGACAAGTTAAGGGAAGGAACACTTCAAGAATTTGTTGCTGTGTGAAAATCAGCTCTTTACTCTTAATTCAGTGTCTCTCTTACTTCGAGATGCTTGGGCAGGTTTTCTGCTTTCTGCCCACCTTAAAATTCATCAACTTCACAACTCTGAGAAGGAAGTTTATTGTTCTGAAAAGTTATCCTTTTAAAAAGCAGTGTTGAGTACTTGGCGATTTTAGAACAGGATGATTGGATTCTGTCCCTGAGTTCCCAACTGAGTCTACTCGGAGTCCCTAGGTCTCTGTTGACCTCCAGTTGTTGGTCCCCTCCCAGCAACCGACGATGCCCTCACCTCTCACCCACTGTGTTCTTGTCTTGTTGCTGTGATGTTCGGAGGTCATTGACCTGTGATGCTAGAAGGACCTCTGAGAGGATTAAAAGGAAACCATTTATCCAGCCTGGGTATGGTGGGCACATGCCTGTAATCTGGGCACTTGGGAGGTGGAGGCAGGAGAGTCAGGAGGATCCGAAGTTCAAAGGTCATTCTCAGTTACAAATTGAGTGCAAAACCAGCCTGGATTACATGAGAACATCAAAAATGAAAAAGAAAGAAAGGAAGAGGTGGAGGGGGAGTGAAGAAGGAGAAAACTAAAAGGAAGGGGAAGGAAGAAAAACATAAAAGAATATATATATTTCACCTCTCTGTATTCCTAACACTGGTGCCTGGGATGGAGCAACGGCACGGTCTTTTTCAGAGAGGCTGATCACTTCAGGCTAAACTTCTGCCCTTTGAAAGGGATGTCAGTCCTAACCACTGAGGAACGCGTGCACTCAGACTGTGGACCTCCAGTGGGTATCCCGTGCTGTCCAACATGCCAACCCGGCCCATCCTCCGTACAGTGGTCACAGCACTTTCCTATGAAGACTCTGAGACACTGCTGAGCAAATCAACCACAGTCGGAGCAGCAAATGGCAGGGCTGGGAACAGAGCCGGCATGGTCTGACTCAGGAGCCAGTGTGTTCACCTCTGCAGCCTTAGTCACCCTCCCTTGTATGCTCATGGACCACTGTGTGTTTTTCCCACCAGCCCAGGGGCTACACCTGAATCTATGACTGCTTTATCCATTAATTGTGGCTCCCTGGTAACCGGCCCACTTCTCAGGCAGCAGCCTGGCAGAACTTCTACATTCCACCAGATCTGCCTCCTGCTGCTGCCACCCAATGCAGTTTTTAACAAAATCTCTATTATTCTATTTATCAGTAAGACTTGGGAGTCAGAGACTGGGGGTGAAACCCTGCTAGCTCAGAGAGACTGAGGAGCAACGAGCTGATGTTCTCTCTTCACAGGTGTCTCCAAAGAGAGTGTACTTCCACTCTGCCCAACCAAAAATGACCACCACATTCAAAGTCCCTCCCTACTACTTCCTGTGCACCTCTCAATACCTCTTCCAGACTCCCTCTGACTCTGTGATTGCTTTCTGCCAACTAGTTGCTGGCTCTGCTTCCTGGCCCAAGGTTTATTTTATTTAACAACATAAATGCAAACTCGGGATTCACAGTGTGATAGAATATCCCACAATACCACAGCTGCGTGGGGTCAGCCCACCCCCTCACCCTAAAATGTTCTTTGTTTTTTTTTTATTTTTTTAAAGATTTATTTATTTATTATGTATAGAGTATTCTGCCTGAATATATGCCTGCAGGCCAGAAGAGAACACCAGATCTCATTATAGATGATTGTGAGTCACCATGTGGGTGCTGGGAATTGAACTCAGGACCTCTGGAAGAGCAGCCAGTGCTCTTAACCTCTGAGCCATCTCTCCATCCCCTCTTTGTTTTTTTTTAAAGAGGCTAGGGGAGAATGACTTCCATCATACTTTTAAAAGTCTCTCTTCCCCTCCCAGGAATGGTAAGAAAGAAAAGTCTGGGTCAAGGAAGGAGGGAGCTGCTGTGGGAGCTCCTTCAGCTCCTTCAGCCAATAGTCTCTAAGACACCATGCCCAAGTGGGCTGTATCTTAAAGGCTATTGGCTGAGTTGGGGGAGATGCCCAGGTCCCCAGTCTTAAACCCTGGAGAAGGGTTTTCCAGAATCAACTTCCCAGCCACTGCATTGAGTCCTCCAGAACAGAGGGGACGCCAGAGAAAGAAAGCCAGCCTGAAAGCAGGCCAATGGTGTAAAGGAAGAGCCTGGTGAGAGACAGACACACCCACTCTGTCCCAGTGATGGTATCTGAGCCCCTGGATTCCAGTTTCCTTTGAACTCTTCAGTTAGGTGAAGCCTTTGTAGTAGTCTTCCTTGCTTGTTTTGTGTTTTCTCTCAAGCCAGTTGTAATTGAGGTTCTTCCTGTCATCACGAGAACTCTGGCTAAGACAGGCTGAGAAACTCATGAATTTAATCATGCAATTTCTTTTTTAAGTCATGAAAATCTGCTCGGAGTGTAAGAACTCTACAGTTCACTGGCAGATGATGCTCTGGAGGGTGAGGAACAAAAGACAAGTGAAGCCACCAGCAAATGGCCTCCCCCAACTTGCCCTCTGTGAATCTACCTGAGACACCATGTCCCCGAGTGCCCAGCCAGGTCCTTGTGAGACAATCCAGCCTCAACCCTTCCCACCTTTCCTTTCTCTGTGACCCCTGGGTGGTACCTTCACAGAAGCATCCTGTACCCTCAGCCTCTGCTGAGGTTTGGGGGAAAGACACTCTGTCTTCCTCACACAGTAACACAGGTGGCTATAAGGAGACCCTGGGCACCACACCCAGGCAGGTCCAGGGCTGATCATCCCAGTGTGTGCTCCTGGTCGAACCTTCTTTCTCTTTTCCATTCTGTAGGATGCCTTTGTTGCTTTACCACTCTATGTCACCCCCTCTCCGAACCATGAAGACAATGAAATATATTAATAGTTCCTCCCACCCAACCCCCTCTCTCTGAAATAGGATCTACCTATGTAGCCCTGATTGGCCTGGAACTTGCAGAGATCCACCTGCCTCTGAGTTCCTAGTGCTAGAATTAAAAGTATATGCTATCTCCCACCCGTCTTTAAATGAGGACCAAAAACACCCATCAAGAATTTCTCATACTGTATCTCATCGACTCAATCTAACTTGCTTGCCCACAAATTAGTCACTCCAGTGGCAGGTGAGAAAGTTGGGTTTGGCATGAACCGGTTACTCCCCATTTGCTGGTGTGGGACAGCTGGGTTCTTCCAAAATCTGAGCAAAGCTGGGATCAGTTAGGGAGGAAGGAAAGAAGGAAGGAAGGAAGGAAGGGAGGAAGGAAGGAAGGAAGGAAGGAAGGAAAGAAGGAAGGAAGGAAGGCTGAAATCTGCACCAGCCTTTAAACCCATGACCCATGGGGCCCCACTCAAGTCTCAACATAAAAGAGAATCTATGGGATCATGACCTATTGCAGCAATGGAATACCCAGATTAACATTCTTGCAATCTCAGAAATGGAACATAAACCAACTCGTGTTCCTGGGAAGGATATTATAAGCTACTATTAAAAAAAAAAAAACAGTCACCAACCACTCAAACTGTACAAAAACACAGAACAACTAGCAAACTCTCAGAGGTACCAACAGCCCTACCTTAAAATGGTTAACTAAGAAACCTATGCAGGTTGAACAATGGCCTTTAACAATAGAGAAACTGCAGGCTTTAGAACAGCTGGTACAAGAGCAGCTAGATGCTCAGCATATTGAAGAATCACCCAGCCCTTGGAATTCTTCTGTATTTGTTGTTAAAAAGAAATCTGGAAAATGGAGAATGGTAACAGATCTAAGAGCTGTTAATAAGGTGATTCAACCAATGGGCCCTCTACAATCTGGAATTCCTTTGCCTTCCCTATAGCCTAAAGGATGGCTTCTTACAGTTATTTGTAGTCAGAGGCCCAAAGTAGCTTCTTTATTAACCAATGGTAACAAAGCACATTCACAGTG
Organism: Myodes glareolus; assembly: GCF_982192425.1. Lineage (NCBI taxonomy): Eukaryota > Metazoa > Chordata > Mammalia > Rodentia > Cricetidae > Myodes > Myodes glareolus. The sequence goes on along the minus strand of NC_142035.1, from coordinate 12,591,805 downwards.
TACAGAGGGAAGTCATCTTGCCTTTTTTGTCTAAATAAAAAGGAAGGTTTTAACTTTAACATAGTAAAATTACAAATAACAAAACAGGTATCATGCAAGAATTACAGTTACAATATTTATATCTACTTTATCTTTTATTACAATTAAGAAAAACTGTAATTATAACTATTCTTCAACTCCATCAAAGACTCCAGAATACATTACCTAAGTTAACAGGAAGTATACTGCAGGCAACTTCCAAAATGTTAGAATTAGCAGAGACATCTCACTGCCTGGACAGTCACCCAAAGTTCTTCTATAACATTGGAGCATCCATCTTCAGCCTACAGGCCATAGTATCTGGCAGACTTCTCCATGAAGCAGGAAATTTCAAAGACAGTTCTACCTATATTGAGAGTTTGTCAATCACTTTCTTCTGTGTCATGCAGAATGCCTGACAGACTCTTTCATGAAACAGGGACCCTGAAGGACTGTCTCACCTTCTTTAGGCAACTTCAGCAGCCATTTTTCTGTGGGTCCTGCATGTCCAGTTCATACAGCATAACATCAAACTGTCCAGGCAAATCAGTTTTTTGCCCAAATGGCTAACAAACTCCATAAGGAGCCTCTTTGATGTCCATCATTCTCTTGAAGTAGATTGGTGCTTCCAGGAGCAGATATGTCTCTTTGTTGAGAAAAGTTTAAGTTCTTAAAACATTTTAAATGCCATATTTTGAAAGGTTTGAAGAATACCTATCCATCTGAAATATATCTCTGTACATCTAGAAGACCTAACTAACATGACTACAAATTTGACTATTATAGATGACTATATATTAATCTGTATTTCTTAATTATACATTATATTTTTAAATGAGCTGCACAAACACAGTACCTTAATCAAGAGCAGAAATATATATATATATATATATATATATATATATATATATATATAATAAAATTGACCTTAAATTTGTATCAATAGACCAAGATCCATGCCAATATAAAGTATTCACCTCTATAGCATATACCTCTTTAAATGTAAACAAACATTTATAAACAATATTTGGGAATTTGGGCAGAGTTCTCTCCAAACTGTTTACTGTTTTTTGTTTGGTGATGTAATTTTAGGGGTTTACAGAGATCTTTCAGGGGATCTTGTTCCATTGAACCACATTAGTCTGGAAAAAGATCCACAGGTTCTCATCCTCTGTGGAAACAAAATCATATGTTTGATATTGTTCATGTTGGTTGTAATTCTAATTTTTATGTGTGTTTTTGCCTCTTCTTTTCCCTGGACAATACTTGGTATTTGTTCTTATTATATACAGTTTTGTATTAGGCTTAGAACTCTCTTATTTAAACAAAAGGGGGAGGTGTTGTGGAAACTCCTTCAGTCAATAGCCTTTAAGATACCATCCCACTTTGGGCATGGTCTCATGTATTATAAGTGCAGACTAAAAGTGTGTGTGGCCCCTTTTTATGCTGGATTCAGTTCCAGTTCCCAGGGCATGCAGAGGACTGTGATTTACTACCCTTTCGGTGAGTTTATCTACAGATAAATAAACCTCTGTTTTACTCCATTCCAGGCTATTGTGGAACTCTTTGATACAACTACATAAAAGAGAAATTGTCAGAGTCTGTGGAATATACAGCATACAGCAATTGATAATTCAGATGTCAACCCACTAAAGGAGTGACTCTTATGGAGATTAACTCTGTTCAGGAAAGGCCTGCAGAACCACTGACTCTGGAAACTGCTGCTCACTTTTGCTAAAGCACTTGATGTCTCCCCAATACCTGCATTGTAATGTGTAATCTCGTATGATGTGTATATGTAATCTCATCATTGTATATCACTCTCATGGGCACATACATCTGTGGATGGTCAGGAAGATGACTTTTCATTTAGCTATATAATTTTGTATATACTGGGACAAGCATCATAACTAGATTAATTTGTCCCATGAGGACTGCAGACACTTGAAACTCTGCTTTGTTCTTTTGCTCAGACTAACTGCACACAATCAGCTCACTTTCACCTCAGAGCAAGTTCAAACTAGACTAAAGTCCTTTTGTAAATGGATCATAATTTTAAAACCTTACCGCTGTGCACAAGGTCAGAGTTGTAAATGTCTAACTAGTTTGCTACACAAAGCACCCTAAGGAAAGCATGCCAACTCTTTCCTTGCCAGTCTGCTGATAATAGACCTGTGTCTCCAAGTTTGTCACTGGGCACTGGGTCTCACCCCAGTCTGGTCACAGTCTTACTCCTGTAACCTTGGAACCTTGTGTTGCCATGGCAATGACTCAGCTCCCTATCGCTTACCCTAGGAATGTGCTTTTGACCAATGAGAGGTAACTCATATATATATGAGTTTCTAGGTTAGAGGAGAAGAAGCTAGGAGGAATTAAAGTTAGAACAGGAGAATTAGAATAGAAACAGAACAATAAGGAGACTGATCCAAAAAACAAGATGTGAGAGAGTTTGCTCTCCCTTAGATACCCAGGTCCTCTTCACTTGCTGTTGCATCCAATCTGAACCCTGAAGAAAGTCTTGGGCTGGACTCCAAAGGTTCTAGTTAAGCAATGAAACTGAGTGTGGTGCACACACCTTTAATTCCAGCATTTGGGAGGCAGAGGCAGGTGGATCTCTGAGTTTGAGGCCAGGCTGCTCTACAGAGCAAGTCAGGGTGACACAGAGAAACTCTGTCATGAAAAAACAAAACAAAATAAAATAAAATAAAATAAAATAAATGAGCAATGGGCTTGAAAATGACAAGGGAGAGCTCAGCATTTCTGAGCCCCTCACCTGGGGTTGATTGCTGCTAACCAAGAGACTTGGTTCTCTCCAGCATCCATCCCAGATACCCTGGAATAAGGGTCTCCTCCAGGGACACCGGGTTCACCCTCCATCTCTTTTGTCTTGTGCTGGTGGACACCAAGGACTGTCACCAGGACTACATATTTATCAATGAGTAAACATAGGCACAGAGAGAGTGGGGGTTAGTCCAGCACTTGGACATGTGGCAGATGAGGAGAGGTCTCTCAGTGATATGTTGGTCACCATTTTCACTAATGTCTACATGCCTGAAGTTCATTCCCTGGGACTAGAGTAGATTGTGGGGCAGAATCAGTAAGCTGTGTCTGAGTGATATTCATCTTATGGTAGAAGTCTCTGACTCAAATTCCCAGGCCCTCACCCAGCTCTCTTGATTAACTCTGGTCTCATGAGTCCCCGGGCAGGACTCACATTTGCAACACAGAATGCTGGTGTGGGAAGTCCTTCTGCATCTGTGTTGCTTTTATTGGTTAATGAATAGAGTTGTTTCGGGCAAGTGGCTTAGCAGACTAGAACAAGGTGGGAATTCCAAATAGACAGAGGAGGAGAGAGTAGGTGGAGTCAAGGAGAAGCCATGGAGCCGCCACAGGAGACAGACACCAGATGGAACCTTACCAGTAGGCCACAGCCACATGGCCATACACAGAAATGGTTTAATTTAAGATATAAGAGCTAGCTAGAAAGACACTTAAGCTATTGGCCAAACAGTATTGTAAGTAATACGGTTTCTGTGTGATTATTTCAGGTCTGGGCAGCTGGGAACGAACGAGCAGCCTCTGACAACAGACTGCCCCGTTGGGGAGCAGGGGCTGCACTTTTGACAGTATCCTACACCCTGCCTCTGTGGTGCTGATCTAATGACATGGGCTCTGCCATGTTACCACCACAAAGACTCCACAAAAGCCGAGTCAAAGTTAGAGGCAGGAGGAGGGCCAGGCCCCGCTTGCCTGATACTCTTAAGTGGCTTCTTATTCACAGGGACACAGATCAGGACCTGGCACCCGCAGACAGATTCATACATCACCTGTTCCTTCCCAAGTGGCACCAAGCTCTGATTTTCCTGGTGGGCAGTTGATGCGGGAGGAGGGGACGTCTGTGAACCTGAAACTGTGCTGTTTACCTGCCAGGGACCTTGACCTTGACAGCGTCCTTCCCCACAGCTTGGCAGGATGCAGTCAAGATACACACACGGGTGTAGAGAGAGTGAGCTGGGGAAGGAAGGCAGGGAGACCATGCCAAGCCGAGAGGGCTTCAGGGACAGGGAGAGAGAAGGTGTCATGGTGCAGCTCCAGAGGTGACAGGAAGGAAGGGCCACCTGGGGACAGAGGTCGTTAGCACGGGCAATGGGCAGGCTCCAGACTGCAGGAGGGAAGCTCGTCCTGCCAGGGCACAGCTTGTTTTCTTCTGTCTCAGGAGCCATAGTTTTCTCCTTCAAGGACGACGGATGACTTGAGGAGCCTCAGGTGACGGTTGTTCCTAGGGCAGAAGAGGGAAGGCGGGGACGATCCTGCTCTTCCGCACAGGACAGCATTGTTCAGAGACAACATCACCCAGTTTGTAAGAATGAAGGCCGGGGATAGCTGTGGCTCATCTTCACAAATAAAATTTAATTAAGGGAATCTTCAGCAGGTCTTGTCGTGCAGCCCAGGGAAGGTGACAGGCTGAGGAATGAGCCTCCTTGAAATGTGGCCACCATGCATTGCCCTTAATTATTCATGGGCATCCTTGATGTAGCTTCACTTTCAGCTAACTCATCAAAAAGGCAAAAAATGGATTCAGCTAATGTGTCCATTTATTTTATTTTTACATTTTTAATGTGTGTGTGTGTGTGTGTGTGTGTGTGTGTGTGTGTGTACACATACGAGCACATACTCACACGAACTCACACACATATACAGGTCAGAGGACAGCTTTCAGGAGTCAGGTCTCTCATTCCACCATATAGTCCCAGAATTCAAACTCAAGTCACCAGGGCTGATAGCAAGCACCCTGCCCACCGAGCAATCTTGCCAGCCCTGACTAGTCCGTTGCCTCCACCTGCTGCTTGTATTACTTAACGATGTAGTTAACAGTGTACTTCCATCATATGCAAAGACCTCTTAAGAGAAAGGGAACCGAAGCCAGGATAGAGAAGACCCTCAGAAGAGTGCACTCAAGCTCCCATGCTGGAGATCCATCCCCTGGACAGAGAGCACACAAGTTCAAAGACGCAGTGTGCAGTTGTTCCTACCAGAACAGACACGGTGTGCAGTTATTCCCACCAGAACAGACGCAGTGTGCAGCTGTTCCCACCAGAACAGACGCAGTGTGCAGCTGTTCCCACCAGAGCAGACGCAGTGTGCAGCTGTTCCCACCAGAACAGATGCAGTGTGCAGCTGTTCCCAACAGAGCAGATGCAGTGTGCAGCTGTTCCCACCAGAGCAGACGCAGTGTGCAGCTGTTCCCACCAGAACAGACGCAGTGTGCAGCTGTTCCTACCAGAGCAGATGCAGTGTGCAGCTGTTCCTACCAGAACAAGAAACAAAAGTTACTCTCGTTCTCTCTGCTCTTAAGACAGGGTCTCACGCAGCTCAGGCTGGCCTTGAATTCCCTTTATACATGCAAACGCACACATACGTGCACAGATGTGCACACATACCCATGTAGATGGATGCCTTAGATGAGTCATGGCAATCCTCCAGAAAGGATTCATGACACTCACCTGCACTGCTCTGAACACATGTACCAAGAATTTGTTAACAACCAAATTGAGCCAGGTGGTGGTGGTGCACACCCTTAATGGCAGTGGCAGGAGGATCTATGTGAGTTTGAGGCCAGTCTGGTCTACAGAGCGAGTTCCAGGACAGCCAGGGATACACAGTGAAACCCTGTCTCAAAATTGAAAACAGAGCTGAGCCATGCAGAAGAGACAGAACTGCCTTTTGCCTAACCTGAGAAAAGTCAGCCGGTTACTGCAGCTGGTGCTGACAGGCAGAACTGGTCTTCGGTTTCTTGTTTGTTTGTTTCAAAGCTCCAGAGATTAATATCTAGATAGAAGTGAAGAATGGTGGGGGAGGGAGGAGCTTGTTCTTAATCAAATGGGAAGATACGAGAAAAAGTAGGGAGGGGAGGCTATGAGTGGGGAAACAGAAATCCAAAGGAAGCTCACCACTGCTCCGAGGTGTGTGGAGAAGAAGGTTTATTTATTAAAGGAGAGAGCATAGTCCGAGGCAGGGACATCTGGGGGAGTCCAGAGTGAACCTGACCCTGGAAGGGAAAGGGGAAGGGAGAGAGGAGGACCAGGAGAGACTAGGGCAGACAAAGAAGAACAGGTAACCAAAATGGCTGGGTTACACAGGGAAGGGCAGCTGGGGGAAAGGCAACCCAATCCTGGAGCTGGAGAAGTTTTAGGGTAGAGGATGGGGTAGGCCAGCTAGAAGGTATGGACTGAGGGATGCTGGGAGAAACTGGCAACCAGGTTTGCTTTGATATGTTAAATAGGCACCTCAGGTAGCCCTGTGTCCCGGGCTTGAGACCTAACCCTAGTTCTTAATCCTTTAGCTGATGAAGGAATTGTTTTGTCTCAAGGTTTCAGAGGTTTTTTTTTTTTTGTACATTTTATTAAATTATAAAAGTTTCCATTTCCGCCCCCCCTCCCAACACCCTCCCACTCCCCCTACTCCCCCTCCTCCTCCCTCTTCGTCCCCCAGGGCAGTCAGGGTTTCCTGCCCTGTGGGAAGTTCCAGTTCCTTCCCCCTCCCTCCAGGTCCAGGAAGGTGAGTGTCCAAACAAACTGGATCCCCAAAATCCATTATATGTAGAGGAAACAGGTCCCAATGTCATAGTCAATGGCTTTTCAGAAAGACTTCGGGTCAGCCACAGTCAGAGAATCCGGCCAAATTCGGAGAGTCTGGTTAGATCACATCCTCGTTCAGTCCCGGTCCAACTGGCCTTGGTAAACTCTCATCAGATCCGTTCCCTTGTATCAGTGGGTGATAGCATCCCTCGCAGTACTGATTTCGTTTTTCATGTTCTTCCTCCATCTGCTCCTCATTTGGACCTCGGGGGGCTCAGTCCGGTGTTGCAATGTGGATCTCCGACTGTATCGCCGTCCTTCGTCAGATGAAGGATCCCCTCCACAGGATCAGAGCCCCTCGCTGTCCAGAAGTTTGAGTTCCTAGGTGGAAAGGGAAAGGGCACAAGAGAGAGAGAGAGAGAGAGAGAGAGAGAGAGAGAGAGAGAGAGAGAGAGAGAACGAGAAACAGAGAAAGAGAGAGAGAGAAGACAAGACAGCGACAGCTCAGGGTAGCCAGGGAGGACAGAGAGGGGTAAAGGGTAGGAGAGACCAGGAGAAGCAAAGGGGGAGGGGGAAGAAAAAAATAAGCCCGAGTTCTCAGACATCCTTTGGTTATTCCTTTCATTCCCACCAAGCCCCCCCCCCATAGATGTTGGTGGACACATTCAGAGTACATCATTCCCCTCCATTAACCGTCTCTGGAAAAACCCTCATAAATGTACCTTTCTAGTGTCCAGGCTTTTAAAAAAAGAAAACATAACTCTCTATAGAAATCAACAAAATAAAAGATAGTCAAGAAAAATGAGACTGTATTTGAGTGTTCGCTATGAAAATAATCATGAATTGAAAACATGTCTCTTGCACACCTGCCCCTTGGCCTCTGCAGAGCCTCGAAGCAGGACCTGGCTCCTGCTACCCCTGGGGCAGCCTCCTCGCCCCAGCTCCCCGCAGCCCGAACAGGGTTCCTGTGGCCCCTCCATTCACAGAGCCGTCCAGCTCACGTTTTCCAAATGACATCAGCCCTGCGGGAGCCAAGTCTCTATTTGAAGCTATTTTCTTTGGCTCTTTGTTTTCCTCTTCTTAGACCCAGGAAGCAAGGAAGCAATGTTTGTTTCCCACCATGTTAACACCGAGCAGCCCCTTTCTGAGCAGAGACGCACGCGCTGCCTTAATTACGCGGTTGCTATTGAAACACTGAGTGAGAGACAAAGCCCTTCATTTGGGAGGAAAATTAATTGTACACAAACAAGAACACATTTCATCGTGAATTAGATTCTTCAGCACTCCCCCGGCGGAGAACTTTCTGGCTGCTTCTTTTCTGTCTGACGTTCAGCTTTCTCCCCTTCTTCTCTGGGAGATTTTCTTGGCAAATGGACCAGCGTGGAGGTCCCTAAGGGCTGCGCTGGCCGCTTCCCTTCACAACCCTTACGCGGAGGCTGCCATTGCTCCAGCCCACCTGGAGCCTGACCCTGTCTGCAGACAGTCCCTTCTCCTCAGCCTCTGAGGAGTGACAGCCCCTCAGTCCCCAGGCCTCTGCCCCTCCCCAGCCCCCAGCTTCAGGGGTAAAGGAAAGATTAACCGTGATGAATCACAGGACGGGAGGTGGCACGGGAGAGAGCTCGCTTCCACCGCAACTGCGAGATTTATTGCTGAGTGCGGCAAGTAATGAAACCATCCATCTCCCACGGGCTGGAAAGGGAACGGGCGCAAGTCTGAAAAGGGCAGTGAGGAATTCGGCCTTGTCGGAACAGTTGGTGGCCAGGATACTCTGTGATCTCGCTGCCCTGGGGGGAAAGAGGGGGAACGTGTCCCGGAAGTGCCCTACAGAGTGGACTCCCCAGACCTCTTACTAAGGTCCGCTACAGAATCACTGATATCCTGACCTGCAGAGACTCCTGTACTCTGGCCTCCAACGCTTCACAGGGGCCAGGGTGGGGTGGGGGTGTCAGTCTCCTCCTCTCCAGGGACACACCTTCTTACCTGTTACTCATCCAGAAACAATACAATTGTCCTCACATCTTGAGGACAGCTCAGTAACTCTCTCTGGAACTCACAAATCAGGGATGAAAGCACACCTGAGGATCATCAGTATCTAAGACACCCTTCCAGAAGTTTCCATCGTTCTAATGATCTGCCCAGCTGTTAGCGGTAAAACTCAAAACTTGCATTGGTCAGAGTCACAGCAGCAGGAGGAGGAGCTCTCCTCACTGCTTCCTTTCAGAAGAACCTGGAAATTGCAGATTCCAGGTTTGGGCCTCTGTGGCCCCTGAACCAGCAGAAAGGAACAGCTGCTCCCGTGTCCACACATCATCACCCTACAGCTCTATGTAGGCCCAGTTCCACGGACACACTGCATACAGATCACAGCCCCTGGTGTATGTGTGCACTTCACTCAGCAGCAGCATCCCCAAAGGGGTACATCCTGGTTCCTGCACCCAAGTTCTGCATCCCAGCAAAGCCCTCCATTCTGAGTAAACTATCACCTGTATGATCCATCGCTGCAGTCTGTCGCCATAGACGGCAGAATGGTGACCTCATTTGCCCCTGCAGATGCAGGCCCTGCCCTCCTCAACCCTGCTATGGACCCTGGAAACTTGATCTCAGTAGTGGCCTCACAGGCTTCCTAGCCTCTGGCTTCCACTGGGAATCTGACTAAAGTTTGGAAAGACGCATTGCAGATGGGTGAGGCTGGAATGTCAACCTCCTGGCCTCCTGGCCTCCTGGCCTCCTGGCCTCCTGGCCTCCTGGCCTCCTCTCCGCAGCTTCCACAGCGGCTGCATCTCTCTGCTATCCTCAGCCTCCGCCAGGTGTCCCTCAGCTGAAGTTTCAATACTGTTGTATCCCAGTCCCTATAGTTCCAGTCTGCTGGGTCTTGTCCTGGGCACAGCTGACTCTTATGACCCTGTCCTTCCTGCATTAATTGTCGCTTCATTAACCTCCCTTCAACCCTCCTTCCTGGCTGAGTTGCATGTTTCCTGACATTTATCCCCTGTCTGGTATGCCTGACTGTGTCAACCCTCTCTTACCCACAGCTTCCCTTTCCAGTGTTCTGAAAACTACAGCATGGAAAATTCCAGAAAAAAAAAAAAGTAACTCCTAAGTTTTAAGTTTTGTCTCACTAGAAGTAGTGCTGCGGTGTATCTGCCCCACTGGAACCTGGTAGCCGTCTGGGATATCAGACCCATCAAATGCCACCAGAGCCATGACGGCTCATCTTGAGTACTAGTTTGACAGAATTTAAAACCACCACAAGAGCACACCCCCAGGAATGTCTGTGAGGACATTTTCAGAACTATTTCATTAAGAGTGAAGACCTACCCTAACTAAGGGCTGAAATTCCAGCCTGGATAGAAGGAGAAAGCAAGTCGATCACCCGCATCCATCTCTCCCTGCTTCCTGACTGGGCAATGTGACCAGGACCTTAACGCTATGTTCATGAGACCCTTCCTTTGTCTAATAACAAGCCCCACAGTGACACACTGTCAAATTATTCATTGTGGTTATGGTGTAGGAGTTCCTTCTGTTTCTGTGTTGTTTTCATTGGTTAATGAATAAAGAAACTGCCTTGGCCTTTTGATAGGGCAAAACTTAGGTTGGCAGGAAAACAGAACTGAATTCTGGGAGGAAGAAAGCAGAGTCAGGGAAAAGCCATGGATCCTCTGCCTGAGACTGAGACTGGACACTGTCAGTTAGAATCTTTCCTGATAAGCCACTGCCACATGGCGATATACAGATTAATAGAAGTGGGTTAAATTAAGATGTAAGAGTTAGCCAATAAGAAGTTAGAGCTAATGGACCAGGCAGTGTTTTAATCAATACAGTTTCTGTGTGATTATTTCGGGTGTAAGCTAGCCCGGGCAGCTGGGACGAACAAGCGGGTCCTCCTATAACAGTTGTTAGCCCCTCGCAGGCCTAATCTGTAAAACAGACCTTGCTGTAAACATGGGGAAAGACATAGCATATTTACAGGGTTTGGCTTTCGAAGCCATTGGTGATCCTGGGATAGAAGTCCCACGGATAAGGGAACTCATGCGCTTTCTCTTCTCTTGACGGCATTATTCCCCCCCAGAGAGATAAGAGAATTCCGTGAACACTAAGTGCCATTGGCTAGGACAAAGCCTTCTCAAATGAGTCTGGAACCTCCCTGCCTGCGATTGTAGATCTGAACGCGGAGCTGGTGAAAACTTTGTAATAAAAGGTTTTATGTGCAATAACCAAAAATGAATCCAAAATCAAGCATGTGTCAAGTCGCACCAGCTTCTGATGGCGCTAGCTAGTGTCGCCTCTCGTGCCATGTGTGTAGCCAGCAGGTTGGCCGCACGTGTGCATTTTGCATAAAGCTTGTGCCACCAGATGGAAGCCAACGCTGCCCCAAGCAACCCTGTTCAAATCTGAGGCCATTGTACATTAGCAATTGTAGTGCTTTTATTTAATGTACAAAGCTCTTTGCTCTTACTGAGACATACTCATTTAATTACCCAAAACAAGAACTTTGATATTTTCCCAGCAGCATTCCTCGGCATGTAAGTATCAAATTAGCACATCTTAGGATTGCACGGTGTTAAACAGGCAAGCATATCCGTCTCATTGGTATGGAAATTTCCCTGCGCCTTTAATAAATAATAAAACCACATGTACATCAAAGGATTGCCCTAAAATGAATTTCCACACTCTTTTATAAGAAGCAAAGGTATCATCTGTGTACCTATAAAAATAGACATAAAAAATTGTGTACACATAAAATTTTCTCAGGCAAAAAGGCGGTTCTATGTGTAATTTACTGAAGAAGCCCTGAGCCTCAAGACCAGCTTCTCACAAATTACTAAGAATCACACCGACAATGAACCCCAGCACATCACCATGGAGATGCATTCTGACTTCCGATATTAGAATATGAAAACAAATGTGGTTTGTTCTGAATTGCGTTCCTAAATCAACCGAACACGTTGTGACGGTGCTCTTTGTGCCCACCTCCCCCGCCAGCTCCCTACGCAGCCCTTCATCTATTCTTTGCTGTTGCTTCTCCAGGCTGGGGTCACGGCAAGAGCAAAGCCTCCATCAGCAGTCCTGTTTATTGGGGTGCATGCACCCCCTTCCAAGCATGTCCCACCCTCTCCCCAGCCTAAGACCTAGGCAGAATGGAAGGGGACTGACCAACGCACGACCTTTGTGTCTCTGCAGCCTCTGCCTGCTCCAGCCCAGTGTCCCATCTGGCTGATGTTCCTGCAGGTCCTAGGACTCAGGCAAGCAGATGGAAGTGGACATCAGAGTACACGGCTCAGGGAAGCAGGTCAGAGGGTGTGTGCCAGCCTAGCACACACGAAGCCCTGGATCAAGCCCCAGCATCTGTAAACCGAGCATTGCAGCACACACCTGTAATGTCAACACTCAAGAGGCGGGAGTAGGAGGTTCAGAAGATCAAGGTCATCTTTGGCTTCATCGTTTGAGACTAGCCTGGGCTACATGAGACCCTCTAAGACCGAGAAAGAAAAGGGGAAACACGATGACTGTGAACAGCGCCCTTTCCAAGACCCGCTGGTGTGCAAACGCCCAGCATCTTCCAGCTTGCTGCAAACGGATTTTAAGACCTTTCCTGGCGTCCTATTTGCCAAGAGGCTGAAGGCCCAGTGTAATCCCCGTCTTCCCGTCACACTTCATCGAGAGCCGGCACTCAAGAGATAACTTCCTCTCTTCCACATTCGCCTCTGTGAATTAAATGGCCGTCTCCGTTTCGCCAGCTGTGCAGGGGTCTCCAGTGCTGCTGGCTGCCTGGGCCCCATGGAAACCTCCAGCAATGGCGTCCGTAGAACACAGGGATCATTGTCTCTTTCCAGTATAAAATGCAATCCTGGGTGAAATAGGTTTTTCATTAGAACTGGGCGGGGGGGGGGGGGCGGGAAATGGGCAATGTCAACCAAGAGGGACAGACAGAAGAGGGGCCACAGCCAGGGGTGAGGACTGTGAGTAGAGGTGGGGATTGTGGGATTGAATTCAGAGTGTGGAGGAAGATAAGGAAGCCTAAAGCTGCCAGCAGAATGGAGACCGAGCCAGAGGCATGCCACACATTTTTTTAAAGGATGTAAAGAGCGAGATCATTAAACCAGTCACCAGGGCTTCCGAGAGATAGTGGCAGTCATTTAATAAGAGGCCCGTGTCGCACAAATCTAAATTAATTCTTTGCTTGGCTGTTCCCGGGGAAGGATGGGGAAGTGTTTGCCAAAGTAAAAGATAACCAAAATATATTTTTTAGCAGAAGCAAAGTGTGTGTGTGTGTATAAAGAAGAGAACTGGAGAGAGTAAGAGACATGGTGGGAGGTGGGAAAAAGACAAAGGCAGATGGGTGTGACCTCCTGTTTTTTGGGTTGGCATGGTTTGTTTGAGATAGGGTCTCATGTCGCTCAGACCGACCTCAAACTCCCTTTGGGCTCAAGAAAGATACTGAAATCCTGATTCTCCTGCCTCCACCTCTACAGTTCTGGAATCAGGGTGGTGTGCTACCTCACCCGGTTTACCCTGGATGGCAGGGCTTCTCCCACTCCGCCCACTGAGCAACCTTCCCAATGTCATTCACCGCGTGGCATCAGGTGGAGTTTCTCTGGCAAGGGCTTTAGGCTTTAGGCAGCCTCTGCAGCCAGCCCAGGGCCTCCAGGGTTCCTCTCGCTCTCTTTGGTCCCGAGTCCTACACTCAGACTGGCAGTATGAGACCCCCACTCTCTACTCCCAAGTTCAGGGCTCTCCCACACCCTTCGCTGCTCACGTTTTCCCATTTAAAGCTGAAAATCCCAGGGTTGAAATGGGACCTTGGGATGAACGCATGAGAAGGGCACTCGCTACACTCTCCAAGGATCCTTCCCTGGTTCTTCCAACATCTAAGAAAACATGTTAATTTGGTGCTAATATGTTTTTAGCAGTTTCTAAGCCTGGTTTATTTTATCATCATGGTGAGCAAAGACAGCAGGCTGGGTCAAAGGCAGGATGCAGCCCTGTGTGTCAACGGATTGTGCTTTCCTCAAGGCAATGTTTCTTGACCTGTGTGAGTCTCGACCCCCTTGGGGTTGAATGACCCTTTCACAGGGGTCACCCAAGACCATCAGAAAACACATATATTTACATTATAATTCATAACAGTGGGAAAATTATAGTTATGAAATAGCAATGAAATTAATTGTATGGTTGGGGGTCCCTGCAACATGAGCGTTAGGAAGGTTGAGCACCACTGCTCTATGTGACTTTCTTTCATGGCAGGAGACATCGCTGGCTCCTCCATTCTCACCCTCCAGCATCCCCCTTCACCTTCCCACCCTCCCATCTCCACCCTCCCCTACACCTCCACCCCTTCACCTTCCCACACTCCCATCTCCACCATCCCCTACACCCCACCCCCTTCACCTTCCCACCCTCTCATCTCCACCCTCCCCTACACCTCCACCCCTTCACCTTCCCACCCTCCCCTACACCCCCACCCCTTCACCTTCCCACACTCCCATCTCCACCATCCCCTACACCCCACCCCCTTCACCTTCCCACCCTCCCATCTCCACCCTCCCCTACACCTCCACCCCTTCACCTTCCCACCCTCCCCTACACCCCCACCCCTTCACCTTCCCACCCTCCCATCTCCACCATCCCCTACATCCCCATTCCATTGTGCTCTGAGGACAGTTTTCCTTTTGAATGAAAGTTGCTTAAGGTTTGTTTATTTAAGGAAAATTTAAGTCAGGGGTATTGCAGTCAGCTTCAGTTGTCTCATGCATTTATCTAAGTTATTTTAATATCAATAAAAACTCAGAAGTCAGACATAAGAGTAAAAACTTAATAGATTCAAAGAGCTGATCCTTACTCTCCACCCTTCCAGATCAAAAGGCCTTGAATCTTTCTAAGCCCCTCCCTATATCTCCCTGTGCCCCTCTATCTGGGTCCTCCTAAACCTCTATAGCTACGTCCAGTCAACCAATCACTGACTCCACCCTCTGATCACAGTAAACTTTATTATCAGTCTCAGGGTGTCAGTCCAAACAAATATCCTGCAACTTTTGTCACCTACACAAACCTAGAGTCATCTGGGAAGAGACAACTTCAACTGAAGAATTGCCCAGCTCAAATCAGCATGAAGCCACTTCCATAAGACATTTTCTTAATTGATAGTTGATGTAGGACGCGGCCCACTGTGGGCAGTGACACTCCTAGGCAGGTAGATCTAAGCTATCTAAGAAGGGTATCTGAGCAAGCCAGTAAGCAGTGTTCCTCCATGACCTCTGCTTCAGTTCCTGCCTCCCTGCTCCTGCCCTGCTTGAGTTCCTGCCCCAACTTCCCTCAGTGATGGTCTGTTACTGGGAAATATAAGATGAGACAAATCCTTCCCTCCCCATGTTTCTTTTAGCTATGGTGTTTATCATATAGAGAAGCAACATGCAAGGGGTCAGAGAACAAGCCAGCAAATGTGCCTGAGATGAGACCACCACCCTGTCTGTTCATGGCCTGAAACAGAGACCATGCACATCTACAAAAGCCTAGAAAATTTCCTCTTTAGGCTTTCCAGAAAGGTTTGCCTATACTGGGAGGAAAAGAGCATCTGGGAAGGGCAGACATGAGGAAGGAGGCCAAATTTAAATTGTCAGAGTGAGCGGTGGGGGGAAGTGTGAGGCCTAGCCACTTCACTGACAACCAAGTCTCATCTCCTGATGGAACTTCAGTGGCCTCGGCTGTAAAATGGGAAGGGAGACCCCTGGCGTGAGCCCCAGGAAGCACAAGACGGTGGAGTCTGGAAGGCTCAGCTCAGTCCCAGCGCAGAGCCCCCAGCCAGGAAGGTTACAATACAGATAGAAACCCCACCTTTACCACTGGATGCAGACTTCTCAGAGGACAGGAATGTTTCCAACCCAGAAAAAAATATGACCCCCAGAAGTCATTGGCCTTAAACAAGTGACCCAAAATTGAAAAAGGCTCAGGAAATCGTGACTGCCCTTAGGGCTGGGATGGGAAGGTGAGGTCTGGAAGGTGCAGGGAGAAGAGATGAGGTTGCTAAGCAACACATCCTTATACTGGAGTTGGCAGACATGGCCCAGGAACCAGGACATCTCTCACTCCTGAGCGCTCCAAGGTCACCTTCAAGGCAGGTCCATCACGGCCACCTTGGGGGAGCAATCTGGGAAAGCAGAAATAACAGAAGGAGCCTTGCCCAGTGGGTGAGATAGACTCTGAATGACTTCCCTACAGGCCAGCCCCTCACTTACTGGGGCCTGGGTCCTTTTACGCCAGAACTGTGTGTGACCTCAATGGTTGGACGGGGCAAACCCCAGACTCAACCAAGTGAGACTGGTCCGAAGCTATGGATAAACAGATAGGGGATGTTCCCTGCATCCTATGAGCTTTTGAGTTAGACTCTAATCATGACTACCACCCTTACCACCACCTGCGTGTCCCTGAACTTCACCGAAGTCAGACCTCCATCTGTCAACGTTTCCCACAAACAAAAAGTAGCACAAAGCAAGACACAATTGTGTGTAGTCTCGATATGGAGTAAATATTTACCTTGTGTAAGACAGTTCTGAGGTCTCAGAAAATGACCGCAGAACCCAGAGTATTGGCAAGACAAAAAGATTTACTTCCATAGAAGGATTTGTAGTCCGCTACAGCAAGCAAGCAAATATCCAAACACAAAAGGGTCCCATGCCTCACTCTGAGTAGTCCCAGCTCAGCTTACATTCCCATGCGATTGGCTAACAGAGCAGTGCAGTCTCTGGGAAGACTCAAAGAAGGGCTGACCATGCAGGAATTTGAATTTCTGCCCAGTGGCTTCTGGACATTTTTTAGGGAGTTTTGTCTTGTTTAGCCCTTCGATGAGAAAGGCAGCACAATTTGTTCACATTTCCCACACTTTAAAATAAGCTTTCCCCATGGCAGCTGGCTTCTCCCTGAGTCCTGTGCGGAACCAGCCCCTTGCGCGGACCAAAAAATCTCTTTTAGCCTTGGCCCCTAAAGTCGAGTTTTTCTGCAGTTTATCCAAGGAAAGAGTCAGCTGAAACAAACAGAGTTACCCTTCCAAAAGAATAAAAAAAAAGCTGAGACTCTCCCCAGGTTATCAATCTGCCTGACCTTTCCAGCCAATTAACACAGCAGAAGGTCAATGACCATGCCTCATTGGTCACATTTGGGCCACAAGGCATTCTGGGAAATGTAGTCTTTATTCCAGGCTACTAGGTCACTACTATGGGGGCAGAAGCAGACTCTGAAGAGCCCTCAACCTTGTGGCAGAGAATCAACAAGGGTGATGTCCTATATGTAATGGTCTGTCCTGTCCCTTTAAGAGACAAGCCCCACCCACTCCCTCCCCCATCTATTGAGGCAAGAAGATCTTCTTCCTTCTGCTTCCAGCTTCCAGCCTGAGTTCCTTCCTGAAGAGGCAGATTCTGCCTCTCTCCCTTCCCCCCAACCCTGCAATGCCTGCCTAATAGGTCTCTGTTTCTCTTCTACCTTGCGACTTTTTGCCTGGGACCAGCTGCCTTCGTGGCCCGCCGTGGTCTCATGCCTGCTGCCCACTGCTGCCACTCAGGGACCTGCGGCATTTTATTTTTACCGTAACATTTGGAGGCTCTCTCTACGTTTCCAGAACCCTGGGCTCGGGAACCAGGTTTTTTCACAACAGCTCTGCGTTTTATCTGCTTAAACACTAATCTCTACGCACATCAGCAGCTTCGGTAGTGAGTTTTCCCCTTCCGGTCAGCCAACCACAGCCTTCAGGCTACGGTTGAGTCCTTCGCTGACTTCATTTCATCTCTGGTTGCTTCCCATAGCTAAAAATGTGATTGGACAGCCCAGGGCTTGTCCACCCGCGCTAACACTGCACACTGTGTGGTGCATTCAATTTGGAGCCCAGGGTTCCTCAGATTGTTCTTTCTCCTTTCTTTTTCTTTTCTTTTCTTTTGGACCACTTGTAAGTGGTCCCTGCCGTGAGAGACCGCTTGGAGCGGCCTCTCGCCTCTTCGGCTTCTGAGTCGCCCGGACCAGAGCCAGTCAGGCTTTAATACCCTGCCTGCGAGAAAAGATGTCTTCCTGTAGGCTTTGTAGTGTCGCTGTTTCATCCACAACCCGCCTATAGAGAGAAGACGTCCTCCTATAGGCCCTGTGGTGTTTTTGCGTTGTCAGCTATGGTATAAACCCTCAAACTATCAGCCACCCACCTGTGAACGCTCCGCCAGTGTCCTGCCAGCTCCACTTTTCCTCACACTATCCCTACCACCACTACCACGGATTCCACAGAAACCAACAAGATTAGTCGAACCCGTGAGGCAGCTGTTTTCAATTCCAGCCTTCCTGCCATGGCCTGTGGTACAGCAGCTTGGCAATAGGGCAGATCACGCCTCTAGTTCTCTCTTGTTATTATGTTTAAAACTCCAATGGCTCAAAACAATGTGGTGTCTCCATACTACATGTGACCACTGCCATTTTAACTGAGGTCAGGTGACCTCACCGCCATCTTAACTGATGGCCAAGTCAGGTAACCAAGTCCTGCCATCTTTACTGAGGTATTCTCTGCCTGGTTCCCCAGTGCTGACTCTGTTGCATGTGTGTTTTGTGCAGTGGCATGCCTTTGGTAGGGCCCACGAAGCATCCACTTCACCCAGTTCCTGTTCACTCTGTGTGTATGTGCACATACATGTAACTTGAATGCACCTATGTTTACTGTTAAATGTTATAATTGCCTGTTCATTGTATCTAATTTCAGACTACAAAGCAATAAGTCTCAGTTTTTAAATTGGTATGTACTTTTAAGTCTCTTAATCCAACACTGCTTTACCTGTTGACAGCCAGTACAGCCACGCTCAGACTCAGCTCTCCAGGCAGACTCTATATTTTAGTTATAAGTCATCTATATCCAGTAAACAGCCCTCAGCTGCTCAGAGATCTGGGGAATATGGCATTTAAATATTTAATTATTTAAAAAAAACTTTTCATAACAGAAGGAGACAGGTTGGCTCCTAGCAGCAGCACTCTATTTCCTCCAAAGAAGACAGAAGACAAATGGGCACAAAACAATGGCCATCTGCAATTTGTTTCAACTGCCAAGCACCGACCACTGGTCAAAACTGCCTTTTTCTAAACTGAAGATCTCCAGACAGTGGAGAGAATTACCGGAATTGACAGCCTAGTTGCTCAGGTCAAGGTAGGCTTGTCTTCCTACAGATTTCTTAGCCCACAGAATCTTCTGGAGCCTGGCAGTCCCCGTGCTAAACAGCAAAAGGCAAATATGACCCTCGGGAACCATGGAGGACCCAAGAAGTAGCTCTAGGTGTCAACCAAGTAAGTTCTCTGTCGCTTTTTAATCAATAACTCAAGTAAAATTTTATTCTTCTTAAAGATCTCTGATTCAGTTTGACAGCTGAGAGGTTTTGTCAGTTTAAAAAGACAATCTCACCAATCAAATTTCAGCAAAACACAAATACAAGTTATTAAGGCATGTACCTGCAAGTTATAAAGGTGTGAGGACGGGTGCATGCTATCAGATTTTCCTCTCACGTTGCCTTCCATAGTCTTAAAGATACTTTTCATTATCAAAAACATCTGTCACAGTCATTCTGCTGCTGTTTAAAACTTATGTTTTCACAAACTCAAAAAATTCTTGTGAGTTCCAGGGAGCTGAATTAAAGGATCTACCTTAAACAGGTAAGATACACCCCTCTCAATTCCCTGCTCCTAAATTTTTTTTTCCTAAACTTAATTTTGTCGTCTGTTCTGCCAATACCTTAAACAGGTGTAAGAGACACCAGACATTTTCATACCCCAAACACTGGATAGGAGCAAAGAGACTAGTACCCCAAGATGTGACCAGCACCCAGCTTTCTCAGGTCCCCCCGCCACCAAGATGATGCCCACAATTAAGCAGGAAGCAGTCTTGAGAATTCACTATCCCAATTTCTTTAACCTGTTGTGCCTAACCTCCTGCCTTTTTATTATTTAAAAAAAGAGATGGAAATGTAATGGTCTGTCCTGTCCCTTTAAGAGACAAACCCCACCCACTTCCTCACCTGTCCAGTAGGCAAGCAGATCTTCCTTCTGCTTCCAGCCTGAGCTCCTTCTTTTCTGTCTCTTTCCTGAAGATGCAGCTTCTGCCTCTCTCCCTTCCCTTCTCCCCTTCCCCCCTTTCCATTTCCCCTCCATAAACCCACTAAATAAATACCCACTTTCTCTGCATGGAGTGCCTAATAGGTCTTTGTCTCTTACCCACCATGTGGCTCCCTGCCTGGGACTGGCTGCCTTCAGGACCTGCCATGGTCTCGTGGCCCGCTGCCCACTGCCACCACTCGGGGACCTGCAGCATTTTCCCATAATACTATGCTCCATGATTGATGAGTGGCCCATAGCGCTTGTAGTCACACATCTCTAAATTAACTATCTATGAGGGTGGGGAAGGAAAAACCTAGAAAAAAAATATTTACTGTAGTTCTGGAAATCATATTACTGTAGCTTCAGGGGTTGTCACAGTTCAGACGAAATGGGAGAGTTTTACAAAATGACATAGCCCTGACTAACAGCCAATAGGCCCCACACAACTGTGAATGAGCTGGCCATACAGCCTGACCAGGTCCTCCAGCTGGAGGCCAACAGCTGGCTCTGGTGGATTCAAGCACTCTGTAGATGGAAAAGTGAAGGGGTTGAGGCCCCTACAGCCATGGGGTCAACATCCTGGGACACCCAGGGAACTTGGGTCTTCTGCTATCATGCTGGGGCCTCCTACCCCAGGCATCTGCAATACTGCTGAGCTGAAGGGATCCTGGATCACCGCTCAGTGTAATGAGACTCCAACCTCTGCAGAAAGTGCTGACTGGAGCCGCGGGGTACCATCTGCCACCTGCTAAAAATACACCTCTCCTCCACCTGCAGGTGCAGCCATCAGGGGCCCGGGCTGTTTTTTAGCACTGGGTAAGCAGGAGACAACTGACTCCCAGATTATCAACCTATCTAGATGTATGGGAACTTGTCTCCAGGAGGGTCACACGTGGACCGCATATCATCCCCAAAACTCCTTCCTCAGTCTCCTGTCACAGGGCACAGTGACCTCCACTTTCTGGAATTCAGCCTCCCGTGATTGTTCAGGATGTAGCCATTGTTCACTAGAATATAACACATGGCCTCTACCGTCCTTGTCCTCCCTGAAGCTTCACAGGCACGGTCCTCACGGTCCTCACGGTCCTCACGGTACTCACGGTACTCACGGTACTCACGGTACTCAGGGTCCTCAGCACTTTCAGGTCCACGCTCTCACCAGAACGGCCCATTACGCTCTGCTTACGGCACCCTAACCGTTCTCTGGCCTGTGTCCCTCCTGAAAACCACTTCCAAAGGCCTACAAATGGCATGAGCATGTTTATCACATCAGTGGCCCCACTTCTTAGTATACTGTGTGTGTGTGTGTGTGTGTGTGTGTGTGTGTGTGTGTGTGTGTGTGTGTGTGTGTAGGTTAGAGAACGGACCTTTGGAGTCGGCTGTCTCCTTCCACCATGTGGATCCTGAGGATGAGACTCGGGTCATCAGGGTTGAGGGCAGGTTCTCCCACGTCATCTTGCTGGCCCAATAGTTTTGTTTACTATCTTGATCGACAAGGTCACAGTTTCAGGACTGCATATGTGTGAAATGACTTACCAGATTAGGGTCATTGGCGTGGCTCAGTGGGTGAAGGTGCTCTCTGCCAATGCTGACGGCTGAGTTTAACCAGTGACTCACACACGGTGGGAGAAGAGAACCAACTCTATCAGCTGCCCTCTGACTTCCTCAAGGTCACTGTGGTTTACATACACACAATAAACAAACAAGTAAGTAAATAAATATGCTTTTGAAAACTTATCAATCTACACGTTTTGCAAATGTGTGGTCTACCAATTTTAGTACCATGAAGTTAGAGCAGAAAGCCACCTGCCACACCTTAGAAACAACCTTTCCAAGTTTCACGCTGACTGCCGTGTAGGCGGCTCAGGCTAGGAAATGAAACAGTCTTTTCTTAGAGTAAGTTAAAAGTAAGAAAAGATTACCATATACGGGCAAAACTAGGATTTGAATCTTCACGATGTGTACCTTGCGTTAGTCAGGATGATGCTGAGGAAATGTCCTAACCGGAGCTAAGTATGGAGGCTCTGGGCTTTCTACCCAGCTATGCCCTCCTCTCTACTCTCCTTCTGAGTGAGCCTTTTACCAAGCCTGGAAGCCCCACCCATGAGATGGTGCCCCCCGCCTCAGCCACACACGATCAGGACGTGTCTTCCTTCTTCAGCTAAGCCTCTATAGAAATGTCCTCACAGATTTACCAGATGTGTGTCTCCTAAGTGATTCCAAAAACCAGTCAAGCTGATCATGAAGAATAACCATTACCATCTGCCCCTCATCAACACCACACCCAAGCTTTACCATGATATCCCACTCCTGGTCAGTAAAGGTTCATGGCCATCTCAACGCAAAGTTTACTCAGTTCATCTGTAAGAGGCCCCAGAATCTTAACAGTTCTAAAATTATTTAAAAGCCCAGAGTCCGTTCTTAACAGTGAGGCTCCGTAAACTCAGAAGGTAAGTTATGTTACCACAGGACAACGGCACTGAATAAATGTCCCCATTTCAGAAGGAAGAATGGAAGAACCTCTCCAGCATGCTGGGTCCCTCACCATGACTTAGGTGTCACCCTCACAGCCTTATGAAACATCCTCCCAGAATCTCTGTGTAGACGCCGCCATCAGGCCTCAAGCTGCCTGACCTCGGCAGCCTGCTCAAATCTCGTCACAACCCTCTATGACTCTGTAGATTTTCTCCATTCTTCTTGCCCACAAGCCCAGCAGCATGTAGACCACACTACCAAGCTTTAATGCTAGTTCAAGGCACAGTCTGACCACCTGCTACCACGCTGCCAGATTCCGTATCTTGGCAACCAACTCTGGAAAAACACCTCCTCAGGCGGTTGTTTCCCGGCACAGGACCCCTTCAGCAGCAATCTCAATTTCGCCCCTGTCTTTCCAAAACATTTGAATTTTCACAGACTGGAGCCTTCAGCAGGCTGCTTCTTCCCTATTGTCCCCTTTATTGCCCCTGATCCCCTTGATAACTAAAGATCCTTTGTGCCCCAACCTAGTGAGGATCCGTAAGTGTGAGTGCGCTCTGTTCCACACCAAAATAAACACTCTTTCCCACGTCTCTCTTGTTTTCTCACTGCGGAGCTGACCGAAAGCAGGGAGCAGTAACCATGCCACCACCTGGATGTTGTGTTGATCTAAAAGGCCCTCCCTTCAGAACTCAGCTTCCTTAGAATTTCCAGGAAAGAATGCAGCTCTTGTTCACCAGTACATAACATTCATGCCCCCCCCATCCCTCGAGTCCTTGCTGCCCTCGAAGTCTCCTGAGCATGCTCATTACTGCCCTCACTCTTCTCAACACTCCCGCAGAAAGGCTATGTTAACTATGTCCTGCTGACAGCTGGGAGATTCTCCAGTTCACGGCAATAATTCTTCCACCTCCCTCCCAAGAACCACTTCCAAAACCCCGCAATCCACATGACCATGTTTACCACAGCAACAACCCCACTCCTTGCCACACACTCCGTGTGGTGTTGAGGAGGGTGGCAGTGTATGCGTCCTACGTGCACATGGGCATAAGAAGTCTACAGAAGTGTACCCGTGTGGATGGCATGTGCCTTTTCTTCATGCCCTGCATACTCAGACCCTTCCTAGACCTCAGTTTCATGGCGGTGGTTCCTGGAGTCCCTTTCAGTCACAGCTTTGCCATGACTTCTTTGTGACGGCCACAGCTACATCTGCTTCAGTATCCAACCTTAACTCAGTGATTCTCAGCCAAGAGTGGATATGTCCCCCAGGGACATTTGGCAATGTCGAGGGAAACTTCTATCATTCTAGACTCATGGTGTTTCAGCAAAAGATGGCCCGATCCCCAATACATAGATGGCTGTAGCTGATCCTCTGAAGTGGGGCAGAGTAGCCAGATGTCACTTGTCTCCACTTCACAAGTGTGTCAGAGGAAGGCGTACATGAACGATCCTCCTCTTGGGGAAAAGACGA
The DNA here is from genome assembly GCF_982192425.1 of Myodes glareolus. Taxonomy (NCBI): domain Eukaryota; kingdom Metazoa; phylum Chordata; class Mammalia; order Rodentia; family Cricetidae; genus Myodes; species Myodes glareolus. The sequence goes on along the minus strand of NC_142035.1, from coordinate 12,568,159 downwards.
CAGGTATGATGGTGTCCCTGCTCTGCTCACTCCTACGGGACATCTTCCCCCAGCTCTTGACCCCAGGACAGGGCTCAGCAACAGTAGCTCCCCTCAAAACAGCTGAATGCCACACCCTCAACCCATTCTTAAGGTGAAGAAGCTGAGGCTTCTGAGGCCCAGGAGGCCACGTTCTGATAGTCTGAAGTTAGAGCTCTTTCCAGGACCCCTCTGTAGGATCTTCCTCTTAGCATGTTCTCCCTGGGACATGATGCTCTGAAGAGACCCAAGGGAGCCCTAGAATCTGGGCTATTCACTCAGATTCTCCTTCATTTCACATATGTGATAGTCCAGAGTGTCTTTGATACCATCCCATTCTTAAGACAAGGAAGCTGAGCCCACCTTTATCCCAACACTCGGGACACAGAGGCAGGAGGCTCTCTGAGTACTGTGAGATGTCTTTCTGTATGTGGTGAATTTGTGTTGCTCTCATTGGTTGATAAATGAAGTGGCTTTGGCAAGATAGAATAGAGCCAGGCGGGAAATCCAAGAAGAGATACAGAGGGAAAGGGCAGAGTTTGAGAGAGGTGCCATCTAGACACTCAGAAAGCAAGACATGTAGAAAATGAGATAACAAGGGGCTGGAGAGATGGCTCGGCGGTTAAGAGCATTGCCTGCCCTTCCAAAATCCTGAGTTCAATTCCCAGCAACCACATGGTGGCTCACAACCATCTGTAATGAGGTCTGGTGCCCTCTTCTGGCCTGCAGGCATACACGCAGGAAGAATATTGTATACATAATAAATAAATAAATAAATAAGAAAATGAGATAACAAGTCACAAACCATGTGGCAAAGCATAGGTAAGAAATATGGGTTCATTTAAATGTAAGAACTATTAAGCCTTTGAGGGGTTACTCAGGAACTGGCAGGTGGGAGAGAAACCTCTGATTACTTCTGAGTTCCAGGCCAGCCTGGTCTACAGAGTATGTTCCAGGCTAGCCTGGTCTATAGAATGAATTTCAGGACAGTCAAGGCTACAACACTGAGACCCTGTCTCAGAAACAAATGAACAGACAAAAAGACGAGGAAACTACAGCCCAGAAGGGCAGCTAAAGAGGCTCTAGCTTCTGGAAGCAGAGCCCAGGGGACAACCTGGTACTGCCAGGGTGCTTCTGTATGCTCTTGTTTAATCACCGTAGCTCAACACATGCATATCTTTTGGATTTTTTTAATCAGTTGTTTACTTATTGAGGATAATCTCAAACTCTCTCTGTAGCCAAGGATGGCTTTGAAATTCTGACCCTCCTGCCTCCACCTCTCTAGTGCTGGAATTGCAGGCTTGCAGCACCATGCCCAGTTTCTGAGATGCTGGGGAACGCGAGCAGGGGCACACGCTCTTGGCAAGTACCCTGCCCCAGGTGTTCGTAATGAGCTTGCATTTGTGACTCAGTGGGCCCTGAGTCTCCCCCTTGCTCTCAGATCCACAGAGAACCACACACAGCATGTACCCACTCCTCACCACACTGTCCACATGCACGTCTGTGCTGGGCCTCCTCCCTCCCTCACGCCTGAGAAGGATGAGTGAATAGCCCTCTATTCTGAGGTGGAGGGGGCATCTTACTGTCTCTGCTCAGGATTCTAACAGCATCGGTCCCTGAGTTGACCACGATGCCTGTCTGTAGCTCCCCACCTCCCATCCTTATCCTTTATTCTCGAACATGCTTTTCTGGGCTCCGTGCACCAGTGTAAATCATTCTGTACAATTATTTGTAATTAAGGGAGAATATGTGTTCTGGGCTTCAAGATTAGCTATATTTTGCCGAAATAAATCCGCATCAGTACACTGGCCCAGGAGGCAGCACGGAACACAATTAACTTTCTTCTAACTTAACAGGGGTTTATGTAGCTGTTTTCATAATCGTAATATCTCAAGACGTATAAACATTTTTCCCCTAATGTAATTGTGTTCCACCAACAAGACAGCTTGGGTTTAAATGAAGGCTCAGGCAGTATTGGCTTTGGGGCTGTATTAAACAGAGGATCCTGGAATTCTGCTTTCAAGCCTGTGGATAGCCATCCTCACACAGGTGCTTCCCCTTCACCCTCGAGGGGGCCTTCAGAAACCCCAGCAAGCTGGGAGAGACACGTGTACCCCAACTTGGCCACCCCACCCCTGGGCCTCAGAGCATCCTGGCTTCTCCCAGACCTTCCTCATTATTTTCCTTGTTTTTTAACCCGTCTCCTTCCCACGGCGATTTGATAGAAACCCATCCAAAGCTTGAGTTTTACAGTCTCATGAAATCATGTCTGTTTTACGTTTCAGCTCAAATCCGGCCAGAAAGGGGCCATACCAAAACCACTCGGAGGAGAAAACGCAGGAAGACAGCTGAGTGAGCTTCTCCGCGGACGGCTACTGAGGAGGACGCAGAAGGAAGAACGCTGCTGTGTGTGCCAAAAGAGAGGTTCTTGTGTGTTCACACCCACCACGGGAGGGAGTTGGGGCTGCCTGCCGGGCATGACAGGCTGACTGCCCAGCTCGACGGTCATGGTAGGACATGTCACAAAGCATGCAGGATACAGGAGAAAAGATGTCCTATATGGAACCATTGGAAGCGGCAGGGACTGGAGATGAAGGTCCTGGGGACCAGACCGGAGTCAAGTGACCTCCCAAGCTGAGGACAGCTAAGCTGCAAGGACTCTCCTGTCTCCAGCAGGCACTGAGACTCCGAATGGGGCCGCCAGTCCCCAGTTGCCTGGTGTTCTGGTTTCATTTCTGTTCCTGTGATAAAACACTCTAATAAAAAACAAATTAGGGGGAGGGGGCTTATTTCTGTTTAAAATTCCAGGTTATAGCCATCACTGTGGCAAAGCCTAGTAAGGAACTCCAGTTAACCCTATCACATCTGCAGTCAAGAGCAGAGAGAAGGACCATGTATGTGATCGCTTGCCAGCCTGCTAGCCCCTTTGTGCTCAGCTCGAATTCTCCATTCATCTACAGATGAGGACCCCTGCCTAGGAAATGGCACCTCCCACAGTGGGCTGGGTCTTCACACATCATTAACTTAATTAAAATATTCCCCCATAGGCCAACCCAATACAGACAATGCCTCATTGAGAGTCTCTTCCTGGGTCATTCAAGTTGTTTGAAGTTGACAGTAAAGCTAACCCTATCCAGGAGCATGAGGCCCTTGGGGCTCGCTGGAAATAATGGTAAAACATAGCCAAAAGGTACTACAGATTCTCAGGTCCCTCGGGTCCCTGGGATAGGCCCTGCCTGCAGTGACTGCAGAGGCGCGCGCGCGCACGCACACACACACACACACACACACACACACACACACACGCACGCACGCACTGGCACTCCCAGGCTACACTTGCCCCTCTTTTTGAGGGAAAGATTGTACATACTCTGCCATCCCCACATCTGGTCTTCCAACAACAACAAACAAGAGGCAGCCAAATGACCAAACAACAGCATCCCAGCTCGGTTCCCCTTCCCTCATGAACACAGCTGACTCCCCCATGATTGGATTGTGCTTCCTTCATGGAGACAGAAGAATGGTCTAGAATCTTATTTTGCAGGCCTCACTTTGGGAAAGCAGGGCCTCCCACAGTTAAGGCCTGAAGGAGTATGGCATATGGTAACAGATTCATTTTTAAATCCTTTTTTGCCCTTAAACACACACATAGCAAATTCTCCTGGAATTAGAAAAAAATTGAATTTCAGATCAACAAAAAATAAAATTTTTATATAAATATGTACCGAACATTGCTTGGGACAGAGTTATACTAAAATAAATTAATTCGTTATTTATCTGAAATTCAAATTTAACTGAAAATTTTGAATTTAAATTTATCTATCAGTTCTACATACACACACACACATTTTTCTCTGGATGAAATTTTATCTAGGGGAATGGAAAGGACAGAAAACCACCCAACCTTTAGGACCCTGAGGCCCCTCCACAGACTCTGAAAGTGAAGTTAGAAAAAGAATCACTGGTGCCATGGACGGGGTGTTTTTGTCAGCCGGTCTGGTCTGTGACCTTGGATTCCACCTGTTCCAAACCCGGCTGTTGGTCAATTTTCTCATATGCTTGAGTCTGGGTTTCGGCTTGTGTCTGTCACACCCACTCTCCCCCCCACAGTGTGCCCTTTGAACCCCCTCCCCCCCACGGGCTGCTCTGGAGCTCAGTCCGATGGTGACAGGGCACCAGCAACACTGGCTTTTCATGGCCTCCACTGGAGTCATTTACCTTGTAACTCATGATGAAGGGATCCTCTCTGGGACTCCAGCTCCTTCCCCAGGGGGTGGGCATAAGCTATAGCAAAGCCTCTTCGAGACAATAGAAAGGGGCCAGGCACGTGCAGAGAGGTCCTAGCACTATGGCAGCACCATGGAGGAGAGAGAGCCAATCACGATAGCTGCCATGGCATGGAACTTAGAGCTGTGAGATGGTGGACTGGCCCGAGGACATGCTGGACACTTGCATATGACAAATGCTCCCTCCCCGCCTTCCCAGGCCAGCCTCGTATTTCCTAGGGCAGGGGATGCGGGCTTGAGGCTGATACTCAGATAGATCTGCTATTTTGTTTTATCCCTTTTGTTTTTTTCCACACTAACTTAAGACTTCTACAATGCTAATTACACATTCTGTTTCTAAACTTACCCATTGAGTGACGAGTTAGCTATAAAAATCCTGAGTGGGAGAGCAGCCCCGAGCCACAGTGTGAAGACAGAGGACTGGGTGTGCATAAGTGTGCCTGTGCCCACACTGTGACTCACAAACTGTGCTCTAGGTGGCCTGGTTAGTGTCCCTGCACACCACCAGGAGACCACCGCCATGTGTTACATTTCTTTCTTGTGCTTTGGATGGAGGAGCTCCATGCCCACCAAAGTCACAGAACTAGGTGCCAGGGTGACGCTGCCCATGGTCCATGGCAGTGGGAAGGTTGACTCATGGCAAGAACTGGGTATGGTTTTCTCTGTAGCTCCTCAAGCTGATGTTGGAGAAAACAAGTTTTGTTATTGAGTAACTTGGGGTTCTGTCTTTGAGGTTCTTAGTCTCATTGATAAAAGAATTAGAAATAGACTTGGCAGAAAATTCAAGGACAATTTGTTAGAGTTTAAAGGAAAAATTCCCAGCTGGCCTAGCTGTAAATCTTGGCAGTTTCCTCCGGGAGGGAGACAGAGAAGAGAGAGAGAAAGCCAACCACATGTCGGATGAGCAGCTTCCTTGTAGACAAGCAAGCACATGGCAGAGCTGAATGGCTTCAGAGAAAAGGAATGAGAAGGCCCAGAGTATCCAGAAAACTGTGCCCAGGCTTTGGCCAGCTTCCAAAAGACAAAGAGAGAAAAATAGAGGAGGGAAAGCCGAACTTTCTGGGAGGCTCTGCAGCACTACAGGGTGGATACTCTACCAGCCTCGCCAGAGGGAGGGGCTCCTGAGAAGGCAAGGTCAGGTCTCATTAAGGGGTTAATTAGTCCTCCCCTCTCCCTGTTGGAGAATTGACAGGCTCCACTGGGTTAACTCTTAAAGGGAAGAGACAGCCTTATGCCATGTTCAAGGCTTAGAATATCGGGTCTCCACCCCGGTTCAGACATAGAATTTAGGTTCTTTTAACTTGGAGGAGGTAGCTTTGCCTGAACTGAGCTCAACCACAAACTCCCAGGTGCTTCCATCTTCTCGTGAGGTAATTTTAATCCTGAGGAGTGGCCACGCTGGCAGTTGACTGTCTAGTGTTATCAGGGAAGTGGGATGTAGGATCCTAATAGACCTTCAAGATTGCTAGGGCTACTACACAGTTTGGTGGTTCAGCTCAGTTTGCTTTAACTATTTGAACCTGGCTTCTTCTGCACAGCCTTTATCTTTGAACTCACATAAGTCGGTCATCTGCTTGGGGAGGGGTTGCTGAGGCTCAGATCCTGTTCTATAGATGTGGCGAAGGAATCTCTTTAAGAGCTGTTTGAACAATGTGGGTGACTGTCCCTCAGGGAGCTTCCCATTTAGTGCTTCAATGCTGCTGGGTTTTTGGTGGTGATGGTGATGGTGGTGATGGTGGTGATGGTGGTGACAGGGGTGATGGTGGTGGCGGTGGTGATGGTGGTGATGGTGATGATGGTGGTCATGGTAGTGATGGTGGTGGTGGTGGTGGTGGTGGTGGTGGTGGTGGTGGTGATGGTGATGGTGGTGATGATGGTGGTGGTGGTGGTGATGATGATGGTGGTGACAGGGGTGATGGTGGTAGTGGTGGTGATGGTGGTGGTGGTGGTGATGGTGGTAGTGATGGTGGTGATGGTGATGATGATGATGGTGGTGGTGGCGGTGGTGGTGATGGTGGTGGTGATGGTGGTGATGGTGGTGGTGGTGGTGATGGTGGTGACAGGGGTGATGGTGGTGGTTGTGGTGGTGGTGATGGTGGTGACAGGGGTGATGGTGGTGCTGGTGGTGATGGTGGTGGTGGTGGTGATGATGATGGTGGTGATGATGATGGTGGTGATGATGGTGGTGATGGTGGTGATGGTGGTGGTGGTGGTGGTGATGGTGGTGATGGTGGCGCTGGCGGTGGTGGTGGCGGTAGTAGTGGTAGCTGGCTCCCCTTTTCTTTTTGCCCACCAGCCCCACCTAGCCCTCCTCTAACTAGCTATTGGCCATTCAGTTTTTTATTAGACTAATCAGGTGCCTTAGGCAAGCAAGGAAAAACTATGACTTTACATAGTTAAACAAATGTAGGGTAAAGAAATGTAACACATCTTTACATAGTTAAACAATTATTCTGCCACACACAAAAAATTGTAACACATCTTTATTTTTAGTTAAACAAATAGTCTATTCCACAACATATATCCCTACTAAGCATCTTCTTAGCAATAAGTAAGTCCTAAGTCCATGGGGGGGCAAAGAATCAAGGGGTCAAAATCTAGCCAATCAGAGTGCCTCATTTCTCTGACTCTGCTGATTGGGTCAGGGTTGTACCTGTGACTTGCTGGGGTGGTTTGAATAGGAATGACCTGCATAGACTCCTGAGTAAGAATGTCCACAAGGAGGGACACTAGCAAGGGGTGTCGCCTTGTTGGAGGAAGTGCATCACTGTGGAGGCAGGCTTTGAGGTCTCAAGAGAGGTCTTATGTGACAGTCTCTATCTGCTTCCTGTCAGATCAGATGTAAAACTCTCGGCTTCTTCTCCAGCACCATATCTGCCTGCACACTGCCATGATCCCTGCCATGACAATAATGGACTAATGGTCCGGAACTGTAAGACAGCCCCGGTGAGGTGTCTTCCTCTAGAAGAGTTGTGTGGTCATGCTGTCTCCTAACTTTAAATCCTAACTAAAAGAGCTGAGTCTAGTCACTCCAGACCTAGGACTCACAGCTTTTCATCTGTGTGGGGATGGAGGTGGCTGTCATCTGCAGGGGTGGCTGAGACAGGAGGCTCTTATTCCCAGGTGCTTAGGGTCCTTCCTACTGCTCCAGAGGGAGGTCGGTGTCCTGGTTAGTTTTCACTATCAACTTAACACAATCTAGAGTCACCTGGGAAGAGGGAACCTCAACTGAGGGATTATCAAGGTCAGCTTCACCATCAGCCACGTCTGAGAGGCATTGTCTTGGTTGCTAAGTGATGCAGGAGAGCCCGGCCCACTGTAGGCGTCACCATTCCCAGGCAGGTGATCTTGGGCTTCGAAAGAAAGTTCACTGAGCATAAGGGTATCGAGTGGTTCAATAAACAGCCCTCCTCCTCCTCCATGTTTGCTGCTTCGTTCCTGTTTCAGTATCTGCCCTGACTTCCTTCAGTGATGGACAGACTCTTATCTGGAAGTCTAAGCCAAATAAAGTCTTTCCTCCTCTAGGTTGTTTTGGGTCAGAGTGTTGCATCAGAGCGACAGAAAACAATCTAGAACAGTCAGCCTATGGGTAAAGTCACCTCAGAGACCCGAAGACAGTCAGGAGATAGCCACAGCTTCCAAGGAGCCCAAACATCTCTCCTGGATGAAGCTGGTCTACACTGCTTTCTGTAGTTTGCGAGACACCATGCAAGCACCCCATTTGACAGCTGAGAAAAACTGAGGCTCCAAGCAGAAAACAGAAAAACAGGCAGAACCCGTCTTCATCACCTCCATTGGTCATTCCTTCTACATCACTCAACCTGTCTGTCCCCTTTCGGGTGAACACACGTCTCTGGGAGAGTGGTACATGCTCCAGGCACTGGCAGGTGCATGCATGTTGGTGGGCAGATGTGCATGCCTATGTGGAAGGGAGTGTGTGTCCACAAAGTCATGGGGCTGCATGATCGTGGCTCATGCGTGTTCAGAACTACTCAATGCTCGGCCCTCTTCTGAGCCCTTCTCACGTAATTCTTAGACAGTTCTAGCTGAGACAGGACCTCGGTTTGGGATACCAAGGGTCAGATGAGTTGAGTCACACTGATCCTCATCTTGGCCACCCCATGCAGACCAACTGGCTGAATGAGGAGCAGCCAGGAAGTAGAGACAGCAACAATTTCATGGTTGGCACCTCTGCATCCAGCTGAGGCTAAAGCCCTTACAGCGGAGCTTGAGTTACGCAGACAAGGACACCTCCTCTCCACGTATCCATGAAAACTGATTTTCTACCACTTCAGGGCAAGCCGACCAACTAAGCTGAGCTCATCCCTGGTCTTCTGGGTGGCCAGTCAGGGGGAGCTATGGGAAGACATCTTCTTTGTGGGTGCTGTGTCCTCTGCACCATGAAGGACTTTGTCTCCCTGAGGCAAAAATCAGTCCTGTTTCTCTTGAGTTGCTTCTGCCAAGGGTTTTGTCATAGAAATTGAAATTGAAAAAAAAATTACCCTCTCAGGCTAGAACATAGCTATCAGAGCACACGGACCAGGCCACTGTCTGCTCTGCACCCAAGGAGCCTTTACTAGTATGATAGGTGGCCCATACTTTTCTCTCCCTTTCTCTCTGGACACTGTGCACTGATAATCCTTGGGAAGCCCCAACCTTCACATTTGGGTCATAAGGTATGGAATAGGAGACAGTGGACCAGTTGGGCTCCCCACTTGAGCTGAGTGAGCCCCATCCAGGGGCTTCATGAAAGCATGCAGTTCTATCTCTTGTTCTAAGGCCCCAGGGGGCTGTCCCTGGCCCTGAGAAAATCCCACCACCTTGACCCACTTCCCATTTGAGGACTATACATCAACAAGTGAGTTCAATCAGGTGAACCCTGATAACCACAGCGTAGCAATACCAGGGAGAGGCTGGGGTGGCAGCTCTGAAGGGGTCCCCTCTCCAACAAGGAAGGAGAAAGAGCAGCGTCCAGGATGAGAGAAGCTGGCTGGGTTCTGGGTGCTGCCTGATGGGTGGACAGCTCCACCACGGTAGGACTTGGCAGAGTGGGTGGTACACTCCCTTTGGTTTCAGACTGAAGACTGGCCTTCCAGTCCTTGTGACTTTAGGTCTGTCTGACTCAGGGGTCAAGGAACAGTGCCTATGCCTGACTGGGGGTCAGGGAGAGATGCCCACAGGGGCAGCCATGAGCTGGACTGAGCCCCACCAGATGGGCATAAACCCACGTTCACCAAAAGGGCTGTCAGGCTGCCCCCAGGAGTCTGGTTCCCTCACCAGGGAGCCTCTATAGCCTCCCCTAAGAGGCTCTACTGCTCACCCCCGCCTCCCCCTTCTCTCAATACTCCACTTCCACATTTCTCATCTTGAACGATGGCAAACTAAAGCACTTAATTTTTGTCTTCCAGCCCAATTAATATGAAAGTGTGCTGAGCTGACGCGACAGTGAGAGGCAGGTCATTTATATCAATTAGCAGCCAGCTCTGAGCAGACTCCAGGGATCAACAGCCCTGGGAAGGGGAACTGAGGAATTGAGGCCCTAGGGGCAAAGAAGCAGGAGCTGGGGTGCCACTAGGGGCCCCCTCTGCTTCTCATTGTGTCTGTCTCTTCCTCCCTCCCTTCCTTCCTTCTTTCCTCCCTTTCTTCCTCTTCCCTTCCTTCCCTTCTCTTCCCTCCCCCTCCATTTCCTCTCCTCTCTTATCTCTTTTCCTCCCTCCCTCCCTCCCATCTTTCCTCTCTCCCTTCCTTCCTCCTAACCCCCTTCTTCCTCATTAGGCTGTAAAACCATTGTGATTTTTCTCTGTTATTCACTGGCGTACCTGGAGACAGGGCTCGTGCAGCACACCATAAATATTCACCGAGTGGGAGGTGCCTGTGCCCTTCCGGTCCTGCTGGTCTGTAAAGCCATTGTCAGGGTCAATCTCAGAGGAGCCTGGTGCAAAGCTACAGAAATGCAGGTCACCCCACGGGTAGGGCTCACGTGTAAAGTGCAGTCCAATTCCCAAGCCCGAGAGAGCGGAATTCTAAAGCACTGTGTGAAGATGCCTTGTTGCTCTGGGCCTGGCATCTAATCAATGTGCTTTAATCTCCGAGCAGGCCCTCGTCATCTGAAGTATTGACGGACATGCAGCCCGGAGTCTCTGCCCGGGGACTGTGCAGAGCCTGGGGCCTTGAGGGCAAAGGTGGACAACTGTACAACCAGGCCACAGTGCAACCTGCTGAATTAATGACTCCTGAGCCAGCCAGTTACATTTGCAAGTCCATGGTGGTTTGAATGAGAATGGCCCCCAGAGACTCCTGCCTTTGAACGCTTGGTCCAGTTGGTAGAACTATTTGGGAAGAATTGAGAAGTGTGGCCTTGTTGGAAGAGGTGTGTCACTGAGGGTGGGCAGGTGGTTTCAAAAGTCCATTCCAAGCTGAGTGTGGTGGCACACGTCTTTAATTCCAGCACTCGGGAGGCAGAGGCAGGTGGATGTTTGTGAGTTCGAGGCCAGCCTGGTCTACAGAGTGGGTTTCAGCACAGCCAGGGCTACACAGAGAAATCCCACTCCATTCCAGTTAGTTTTCTCTCTGCCTCCTGCTTGTAGAGCAAGTATGAGCACTCAGCTACTGTTCCAGGGCCACACCTGCCTGCCTGCTGCCTGTACCCTCTGTGATGGTCATGGACTCTAAATCTCTGCAGCTGTAAGCTCCCAATAAACTCTTTCTTTTATAAGCTGTCTTGATCATGGTGTCCCGTCACAGCAGCAGAAAAGTGACAAGACAGGGTCCCTGGATTCCCACAGGGTCAAGTCCTAGTATTCCATTATGCAGATGAAGAACAGAGAGGTTTCCATTTTTTTCCAAGGCCACACAGCTCTGACACAGGACTGACTTTAACCCAGTATGTCTAGGACCGCCCCAGACTGCAAACCCCACTGTGGGAAACTACAGGATTGTTGGTCACATGGTCCATGATGTGCAACGGGAACAGTCCTGGGGACTTGTGACACTTTCAGGAGTCCAGAAAAATATTGCGATTGTTTTGAAAACCAGAGGGGAATGGTCTGGATATGTGGGAGACCCTGCAAACGCTATGGCCAGCAGAGAAACCCTCTCCACAGGGCAGGAAGGAAGGCCAGTTCAGCACGACCTTAGTTAGCAGGTGTTGGTTCAAACTCTAGAATCTGACATTCTACAGTTTATTTTAGACCTGTTTAAGCACAGCACAATTGTGGAAAATAGGTTCCTGGTAAGAATCATTTCTATCCCATGTGCACAGTAAAGTTTAAGGTACTACATCAGAACTCTTTTGCAAAGAACATGTGACCTACACCCTGAAGCTGGGTTCTATAGATTAAGGACCTATGATTTGGTGTAGTCTTGACCATGCAGATATGTAGAGGTCAGCAGGCTCTATAGTACATGTGTGTATAGTACATGTGTGTATAGTACATCCCTCTCAGGATGGGTTCCGTTGCCTGAGAAACAGAACTCAAGATAAAGGTCAAGAGAGGGAGAGTCTGGAATAAACACAGTATTCCGGGGATTTGGGTGTGACCTGGCCTACAGATAACTTTGACCTTTAGGCTATTAACAGCATCCACTCAGAGCTGTCTGGGTGAAAAACAGGTTTAAATCCCTCTCACCGAAGAGACAAGCCTACATACTTAACATTCCTGGTCTCCCTGGTGCTTACTGGTGAGCACAACAACCTCGTGCCCTCTGCAAGGATAGAACTGCTTCCACCAGGCAGTTCCAGGAGCCTGTGGACGTGGAGAAAGTGGGACTAGCCATCATCAGCCTGGGACAAAGGAACACAGCCAGGAAGATCCCAGGGCTCTAATTCTAGCCATCACAGGGAGAGGGGACCACAGGAAATTAGTCACCATCACCCAAGGCCCTAAAGCAAAGCAGGGTCTTAGTCTGTGTTTCTGCTCAAGGACTTCAAGACAACACAGGACAAGGCCCTCTGTCCCCAGTTTCCGCCTCACTCCAGGACTTGGCTGTGCAGCTTGAATCTTGTCTGGGTTGCAATAGAGATTCAATAAGCTACTTAGCAAAGTATTCCATATACAGTAAGTGTGAAGTTAATGGGGTCCTGGTCTTAGAGTTTAGAGACCCAGGAGCAGACTGTAAGAACAATTTCAGGGCAAGAAATGAGGCTGTGAGCGAAGGGGACTGTGCACAAGATCAACGAGGCAGAGAGCTTGGGAGACAGAGCCTGGGACGCCCAACTTTAGGGCCAGTGAGGAAGAGACAGCAGAATCCAGGCAGCGGGACCTTGTCAACCAGAGAGGGAAGGGAAAGGGAAAGCTGGGGGTCAGCACCAGGCTCATCCAATTAGGCGGCCTAATCGGTAACTCAGAGCTGCCTACCGTGAGTCGTGAGTCGGTAAGTGTGGCTGGAACTCTCCAGTGGAGAAGGAACCTCTCCATTGGGTTTGCCTGCTGCCTTTCCCCTCCCCTCCCTCCTCTCCCCTCCCCTTTCCTCTTCTCCCCTTCCCTCCCTCCTCTTTCCCTTCTTCCTCTTCCCCCTCACCTCCCTCCAGTCCCAGGCTGGCTGAGCTACAGGTTAATGCTCCCTCAAGAGAAGCTGAACTGTTGTTTTTGAAATTAAACTTCCAAGATGAAGAACGGAAGAGCCCTGAGCTCACTAGCATCACCCCCTCCTGTCAGCTCCAGATCACAGTCTGGGACACCCCCACCCATTCCAATGTTACAGAACAGAACCCCTAAATCCTCAGACCAACAGAGATAGACCTACCGGAATGTTTGATGCCTCCCACAGTGTATGTGTTAGCTTCATTTCTGATTTATGGGCCAGGCTGAGAATTTCTAATGTCCAATGTGTGTGTTTTTACTGTGTTGGATGGCAGACCCTCGTGACCAGGAGCCCTGGGATTTTCTACCATCTTAGGAGTGTCAGAATTCAATTTCATTACTTTTAAATATTTACAAAGCTTTAAAGTTCTATCTTGGCTTTTATGGCCTGTGGTTACACTGTATGTTCTATCTGTGACTGTCTGACGCCAAGTCTTCGGGAAGGGCAGGGGGAGCCCCCAAAGGCAGCCCTAGCCCATGGGGGTGTGAGCAGCATGCTGCTAGCCTTGGAGATACTGCGTCCAACAGAGTCCCAGTGACCCAGAGGAACCAAATGGGATGGGACTGGGAGAAGGAGTGAAGCCTCCATGGCAGAGGCAGGGTGGCGCCTTCCAGAGAAGCCTGTGACATCACTCCCCGGAGGGCAGGCTCCACTCGAAAGGGGCTTCACTGTATGTATAGTCTTCTCCCTGTCTCTACCGACTTAGGCACAGTGAAGAGGTGAGGATGGAGGCTGGGAGACAACGTGAAGGCCTCTGCAAAGGGCAAGGGAAGAGGGAGAGGAGAAGAGGGGGGAGGGGGAAGGGCTCCTTTCGACAAGCAGCAGGTCCTGATTCTGCAGAGCCAGCTGGCAGCCAACAGATACCTTTGAAGCAATCCCCTGGGTCCTGTGCTGTCAGCGGAGACCCTCTTCCTGCAAGGACCAGGTGCATGCATATTCAGGCATGTGGGAGCCGACAGATGTGGCAGGCTGCATGCTGATGGTTTATTCAGGCAGTCAGGATTTACCGGACACTTGTCAGGCAGACGCTGAGCTAGCCAGACATCGTGCGCTGGAATGATGGCTTTAGGAGTGGATGGAGGAAACCTACCAGCCACAAGGTGTTGAGCAGTCAGCAGGGAAGGCAGGGCACCACGCTGACAGGAAGGTATGAAGGGTTCTGAGAGACTGACAGTGAAGGACATAACTGCCTAGTTACCTCCAGACATCTCAGTTCCCCTCCTCAGAGCAGCAGCCACCAACCTGGCCTCTCCTCCGGGGGTTCATCTGCCCAGTTCTGGTTCTCTTGCCCCAATCTGCCTTCAGCTGCCTTGGTCCTTTTTGGCTACACACCATCTACCTCAAGGTCGGCAGAGCTCACAGGGGAGGAACTGGGGAGAGAGCTGTCTGCAGATGGAGCTCTCTGAGGCAGGTACAGAGACTCCAGGACAGGACAGAGTTTTGTTAATGGTGTTGTGAACACTGTCTCTAAGCATGGCTGTCATTACCATCTTCGTCAGGAGGACTAGGACTGTATACAAGGGACCCTCAAGACCCAGGCCTCTCAACAAACAAAGGGTTCAGGAGCATCATCCAACCCTCGCCTGAGATTCCAGCTATGCCCTCCTGGACTTACCTGCACTTGCCTGTTAGCTGTACACAGCTCTGCCCCCAGAAGCCCATGGTCTTATAGTCTCAGGAGATGATGTATAGATAGTATGGACAATTAGGAGGGGACTTCATCTATGACATTATGGGGAAGCTATGGGGAAGATGCATCCAGGCTGGGGTGAGATTTTTTTTGGTGCTGTGCTGTTTTGGGGTACCCCATCCTCCCATAACCTCTCATCGATCGATATTTATGTAAGTAAATCCAGCAAACTCATTGGTCCTCCAAGTCGGATTTTGGTTCAGTCGTTACTTTGCTTGGCCAGGCAGCATGAGTGGACATTTGTTTGTGTCTCCCCAGGAAAAGTTCCCAGGAGGGCAGAAAGGCCACAGCATGGTCAGCTCCAGATGACCTCAAAAGGAAGGAGACTTGTGAACTGTCACCCCAACAACTATACCTATGACCGACTTCAGGCGTCTCCACTGGGTGCACAATGCCAGAAGCAAGGAGTCCATGGTGTGGGTCACTCAGGCAACACTGACAGCCACAAAACAAGGCAGGTATAAGAAGACTGAGGAAGACATGTGACTCAAACTACAGCCAAGGCTATGGTGTCACCTCAGAGACGAGGAAGCAATAGATAGCGAGGTGACAAGACCTAACAAATGTACTCAGAGTCCTTTGCCCTGGGGACAACGGACACAGCCTCACAAGCTCTGATTTGGTGGCAGGAGATGTGTAGTATGCCTGACTTGGAGTCAAACTGCAGAAACCACTCCTGGCTATGCAGGTGATAGAAGCAACAAGGGAGCCTCCCATGTCTGCCTTGAACAGGTACTAGCCCAGAGCAGCTGTGCATCTGTGTGTGGCACGGTAGGGAAGCCAGGCATCTGGGCTCTCTCATATAAACCAGTAAGGCAAAAGCTGCGCTCTGGCTAGCAAGGCTCCCCACCAGAGCCACAGACACAACAAAACCTCTAACACCAGGTGTGAGGCGCCCTCTTTTAAGTTCTCAG
This sequence comes from Myodes glareolus, assembly GCF_982192425.1. Taxonomy (NCBI): domain Eukaryota; kingdom Metazoa; phylum Chordata; class Mammalia; order Rodentia; family Cricetidae; genus Myodes; species Myodes glareolus. The sequence goes on along the minus strand of NC_142035.1, from coordinate 12,552,668 downwards.
TCAGAGTTATCCAAGAGACTCCCTAAGCATTATAGGCTGCTGATATTGCCCTTGGTTGCCGCCTAGAGGAGAAAGGTAGGTCCCTATTGCTGAAGACATCATATAATTCAGACACAGAAGGACCAGGCAGGATCTGCTCTGTAATGCCTCCTCCCTGAGGATTAGCTTTCATGGTACCAGAAGGTGTCATGAAAGGTTACAGAGGAGAGGTAAACCAACAGTTCTACCCAGCTGTGATGTAGCTCATAGGAGCTACAACAACAGCCAGCACAGCACAATAGCCCAAAGGGTGTAGTAGTGGCACACACACCATGGCGGTCACCAACAGCTCTGTGATTGGACTTAAGACCCACTCACCAAGTGGAAAACCATGCTTGGTGCTGGAAACCTAGACAGCTAGCCAGGGCTAGCAAAATCCTGGATCTGTTTGGCCAAAATTATCTCAGGGCCTGTACCTCGAGGCCTGTAGGACAGAGAAAAACCTGGTTTGAGTTTGAAAGATAGTCTCAAACTACCGAGTAAGGATGAGACAGCAAAATCTAGGTAGATGCCTCTGCAGCCAGAGGGAAGGCTTGGCTGTCTCTCATTGGCTGGAGGAACCCCCGTACCACATGCTATCACTTAAGCTATATAAGCTGACTTTCACAGTAATAAAATGAGTTCCTGCTTTGACTTGACTCCCTGTTGCATCTGATTGTCCTGTTTGTAGGGCTGTGGAATGGGGAATAAGGCTAAGGAGGCCTGGCACTGGATGCTGGGGGGAACCTACAACCACCACTTTGCTAAACCAGCAAAGTCACTAACTACATTCCAAGTGTTTATTGTTGTACCCACTGTGGTGGTTTGAATGACCCCCACAGGCTCATATACTTGATTGTTGGATCCCCAATTAGTAGAACTGTTTGGAAAGGATTAGGAAGTGTGGCCTTATTGGAGAAGATGTGTCAGTGGGAGTGAACTTGGAGGTTAAACCCACTCCCTTCCCAATTAACTCTTTCTCTGCCTTGTGCCTGTGGATCAGCTGTATGTTCTCAGCCCCTTCTTCAGCACCGAGCCCGCCTGTGGCCATGCCCCTACCATGATGACCATGAACTCCAACCCTCTGGAACTGTAAGCCCCACCCCCACAAATGTCTTCTTTTATACATTGCCTCGGTCTCTTCACAACAACAGAAAAGTAACTAAAACCTCCATGGATGAGTGCAGTCCTCACCCCTCATCAAGGGAACTACAGAAAAATGACGCAGAATTGTGAAACCCAGACCCAGCTGATCCATCTACAAGGTAACTCCTGCACCTTAGGCTCTGAACATTGTGGAAGAGGGGGTGATAAGCATGTCAGGGTCAGAGGGACAGGGAGTTTGCTGTGAGCCTGTGTCTGCTCGAAGCATTAGAGAAGATCCACCCACAAAGTCTCACTAACATGACTGACTAAATGTGTCCTGGACAAGGACGACACATTAGGATGACATTCTAGGCCTCAACCCTACAGAAAAAACTACAGAAAACCGGGAATGCAGAGGGTGGGAGAAACAGTCTTCCCCAAGGAAGAGCACACCACTGATTATTCAATACCAAATGGTCAGCCCTAAAAACATACATACAGCTAACACTGTACCGATTGAGCAGGGTGCATTTATGTATTTAGGAATATACTATATATATATGTCTATGTAACAACAACTAAGAAAAAGAGGTTGTGAATTTGGAGGGAGGGAGGAAAGTGTGTGTGTGTGTGTGTGTGTGTGTGTGTGTGTGAGAGAGAGAGAGAGAGAGAGAGAGAGAGAGAGAGAGAGAGAGAAATCGTGCATCCACTGTGACCTTGAGCCTCTTTAGGTCTGGTCAGCCCCAGGAAAGACCCACCAAGCCCCTGAGCGGGAGAGAGCAAGCAGGGTACCCGTGCACTCCCCGTTCTCACTCTGGGCTACAGAAACTGCAGGAGCTACTTCCTCCCTGCGCACCCTGAACCTAGCCTGGTCCAGTCGCTCTAAGTGGCACACAACAGGTGAAGGCTCTAGATGTCACATCCTCTCCCAAGACTGGGCTGGAAAATTCCCCATCACTGTGTCCTGTCAGGGAGAGAATCAGGGCAAAGTGACGGAGTAGAAGCAGTAGCCCACGAACCCTCCCGCTCTTCAGTTGCCAGGCCTATGGTGCACAGGATGGGGCCTCACTAGGCTCACTGCTGCCAATGCAGCAAGGTTCTTGGGCAGAGGTTACACTGGAGCATCCCAGTCCAGCTACAAGCGAGCAGTCAGGACAAGAAGCAGCCTGAAACCAGTGCGCTTCCAACAGCTGACAGCAAAGAGGACCAATTCTCCCCTCCAGGATCCGCCTGTCACAGTAGGAGCCAGACAAGGGTCAAGAGAGAAAACACCTGCTTTGCTGAATGGTAAAGTGACAGAAAGAGAAGGCGGTGGGTGTGGGGTAGTGTGTGGGACACTGCCCGGACCCATCTCTTTTCTGCATGGATACACAAGTCCACAACAGTTCTGAGAGGCCAGTGTCCATGTCTATTCTCAGGGTTCTTGGTTCTGAGATGTGCTGAGCTCAGAGCCCCCTGGGAGGGGCTGTGTACAGATGGAGACAGAGACCCCAGACCACCCTCAGAGTCCCTGCCAGCCGCCTTCTCTGTGGCTGTGCCTCCCTGGGGTGGGATGCATGGCTCACACGTAGCTCTCAGCACAAAGCACTCCAGAGCAGATGGTGCCCCAGACCTCGTCAGGTCCCGCCTGCCTTTCACGTGACAATGGGGATCTGGCCAGGCAGATGCCCATCACATCGCTTCCCCGGGTACTGTGACCTGAGGTCATATCCACACCTGGCAGCTGGAGAAGTTGTGGTCAAACAGCCTTTGCTGTCACCTCCCACTCCGTGCCTCTGTTCCCAGCCTGCCATCCTCCCAGGGCGGCAAGAGGAAAGACAGCATATGGGTGTCCATTATGCATTCCATATTCATAGGACACCCAGCAACATGGGGGAGCAGGGTGGGGAGGGGTGCCAGACTCAGAAGAAATAGTTCACAGGTCCTGTTCCTTTGGGCCTCACCTGTCTCAGTGTCTCACACGCCCAAGAGCTCTTGGCTCCTCCACGTAGCCAGTCACTGCACAGACGCCTGCGGGTTCTCCCCACTGAGAAGGGGCAGCATCATTGAAGCTTCCTGGAAGGCCCTGGCTCTGGGCATGGGCACCCCTGTGTCCTCCCAGGCATCAGCTTTCTCTGAGGGCAGGGGAGGCCCTAAGAGGTTCTCAGCAGGATGAGTAAGAATGGCTCAAGGTCCCAAAGAAGTTCCTATGACCATGTGGAGACAGGATGACCATAGGTGACCAGGGAAGGTCAGGAGCCCAGAGGCTCTACAGGTGATGAGCTACTGTCCCAGCCTAGAGTAAATCTGAGCTCAGAGAGGGCAGAAGATCCAGAAGACACCAGGCCCTACCCCTCTGCAGTCTCAGTACCAGCTTAGCACAGTCCAACCACTTACATCAACCCTGAGTTCTGGCAAAGTTCCAGTCAGCCAATTGGCCCAGATGAAGCCCATTCTCGGGTCCCCAGAGAGTTCTCAGGCTCTCAGCACACAGGGACTGCCATGGATGGGGGGTCCTCCCAGCTGGAAATTCCCCATTCCCCGAATCTTCCATGTGTGACCATCATAGACCTTTATCTTAGACCCTCCCACAGCCTCACACTGGCCTCAGAAGGAGAAGGACATTCTCCTTCCCAGTTCCCAGACTACAGAAACCCCAGGAGCAGAAACCAGGACCCGTGGGCCAAGGAGCCTCTGTCTTCTTAGCTGATAAATGGGTGTAGGGGAGAGAGAAGCGTTGCTCAAAAGTCAATGGTGACTATTTCACTGGGCTTGTTAGGCCAGAGGCTAGGGGTTCTCATGACCCTGCCCACCTCCCTTACCATTGCCCACCCTGTGAAGAGGTCCTGATGGCTCCCTGGCTCCTCCCCCAACTCATTGCTCTGCTCTCTGCGTCTCCATGATGCTGGGGGAAATCTCCTTCCTTCCTGGAGTGTTTCTTAATTTCCATGATCTCAGCAGAACATGAGCCTCAAGGATCAGAGCTCCTGCTGGACCCCCATAGTTGTTACTGTGAAGCCTGGTTCACTGGTTAGCTAGGAACATACATGTTCAGTGAATGAACGGTTGGGAAGTGGGTGGATGGTAGATGCATGCATGTATGTGTGGGAGGATGGATGCATGCATGCATGGATGCTTGGGTGGCTGCATGGGTGCATGGGCTGTACACAACCGTAGCCCTGCACATTGGTACCCAGCTCTCACCTCCCTACTCACTCACTCTGGCCACTCCTGGTATGGCCATTGTTTCTCTGAAATGGGGATCTCTCCAGTTGCCGTACTGGCTCCCTGTGCCTGCGTTAGGCCTCCAGAGGTGCCTCACATCTGTCCACACCTCCATGAGGATCCAGTGTAGTCCCCAGCTACTCTGTCTAAAGCTACAAGCCACCCCGCCCCCGTCCTTTTCACTCACTGTCACGGGCTTTTGTCCTCCACACCTATCACCTCCTAATATAACACCGCCCATCCCTCACTAGAAACACTTCAACTCCAGCAAGAAGTCAAGGGCATCCGCTCTGCCCCACCCTCCTAGTGCGTCTAGGTGCTGGCTCGCAGAAGAGATGGTCTGTCAATGTTTACTGCACCATTGCGTGACTTAGAAACAAAGGGGCTAGGGCAGGGAGGCTGGGATATACAAATGGAACTTCCAGGGAAAAAAAAGGTTGAGACTTAAGGTCCTGAAGGGGCCAAAGCTGGGTGGAAGAAAATTCCAGGAGCATACAGGATTCCATAGCCAAGGCCCAGAACACACCTAAAGTGCCGTCTTGACTTTTGAGCCCAGCAAATGCTCAGATCTTAGGCCATTTGACAACAGCCTTTTGAAAATTAACTCGATGTTTTATTCATCCTTAAATTCTTTAAAGTTGCAAATCAAACAGTCACTGGTGCTTGGCTGGCTTCAGCTCGGGCTCTTGTGCTGCAAATAACTGTGCTCTCCTGCATACCAAGAAGACCTTTCTGCGTCCCAGGAAAATGAATCTCTTTTGGTGTTCATTGTGCTAATTGCATCCACAGCGGAGGCAGAGCAAACATCTTTCCCTCCTGATTTGCATTATGCAAAACCTTAATCTCCCCAAGTTTCCTAAAGCCTTGTGAATGATTCACAGCCTTCCAATGCTTGGAACAGCACAGCTCGATCTGCTCGTCCATATAAATTAGATTTACCGGGGAAATAAAGGCGGCTCGATACTATAAACTACTGGGAATGATGACCCCCCAAGTGTGGATGCCCCATAAATTTATGTCTTAGGGGGGACAATGAGACTGCTGATCACACACATATTGCTAGATTTATCTCTTTGGGGCTATTATCGACAGGAAGAGGATAGTAGATTGCCATTGGGAGCCACTGTGCTGTCTGGGAGAGGGGCTGGCCCTCCCTGAACTGGCAAAAAGTGGCTTAAAGAAAGCCACCTCGAGACAAGAGTTCACAAGCACAGGGCTACGGGTTGAAGCAAGAGCATGTGTCAGACTGATTTTGAAACCAACAGAATTCAGTCTGTGACACTGAGTAGGTGATCTCCCCTTCCCCCACTTTTGTTCCCTCAAGTCCTGTTGGGGATAACAAAATCTCGGAAAGGCTGGGAGCTAAAGGCAGCCCTAGAATGGGATCTTTATTGGGCGTCTCCAGTGTGTCAGGTCCCTGCCTCATTCTAGAAACCAGTGAGAATCAAGCTTTATTGGGCCCAGGCTTCCAGGTGCCCAGAAAGCTGACTGGATTGGCTCTGACTGTGACAGCTTCCATGGTGGTGGCTGGGGCGGGGGATAGTAACATTAGCCAAGGCTGTGACAGTGTGCAGGTGCACAGGCCCATTTAACAAGTCATCCCAGATGCTCGAGCCTGTTAGTGCCCTAAGCATGTTGCCCTGGTGACCAGAAGCTCTGTGCTAGATTCAGATGTTGGGCATCAGATCATGACCTTTGTTATTATTGTTGTATGACCATTGCACAGATGTGAAAGCTGAGTCCTATCCTAGATTCTAATTCTGCAAGACACCCCTAACAGACATTCAGTCCTTGTCTCTGATCCCCTAGAGTAGGACTGAGTAGGGAAAAGGTGGTTGCTGCATTTATTGTGTTTAAGCTAACACCTCTCAGCCAGAACCTTCCACAATGAACTACCTTACAGTAAAGGTCTCTGCTATCACAGTATACTGCCACAGAGACCCCTTATTGGGCTATGCCAGGGACTTCTTGCTAGGCTTCATCTGTGACTTCCTGCTGGGTGTCACCATGAGACTTCCTGCTGGGTGTCACCATGACTTCCTGCTGGGTGTCACCATGAGACTTCTTCCTGCAGCCTGACTTGACTGAGTGGGCCACCAACCAAGTGGACAGAGACACTTTCCCCCGCACAATCTCACCATTAAATTCAGAATATCTGGGTCAACCAGATGACTTGGCAGGTAAAGGGACTTGAGGCCAAGCCTGATGACCTGAGTCTGATGTCTGACACCCACGTGGTGGGAGGAGAGAACTGACTTCCACATCCGGGCAATGGTGTGTACATCCACAAACACACACACATAATTAAATGTGATGTTTACAAACCAAAATCAGAATCCCTAGCAAGTGCCCCAGATAAACACATTCCTCCGTTCCCACGGAATGCAATGGCCTTCGGCATTCCCACAAGCTCCTCAGGCTCCCCACTCCTGACTGCAAACTGTTGCAACTATTTCATTGTATCGTCTCTGTCACCCAATCCCCCCAAAGTCAGATACCGTTCCTGCCCTTGGTGCATGTGACCGTAGCTGGTGACAGGTAGGTGGGGCTGGAAGAAAGGACAGGGTTCCTTACAAGGAAGTCTTGCCATTACCTTGTAGGGAGACAGGAGTAGGCTGCTTCCGCTTGGCTCCTGGTTCCTTTCCTATGTTCACACGATTTCTAGTGGGGTGTGTACTTCATAAATATTCTTTGTATGAATAAACATACTGTAAGGTTGAGGGACGGACATATGATGAATTCCCTTGTGTTTTTTTTTTCCATTGTGTTTTATCATATGTGTTGGTGTTTTTCATGTATGTTTGTCTGTGTGCCATGTGCATGCTTGGTGCACGCCACAACCAGGCATTGGATCTCCTGAGACTATGTCTGCTTTAGGGCTCCTGTTGCCATAAAGAGACATCTGACCATAGCAACTCATATTCAGTAAAACAAGCCATTGGGGCTGGCTTACAGTTTCAGAGGTTTGGTCCATTATAATCATGCAGCACATGGCAGTGTGCAGGCAGACATGGTGCTGGAAAAGGAGTTGAGAGTTCTACATCTTCATTCACCAGACTTAAGATTTCAAGACCTTAAAGTCTGCCTCCACAGTGACACACTTCCTCCAATAAGACCCCACCTACTCTAACAAGGCCACACCTCCTAATAGTGCCACTCCCTATGGGCCAAGCATAAGCACATGAGTCTATGGGGGCCATTCCTATTCAAATCACTGCAGACTGGGAGTTACAGACCGTTGTGAGCTGCATTGTTAATGCTGGGAGAATTGAACCCAGGTCCTCTGGAAGAGCAGCCGGTGATCTTAACCACTGAGCCATTTTTCCGGCCCCTGTTTTAAGATTTATTCATTCATTTATTTTACTTATGTGTATATGTGCCTTCTTGAGTTTTGTGTACAACACATGCAATGTAGTACCTGCAGAGGCCAGAAGAGGGCATCAGGTTCCCCAGAACTGGAGCTATAGGCGGTTGTGAGATACTGTGTGTGTACAGAGAATCAATACTGGGTCCTCTGTACAAGAAGTAAGAGCTCTCATTGCGGAGCCATCTTTCCAGTCCCTCCTTTTTATTTAATTGGTGTCTCTTCACAGATCCAGAAGCTTAGGAATGGTGGCTCGATGATGGTGTGAATGCAGGTAGCCATTGCTTCTAGAGGGCTCTTCCAGAACCATCCGCCTATGTTGTCACTGGCCACAAGTGCCCTCCCTCTGTCTCCTCTACATTGTACTCAAAGTTAAGCTGCCTGTCACACTCCACACCAGAAGATTCCTGCTGGTAAATCAGTACAGTCATGGAAATCAAGTCAGCAGCCATGAGTGTGGGGATTCCGGCCATCCAGTCCAGGCCTGAATGCAAGCTCAACCCTCCCCTGCTGGCCTACCCACGGAGGCAGCTTCTTCCCTGACACCCACTATGGCTCAGTGGCAGCACGGATACCCGGTAGAGGGCTGTGCTTGGACAGCACAGTGGACACCAACACTAGTCCAGTAGCTACACTCACCCTTCAGTTGCAGCTCAACTCCCAAGCGGCCCTGCCTGCAGCTGAGAGCCACGGCAGCTGAGAGCCACGGCAGCTGAGAGCCACAGCGGAGAGCCCAGGCTCCCTGGCCCCAGGACATGATTCCTAGTGGACTCGAGCCAGGGACTCTTCACCTTGTCTGACTCCCAGAGAAGTGTACTTAACAACTCTCCACTGCCCTAAATTGAAAGCCTTAAATAATTAACCTGCAGCGTGGCACACCCACTTAAAAGCTCATTAAGGCGCCCTAAGTGGATCGCGAGAAGGAAATAAAAGGACGATCATTTGCAATGAAATACATCATCTTTCAATATGCAAATGAACAGTAACAGACCCGGGGTCCTTAGGCCCTGCTGTCCCCGGTAGTAAATTCCACAGGAAGAGAAGTCAGAAAGTCAGGTGTGGCTTGACACCGAAGGAAGGAAAACGAAGGTGGCCTTTGCGTATAAAATAGCATTCTCAGGGCTAGAAAGATGGCTCAGCAGATAGAAGCACCTGCTGCCAAGCCTGACAACGTAAAGTTTGAGCTTGGGACCCTCACGGTGGAATGAAAGAACCAACTCCTCCAAGTTGTCCTTTGAATTCCACATGGCAGGCACGTACATGCGTGCACGCACACGCGTGCACGCGCGCGCGCACACACACACACACACACACACACACACACACCATGCACATAGTTCTAACTCATCTCCAAGAGCTGACAGATTCTATTTTCTCTGCAAACCCTAGGAAAGGCACCTGTGTGGCAGTCAGCCCTCTGAGAGGTATCCTGGCTTGCACACAGAGGTTATTGGAGAGGGAGCAAGGCGGCTGGAGCAATCCCCGCTGGGGAACAATCCCACTGGGGTTTGCACTCTTCTGTGAATCTGAAAACCACCTGACCTGGACCAGCCAGCTCTCCCGGATGAGCCGCAAGCACTTCTGTGTGTGAAGTCCAATGTCCTTCTGACTTAGCTACTCATTCTAGAATTCTCTTTTCCAAGAATATCCCCTCCATGACAGGTAGGCCCTTTGCTCATTTCCATAATCCACACAGTTTACTGGGCCAAGCCCTGGCACTCACAAAGTAACAGACCTGGGACCATCGCAGGTCTGTGCGTGTGTGATGTGTAACAGTCTCAACTACAGAGGTGACTTGTCCAATGGCAGACTCAGGGGAGGCGACTGAGCAGATGTCACCAACCTTGTGCTGCCCCCAGGAATATTAAGAGGGTCTTTTGGTTCTTGTCTTCTTGAAGGAAAGAATTTAGTCAAGAGACAGATACAATTGGAACAGAAGTCTATGTATCAAAGCAAAGCTACAAAGAGACTGGAGGGGGCTGCCCCAGGGTTCAGTGTTGCAGAGGCTAATGATGGTTTCATGAATATTTATGAAGTCGGTGGCATATTCATGGGGTAACGTGACCCTTGGATAGCCATTTTAGGGTATTTCTTTCTGTGATCCTCTAGAAGAGCCCACAGGGAGGTGTCAAATCCACAACCAGAGTGAAGACGTCAGATTTTTGAGGGACACAGACCCTTCGCCCAAACACACTGCACACATGTGGGTTAAGGCCCCAGAGATTCGGCTTCTCACATCACAGCCACCTAACGGCTGCTTCGTGGATATTTATCCACAAAGAAGAAGACATGTCTAACTCCTTACCAACCCAGGATCAAGTACACCCTCCCCT